>NC_051088.1:2754663-3092163 GCF_901709675.1 Syngnathus acus | reverse complement strand
CGGTATGTCAACTGCAGGGGGCTATGCCGCTGCCGCCATTATGGCTGCTGAGGCCAAGCGCAGAGCTTCCAGCAAACCTGTCGTCCAGGAAACAGCCTTGCCAATCAAAAAACGCAAAACGAGAGAGACAATTGAGGAGAGGGAGAAAGTTCCGACTCCAGGCTCGAGTACCACACAACCTGGTAGGATGGCACACTCCGAAGGAGAGGCCGGTTCGAAGGAACCAACACAAACTTCCCAGGTTCACCTTGCCTCTTTGGAGGAGAGCCAATCCCACTCCCATAGCCAGCCTTCTGCTTCCCAAGAAAGTCAATCACATGGACATAAAACACACAAAGGGAGGAAGCACAAGGAGAAGCGTGGGACAGCAGAAAGTCAAGAGGAGGAACTAAGCAAAGACCTTGATGAAAAGGGTGGAAAAGGACCAAGGAGTAGCAGCAGTAGCATGAGTCCTTCTAAAAGCCACAAAAGGAAGGAGCGCTCCCCACACAAACATCACCATCATCATCACCATCACCGTCACCATCATTGCCACCAACAGAGCTCCCATTTGGATCATCCTCATCCAATATCTGGACCCTCAAACCAGTCCCGACCCAAACCTCAGCTACACACTGACTCCCAGTCCACTGCCCCCAAACCACCTGCCTTGTCACAACCCTCGCCTCAACCCTGCCCCCTCCAGTCCTCATATCCTGGTCAGAGTCATGTCCCGCTTCAAGTTCCAATTATTCAGTCCTCCCCCATCAGGCATTCCCCTCCTCAGCCACTCCCCAAAACACCAACGTTAGCGCAACACCAAACTCAGCTGGCAGTTCAGCATGTTCCATCACCCTCACAGGTCCAGCCCCCGCAGACGAGGAATCTTCATCCACAAGCCCAGTCCCCTGTAACACTTCAACCTCAGACACAATCCAGACCCTTCTTTGAGACTCAACTACGTCCTCAACTTCAAATGCAGACCAGGACCCACCACGCAGCTGAGCTGCAAGTACAGACCAGAACCGCGGCCCAACCTCATCTACAACACCACTCCAAGAGCCCTGCACAAACAGAATTCTCGGACAGCCCTCCCACACAAACTCAGCCCCCAACACTGATAAACCCTCCTTTGCAACATCAACTTCACATTCAAAGTAGACCACAAATCAGACCCTCGCTCTCCCAGACCAGGCCCCCACAGTCTCGAATGCCGCTACATCTTCCGCAGATTCAACCACAGCTGCCCAGGCCGCACCTGCAACAACTCCCGCTCCAACAACCGTCTCTGCATATGGCCATAAGTCACAACCTGGTTTATGCACAGCAGAGTGAGCAGCCGCAAGACCTGAGCACCACATCCCCAACTCGCAGCCTGGAGGGTGGGCCAAGAACCGAAATACGAGTTGAAGCCGGACTCGTCTCAGAAAGCAGAGAGACAACTGGTTCGAACAGCACTCCTCCCAGTGCTCCCGGGCCTCCTAGCTCAATGCGCTCCGATTCTGACGGAAGAGCAGGGACGGAAGATGGTGTCGGTCTTTTGTCTGGGACAGAAAGCAGGGCTCGGTTACAGGTGGATTCGGAGGGGGCAGGTGAGGGCAGGGAGCTCAGAGACATGGTCCCCCCATCTGCTGTTCCCTGTCCCAGCCGAGAGGAAACAGTTGAGACTCGGACTGCTGTTAGCGAGAGAGTCAGCTGATCAGTGGGCGCTATAGGAAAGTGGATTGTGCCCTTGGGGACAGAGGTGGTACCAGTGAGGGCTCTTCCTCCATCTTTGTGCACTGCTGTTCCATGGAACAACCCTTTCATTTTTTGACAATGAAATGAGCGTTAAGATAGCACTGACAATGACTGAGTAGAAGGATGGATGGTGTCATTTTTTAGGAAAACAAAAAGGAAAATATAGATTTAAAATGTGTGTGTGCGTGTGTGTGCGCGCGCGCGCGCGGCTGCATGTGCGTGGGTGTTTGTACATAATCAAAAGGCAGCTGTGTCTTGCTCATTTGGGTGGGTAAAGGGGGGGACAGTTTGGAACTGAAAACAAACGGCTAAGTACACATTGCCACCAACAAAATCTCGCTTCCAGAATATAACCTTTTTTTTTTCTATTTTAAAATTTGTTTCTTCTCTACAGCTTTAAAGTTCTCTGTAATTGACTGACGCTCCGTTGAACGTGACCGTATATATCGCTGACTGACACGCCTAATTCAGTTGAATGGCTTCTTCAAACACTCCCAAATTCTTCCAGTGCCCCCATACTTCTAGCCAATAGTTCTACATTTGATCCAAACACTTATTTCCAACACAGCGCTGACAAGTCCTGGAATCTTCCGGAGTGACATTCAAACTGACTCCCATATTTGATCTCCATGAGTCGTTCTTCCATCTTGGTTGTTTTTCAAGAGGAACCATGTGTTTTGTCAACGCAAACCTACTGAGAGCACATCTTCTTCACCTTACTTCTGACCACTGTTAGACTCCTCTTTGTCTTGATTTCTGCGGAACAGCCACTGGAAGACTTGCGAGTAGCGGTCCATCTTATTGTTTTGCCAAATAAGCCAAACTCCTGTTGTGGGGAGGCAGCAACACCAAACTACATTCAACACCAACTACAATCTCACCATTCTGGAAGCATTTGAACGTTTGAAGCGGGACATCTACTGATTCTTTAACACACACACATTGCAGGTTTGGCTTGTAGTTGTGGAGGACGTCAAGCCAAAACTTAGCAGGGCTCAGATGGTAAAAGTGGTCACAGGTTTTTCTGTAATGTTTTGTCTTCATAGCGTCTTGCGAGGATGAACTTGTGACTCCGCTAATAGCTTTTCCTGTCTGTTTTTGCTGACATTCTTGTACTTATATCCCATCAGGATATACTGCATTGGATATGTTATTGGTGGCATGGTGGTGGACTGGTTAGCATGTCCGCCTCACAGTGCAGAGATCGTGGGTTTGAATCTGGTCTTGGGCCTTGCTGTGTGGAGCATGTTCTCCTATTGTCTGCGGAGGTTTTGTTCGGATAGTCCGGTTTCCTCCCACATTCCAAAAAACATGCAAACATACAAGTATAATTTTGAGTGTGAATGGTTGTCTATGTGTACTCTGCAATTGTCTGGCAACCAGCTCAGGATGTACCCCACCTCTCGCCCAAAAATCAGCTGGGATAGGCTCCAGCACACCTATGACCTTTGTGAGGATGAAGCAGTTCGGATAATGGGTGCATGGGTGTGTTGTCGTTGGCCACAGTCCATGAGAGTTTTATTTACCAGTGCAGGACAGTACAGAAAGAGTACCGTACTTGAAAAAAAATAGTTGCTGTTGTCTTCAGTTTTGATAAATTTGCAAGAGTTGGCCACCTCTGAATTGGGAGAAATTGAGAAGATTATGGACATCTCTGATAACCTAAGAAAAGATAACCTTTTTCAATTCCACAATTGATACATTTGTGGATACTATTGCCACACGTGCAATAGATTGATGTGACATGACGTTAGACACGTGATGAAGCTTTCCACAAGTAAATTTTGGGAGGTGTCAAGATTGGCCGATCCCAGATTTTCCTCAATTTGTTTCTGTATGTGGTAGCACAAATTGAAAGAAATTGCTTCTTAATCGCTCATGATGTCAATCAAGCCAAACAAACACGTTCTCAACCTCTCAATTGGATCAGATCCACTCATGCAGTATTTGAACATTTTCATTGTGTCATTCTTATCTCCTGACAGCTAGGAGTTGGCACCATTTGAAAAGTCCACTACAGTGGGGAATTTTCTTACTGGATTGTGGGTCACCTCGTGATGACCCAAGCTCACCTCTGCGTTTGTGGCATTTGGTTGCCGCAAGCCCCTTAGCTGGCCTTTGTCAGACCGTATGGGACCACAGTAAGCAGCCGCCACATTGCATGTTCCGAAGTTCAGTGCCTATAACCTTGCGCGTCTCGCCGGAAGCCACCATGTCAGCCAGCAGCCATGTTGTTCCTAGACTTAGTCGTGATGTGTGGTGACCTCATAGCTGATGAATAATAATACTCTGCTTTCAACTCAATACACTGTCACTGTAGACTCACTAGTTTTTACCGGGTTATTAGTTATTTTTCTCATTAAAAGCGTTTGTTGTCCCCCCTACACTGTCAGTGTCTCATTCCAATTGAGAGGATGGGTGAGCATTTAGTCAGCGTGTGAATCCAGTCATTTCCCATTGAGAAAACGTTTTTCAGCAAACAAGTGCTTTCTAATGGAAAAAAATCCTCTACCTCACCCCCACAGCGAGCATGCCTCAAACCCAAACAAACCAAAATACTTTAAAAAAAAAAAAAAATCCTTGGCGGACTGACCAAGGGATACCATCCCCACTGTTTGAGTCTTGAGCGTGTTGTGAGGTAATGAAGCTGTTTCCAAAATCTGTGAAAGTCTAGTACAAACACCTGGGAGGTACAAAATGGACCACGTCTGTATTAATAATAAACCTTAAGCTTTGTTGTGTACTTGGTAAAGATAGCGTTATAACTGTCAGGAGAGGTCTTCCTTCATGTAACTCCAAATAATATTTAGCAACAAGCAGGCTAATGTGGGTCACTCACGTAATGCTCGTTTACTAACAGTATGCATTTAATGTTTAAATTTACAGGTGAATTAGCAAAATAAACATTATTCCAAAGGCAAAGTTTTGTCAATGTAAAAAGCATGCGCAATTAAGTCTACTGACCTGACTGATGTTTATTGTGTGAATTGTAATTGTCAGTGATATTGTAGAGGAAAGACACAGATTAACTCCAAAATCTTGAGTAATGTTGTGTATTTTCTGAGATCTGTCTTGGCGCCCACACCTCTCAGAAAATATACAACAGTAACAACATCAACTTGTAGCCCGAAAGGCAGAACTCAACGGGCCAGTATCCAAGCCTGGCAAGCCGCACCAACAAAAAGAGTGGGTCTAGAGACCAAACCATTCACCGCAGCTAGGCCTCGGTTCAAGTTAAACAGTCCAATCAAATGTGTTTGCTTGCTGTGACGTATTCTTCACGAACACAGTCACGCTTTGGCAGCGAAAGTCCATCCTCATTCAAAATGGTGCGCGGGAGAGACAATTGTTCACATCATTCAACATTAAATCAGTTCTAACTTATCAGAAACACAGTCATAAAAATCCCAGCAGCTGACAGCACTGGAAGCATTTGTTTTTTTCAAAAGAAAGGTCATACTTTTTCTATTTTTTACAACATCACGTTCAATCTTCACTGATTGGTTCATTCTGCAGTTTGCTCAGGTTTACCCGGCCTCAGAAATGCGTTTGATGAGACAAACCAACAGACTCAATCGCCGGTACATGCTGAGCCTGAATTTCGATGGTATCAGCATAAGAAAAATATGTTACCCAAAGTTTCATAACTTCAATACTGGGGTTATCAGATTGGGTATATGTGTTCCTGCTCGGTATTAAAACCGAGTAAAACATGAGTCAGACAGAATATTTGTACCTTCAAAATCATCACTTTTCAGCAAACCCAAAAAACAGTTATGTTTATTCAACCAGAGGTGAGTATTTCGTCCCAGTGAGGGAAATGGGCCGACCGATGGATGCCCGTTTTGCGGTCCAAGGACAAGGAACAAGAAAGTTAATGTCAAAGATCCATATTAACTGGGTTGGCAGTGAATGATTGAAAAAATGGACTGAGGATGAAGTGGTTCTTCATCTGTCCGTGTAATTGCCCCCATCCAGTACCGACAACAAGCGTATCTGCGGGCAACAACTGCATTGCATCACGTGACTTATGCAGTGTGTTGTGCACCATCTTTACGACTGGTCTGCAACACATGATGGGCACACGGCAAAAGTTTTTGGTGCGTGTACAATGTCGCGCGCATCATCTCCCTGCTCCGTTTCACAAGGCTTTAATCGGCATGTATTTGTCACGGAATAGAGAATGCGTACCACGCTGCTGCTGCAAAGTTAGCTAGCTTGAGTGTGGTACGTACATGTGCCTTGATTGATTGTGCAATACAATTAAATGCATCGTTTATTCATCTGGGTCTCTTTGTTCTCACAGGCATGACTTCTATTATTGCCGGTTTGTGACTTGCTCTAAAAGTAGTGAACTGCAATGGGAATTGGCCAGAAAATGCAGAGGAAACAACCTTATTGTGTCCTAGCCTATACCAGCTGTAGCGAGTGAAATGAACACATTTTCAAAAGAACGCGCAAGTTTTGCATCAGTGTGAAGGCGAGCGCACACACACACACACACACACACACACACACACACACACACACACACACACACACACACACACACACACACACACACACACACACACACACCCCTTTCTCATACTCTCAAACTGACTCACACACACACACCAGTGATGGTTTGTCAGGGCCTGCAAGGCCTTCTCTGCTGGCCTAAAAATATCTGAATAACAGACTGATGTTAATTGTATTTTGTCCATGAATACGTATTAATTTAATACGTATTCATGGACAAAATGTATTTAATAAGTATTAAATAAGGGCGCTCGGTGGCACACTGGTTAGCCTGTCCACCTCACAGTTAGGAGGGTGCCGATTCGATTCCACCTCCGACCCTCCCTGTGTGGAGTTTACATGTTCTCCCCGTGCCCGCGTGGGTTTTCTCAGGGCACTCCGGTTTCTTCCCACACCCTAAAAACATCTTTTGGTAGGCCAATTGAGCACTCCAAATTGTCCCAAGTGTGAGTGCGAGTGCGGATGGTTGTTCGTCTCTGTGTACCCTGCAATCAGCTGGCAACCGGTTCAGGGTGTCCCCTGTCTACTGCCCAATGCCTGCTGGAGATGGGCTCCAGCACGCCCGCAACCCCCGTGGGGACAAGCGGTATGGAAAATGGATGGATGGAAGTATTAAATTATTCCAAATGGTCTGTCCACTTCCTTTCATTGCGAGCCCCCTGGTTGCGCTGCTTCCAGATGTGTATTTTCATATTTAAGCATTTAACCAATCACATTTCAGCCACTATGTGTTGCCAGGGTCAAAGAAATCTGCCTGGAGGCCTTTAAAATCAGTTCTGTGGGTCCTGTGGCATAAAATAAATGTCGATCAAACTTGCTTCAACCAATCAGATTTTGAGTTGGCGACACCAAGGCCTTCTAGCAAGCTTACGGAAACGTCAGCATATTCACACGCTTTGATAGTATAGTCAGTGTACTAGCCAGAGCGAGCAAACTGCATCTGTAGCGAGCCGCACAAACAAAGATATTGTTGTGCTGATTTAATAGCTGTTTTGTCAACCCACAATGGCAAAAGGAGGAGAAGAAATGGATTTGGTTGCAGATTTACTGTCAAAGCCATTTTCAAGACGGACCTTTCAAGAAAAGCATGCTTCTGTTGAACGGGCATTCTCAGCCCTAAAGAAAATTAAAACATGCCAGAAATACGACAGGGCAGGCTCCACTTTCAGCATTAGCTTTGATGGCGATAGAAAAGAACTTCTTGACGGAACTGAAACGCACGGATAATCTGCACAACAGTCATTGAAATCTTCTTGAGGAAAGAAAGGAGGATGGATTTTGTTTACAAATAATCAGGATTTTGGGTGAGTAAAATGTTGCTATATTCCTCAATAATATTGCAATTTTATCTAGTTATTTTTATGCTTTTTATATGCGTCGGAGCTGTACCTGTAGTATACGTTTTATAGCCATATAATAGTTATTGAGGGTTGGATTGATTCAGGCGGAGCACTAATGAAGGCCTAGGCGTGAAATGCACGGCCCGCCACTGGTACACATTAATATCTCAACAAAAGATTGGATTCCGTGTCATTTCTTGTCAAGTAATCACACTGTGAAGACCTCGATAGCAAATGCAAAAAACTTTACCATCTTTGAAATTAGCGGTTTAAGGCACGGGAGACATGGGCCTGCGGCCACATTTTTTTATGTCACGTGGGGGGTGGCTCGTGAAGATTAAGATTCGGGTTGTTCCAAACATTCTTGTTCAGCTGTTATTCGTGACTCCACGCCAGATTCGGGTCAAAAGTGTGAAATTCGAAAAAAAAGATTTTAACTTGGGAAAAAAAAAAGATTATAATCTGAAAAAACAAGAGGGTAACCTGAAAAAAAGAGCTGTGAATCTGAAAATATAAAACATGTAACTGAAGAAAAAAGAACTCAAAACCTGAAAAATAAATGGAGGTGAAACCTGAAAATAGTTTATTCAATAACTCTTTTTTCAAGTATGGGTTTTGTTTTTCAAGTATAACTTGCAGTTGTGGTTCTAAGGGGTACATTAAGCAGGCTCTGGTCGAGTGGTCAAAGCCATTGCCTCCGATAAGATGGAACCATGGGTCGAGGCCGACCTTCCCCACGGGCTGCCCTTTGCCATTTTTCCGAAGGAACCCGGACGTTAGCAGATCCGCCGCCCTGTGCTTCACCAAAACGTGGCTCGACGAAAACATCCCATGGCGTCGAGATTCCTGGGTTTCGGCTACTACGAGCAGATCGCAGCACGGAGCTCATGGGAAAAACAAAGGGAGGTGGTGTATATTTTACATTAATGAAGGTTGGTGTACTGATGTCACAATGTTGAAAGAGTCTTGCAGCACTCTCCTAGAGACACTTTTCATAAACTCCTGGCCGTTTTATTCACCATGGGAGTTTTTGATCATAATGGCGGCTGTTTCCATTCCACCACGTGCACTCGAAGCCATGCAGCTGCTTGCTGACCAGATAACAGACATGGAGAAAAAACTACCAAACTCACTGATCATTGTTTTGGCTGATTTCAACAGAACGAACCTCACACACGAACTCCCCAAATACAGACAGCACATAACGTGTCCCACCAGAGGCACAAATACACTGGACCACTGCTACTCCATAATAAAGGACGCATAAATGGAACGTGGAGTCAAAGCAGGACCTCCAAGCCTGCTTTGACTGCACCGATTGGGGGGGTCTGAAGCTGCAACTTCAGACCTGCATGAATAGAATAGAATGCCCTTTATTGTCATTTTACAACTTAAGTTGTACAACGAAATTCGGGATAGCTGCTCCCTTCCTAGTGCAAACATACAAAATCTAAAAAAGTATAAAAGGAAGTCTGAGAATAAAAGTGAAAGATCTTATTTACAGTATAGCTATTAGTCTAAGAATGAAGGTTAAAAAAATCTTATTTAGTGTGTTCAATGTGGGTATATGTATTAACATGAATGAGGTTTGTACAGAAAGTAAATAATAAATAGTAAATAGTTATTGCACGTAGTTTTTAAAGGAGTGTCAGTGTTGTATTATAGCTGGTGTTGTTTTCTCTCAGAGTTCAACTCACCGACACTGTGACATCATACATCAGCTTTTGTGAGGTCTTGTGTGTGTGTAGACTAAGACCTTCTGCACGTACAACAACAACAAACCGTGGTTTACACCAAACCTCAGGATGCTGCGCAAAGCCAAGGAGTATGTCTACAGGAGTGGAGACCATGACCTGTTCAGGCAGGCCAGGAACACACTGACGCAAGAGATCAGGAAAGCTAAAAGGAGCTATGGGCAGAGTTTGGAGAGACACCAATCCTGAGCCCTCATCAGTGTGGAAAGGCCTGCAGAGCATCATGGGCTTCAAGAAACCAACCCCCTGTCCTGTGGAGAACACAAGGCTTGCAAACCTGCTAAACAGGTTTTACTGCAGGTTTGAACGGTCCACCCACACAACAGGACCTCCTACATCACAATCAACATCCACATCTCCCCCCACAACCCCCTTGTTCACACCTCCATTGTCATCACCTATTCTCTCTCTTTCAGAAGCCTCGCCCTCACTTCAGATTCGCGAGGGTCAGATGTTCCGGAGACAAAAGGTCAGGAAGGCACCAGGCCCAGACGGCGTGTCCCCCTCCTGCCTGAAAGTCTGTGCTGAACAGCTGGCACCCACCTTTGCACGGATCTTCAACCGTTCCCTGGAGCTGTGTGAGGTGCCCTCGTGCTTCAAAAGCTCCACCATCGTACCGGTGGCCAAGAAGCCCGCCATCACAGTTTTGAATGATTATAGACCTGTCTCCCTGACATCTGTTGTCATGAAATCCTTTGAGAGGCTAATGTTGAGCCACCCAAAGGGCATCACGGGCCCCCTGCTCGACCCCTTGCAGTTTGCCTACCGGGCAAACAGGTCGGTGGATGATGCAGTCAACATGGGACTGCACTACATCCTGCGCCACTTAGACACCCCAGGAACGTACGCCAGGATCCTGTTTGAGGACTTCAGCTCGGCGTTCAACACCATAGTTAAGTTAAGTTAACTTAGCTCCCGATATCCTCCACCAGAAGCTCATCCAGCTCGCGGTGCCTGCCTCCACCCGTCAGTGGATCACCAGCTTCCTGACCAACAGGAGACAGCAGGTGAGGCTGGGGACCATCACATCCGACACCCAGACCACCAGCACTGGCGCCCCCCAGGGGTGTGTACACTCCCCACTGCTCTTCTCTCTCTCTACACCGATTGCTCTTCAGGAGACCCTTCTGTGAAGCTCGACACCACTCATTGGACGGATCCGGGACGGTGACAAGAATGCGTACAGACAGGTGGAGTGGCTGGTCCACTGGTGCAGCCAAAACCACCTGGAGCTGAACCCGCTCAAGACCGTGAAGATGACTGTGGACTTCAGGAGAGACCCTTCGCCACTTTCACCCCTCACCCTCTTCAGTAATGCTATTCTCACCACAGACACCTTCAAGTTCCTGGGATCCACAATCTCTCGGGACCTGAAATGGACCGTCCGGAAGAAGGCCAAGCAGAGGTTGTACTTTCTGAGACAGCTCAGTAAGTTCAACCTGCCACAGGAGCTGCTGAAGACCTTCTACACTGCCATCATCCAGTCTATCCTCTGCACCTCCATCACCGTTTGGTTTGGATCGGCCACCAAACAAGACAAGCACAGACTGCAACGGACAATCAGGACTGTGGAATAGATAATCGGGACCAACCTCCCATCTATTCAGGACTTGTACCTGTCCAAGACCAGGAAACGTGCAAGTAACATCTCTACAGACCCTTCTCACCCAGGTCACAGTCTGTTCGAACTACTCCCCTCCAGACGGCGTTAGAGCGCTGTACGCCAAAACCAGCAGACACAGACACAGCTTCTTCCCCCAGGCTGTCGCTCTTATGAACTCACACCACTCAGAGTCTCAGAGACATCACTGGGCAATAACATCCTGCTCTTGCCACTTAGATGTTGTTAGTCACCTGAATGTTGTTAGTCACTTAAATGTTGTCCAGAGGCTGAGATCAACCGGAGTCAAATTCCTTGTTTGACATGCACAAACTTGGCCAATAAAGCCGATTCTGATTTTGATGAGGCCACAATTTCCAATGCTTGCTGGAGCGGTTCACAGTCATGAGTGAAGCTAATGGGTTAATGAATACCTTCAAAAATAAGGCCTCAGTCATATAAAGGCAGAATACCTTCTCCGTGTCTGGAATCCATAGTAATGGAGTTATCTTGGGATCTTACTCAGAACTGAGTATAGAGTGGGAGATTCACAGGTGGATTGGGGCAGCGTCTGCAAGGATGTGGTCCGCTGTGGTGAAAAAAAAGTTAATCCAAAAGTCAAAGCTCTAGCTGAGGTAAGTCTGGGCCTTCTTGTTTCGGTTCCTCCAGCAGCAGCAACCCAACCTCAGATAAGACCTCTGTTAGGGTTCTCAGATAAGACCTCTGTTAGGGTTGATAGATTAGTTTGATCCTATGCTTATGTTGGAATGTAACCTGTAATAATTAACCAAACATGTCCTGTCTTAACAAAGTAGTAGAACAAAGTGCTAAGATATTTTGAACTGATTGACCAGCTGCAGAGGAAGTTGTTCTGTTTACACAACGTCGTAAAACACCCCTGCTATGCAGGGGCTTCAACCCCATCCTGTCCACTCTCACCCCCACCCTGTTTCTCTCAATAAAAATGCTCTTGCAAGAGGCCTGAGTCAGACCTCATTCGATCATCGCTGTATGCACAGCGACGAATGACTCTCCACTTGCAAGTGCTTAAAAAGGGCATACTGTCTCCCGAGTGGTTCTTGCAAAACAAGTTAGAGTGAGCACCACTCTAACAACCTCATTATGCTGTTTTTATTTTTTTCGTTTGATTCTAGCTAATGTCAAAAATGAACAAACGTTATTAGCTAATGTTAAAAAGTAAAATGACATACTTGAACTCTAAAGCTGATTCATATGTGGAAGATATTGCTAATATGTATGCTAATATGCATGTATAACAACATTTATGCTCATATGTAGAGGATATTGATAAAAATCTGTAAATGACGACATTACGAAATGGTATTGTTGGGGTGGGGCAGACAATAAAAATCCAACACAGTGCCAAACAAAGTTTTATTCAAGTTTTAAAATTTAAAGCACATTATTGTGAATATCAACAAAGAACCAATTAACAGAAAAGCTGAATTGCATCCTTCTGTACCATGTGTAAGCTTCCTTCCCATTTTCTTCTCAGTCACATATGATGCATAGAAATATTTATACAGTAGCTTTTGCAAAACTACAATCCTGTGTCCAAAAAATTGGTTGGTCCCTAAAACAGAAATGAGCACAAAAACGCAGAGGTGAAATGTTGACAAATTGAATCACTAAGCCTAGCAGTTTACTCCCCTTGAGCGAGGTTCACACATACCAATAACTGGGCTAAATTTGCCTGCTTATTCCAATCACACAATAACTGGGGCCCGATGGCCCAGGGCCACCACAAAAGTGTGGCGCCACCGGCAGTTCACTGGTGTAGGTCCAATTAGGCCAGTACAAATTTGATAATTAAATGTGCTGAAATCAACACGTTCTTGCACTTTTAGTATATAAAATTAAATATTTTGAGTTTTATCCACTGAAAGTGATCACTCATCTTTACTATTTTTAACACTGCAATACAGGTTTCAAAGGCCCCATTCTATGTGCACTGTTGGTCACTTATTTCATCCACAGGTAACCCTATAGGCTATATAATAAATTTTGTCGAGTACTGCTTTAAATAACAATAATGTTATATTGGGGAGTGAAGAGTGGCTGCCTTGATCGCCATATTTGCATGCAATTTGGCTGCGAAGACGACACACACTCCACAGGTATATAATTATAAATTTCTTTAAAAGGAAGCCCGACCAGAGCAATTCTCAAAATAGAACCACTTACCTACACGTTGATGGAAATACATAATTCCTCATTAATTGAAATGATCCTTTTTGTTTACATAATACATAATTTAATACACAGCATACATTTGTTAAATGCAATTTGATACCCATTTGGGGATGATGACGTGGTATGGTTGCTCCCCACATTGGTGCCCTATGCTGAGCAAAGTCAAACAATTGCAAACTACTTCTAGCATACAAAAAAAGAGTCAAAATGCCACACTCCGTGGCTTTTGATTGTAATTTTCAATCAAAAGGGAATAAAGAAAGTGAAGTTATTTCATTGCTTTCCTTAAGAAACAGTTAAGAAAACAATGGGGGTGTCCATCTGACCAAAGACTCGTGGCTGTGCACTCCAGATGCATTTGAGGTTTTCCATTGCCCTCAGCGCATGAGAACTGGTGTGTCTGGCTAGAAGCGACGGTTAAACCACTAAACAGGGAAAGAGAGCAGAACAGTCATCACAATAAGCAGCAGCCACTGTAAAAACTGTGCCGCCCACAACTCCTCTCTCTGCGCATCCGCCATCTTGATTTGTTGAGTAAGCGTTGCAACCCACATGCCTAATGTGTGCGTAAAAAAGTTTTTAATATGGCTTAATGTTACAAAACTATAACCAGTTGCCACCAAAACTCAAAATTCATGTGCGCAACTCTACCTATGCCCACATCAATTCCTAAAATATCATAATCACCTCAATATTCTGAAATTGAACTGTCTTCCTCTCTATAGGTGCTCACTCAAGCTTGTCCCATAATGAAGAAAACGCTTGATTATCATTCCTGTCATTTTCATCTAAAAAATCTAAAATTATTACAATTATATCATTATTCATCTTAAAATGTGGAGCATTCTTCAAATCTCTAGGAGCGCCATTTTCTAACATGTCTAACATAACCTTATCGTGGTATTTGTGAATTCACAAAACCCCAAGAATCCCAAGCCCGCTGATTTTCTCAAGCCACTGTGGACCAATCACAGAGCAATAGTATGTCTGGGGGCGAGATGTGTGGCTGGGACGAAAACAAATGCGCCGAAGCTGGAGGAAAACGAACAAATCAAACATGGGGCACCGGTCGACGAATGCATAGACAATAAAATAAATTCTGTTATTGCAGTTCTTGCTGTTCTCAAGATGCCTGTAAATCCCCAGGCTTGTTCTATTTGGGACACTACATGTTAAGGGGTTTTAATGGATGTAAAATCCAAACTACGTGGGGATTGCTTTAATATTTTCAGAGGTTGAAGTGGGCCTAAGTGGGGTGTACATGTGCATTTTGGCTGAGATTGGTCATATTTTTTAATAAGTTAACACGTACTACATTCTGTTAAGCTCTATGGTTAACCTCAATGGGGAATTTAAGGTTGATGCCCAAAAGATCCAAAATACCGTGGCGATTGTTTTGGTATTTTCAGCGGTTTAAGTGGGCATTATGTAGAGATGTGGATGTAAATTTTGATAGGTTGTAGTTTTCTGATATTAAGCCATGTTAAGCTTTTTGATATAAAAGTTTTGAACTGCCACCATTTTAACGCATTTTGTCATTTGTTTGTCAATTGTCGTAAATCAATTTAAACAATTGAGATTGCAGTAATTTCCATACCACTTTCTATGATTTGTTGGATGATCCATCATTCATTTTATTTGTCGAAATTACTCACAATATTACAGTAACTTGAAGCACGTCTTCTCTCAAAAAAACGGCCACCACGGAAACTGACAAGGTTTACCGGCCTCATCCGAAGGTGCCTATTGATGTTTATAATTTTTAATGTATTTTTTATTAATTGTAACATTACTCTTTTAAACCAAATGCAGTGCCTACCATACTTCCAGAGCCTGAATGCCCACGAGTGAAGAATAAAAACCGTGCTAAAAGACGTACCTGAACCATGCTTCTTCAGTAGCTGCACGGACAACCAACGGGCATCGATTTCGCAACAAAGCAAACGAATGCTAAATGCCATTTATGCAACTTGAAATCTGTAAATGTGCAAAAGTCACATTCGACAGAGGCATCCACTGAGATGCATGCATGTTTGAAAATGACAAGCACTAGCTTCCTCATGTCCGTGATCTCCATTTTCACACGGGCTTCTTCCTTACTTTCCTCATGTTTTTGTCCGCGTTTTGGTTTGAATTAAAAAGGCTGAACACGGGAGCTTATCGTTGCTAACAGATTACTGCAACTGCTAAAAACAATCATGTTACATCACGGCCCAGAATGCATTGTGACCAAAAACAATGGAAGTTTCTACAAAATTATTTTTGTCACTCTTCTAATGATGTTATTAACTACCAAATAAACTATACAGATCAAAAATCATTCCAAAAAGGGCTCCTTTTAAGTATTGCTTTAAATCCGGGCCAGTGCTGTTTTTAGCAGATCCATCAGAACTTAGCCTTAAAAAGAGATTACTATACTTAATGCCTGATCCTGATGTCTGGTGTGTGCTGTATTATCTACAAGGATAACAGTTAACACACCGACAACTGTATATGTAAAACCTGTTGGTTCTTTATGATCTAAATTCCTGTGTGCAGTCAATATAAGAAGTTTTGAGCCACCACATAGTTACCACATAAGCTAACAATTAGCTTAGTGCCTTCTTTTTTGTATTTTCTGGCAGTCATGGTGCCTTGTAGCACCATGCTGCTTCTAGCAGGCCACTTGTCATTGTCTTAACATTGGTAAACATTTTGCAAATCTGTATGTGCATAACCTGCTTTGGCAGAGGTTTGATATACTGATCAATTATGAGAGCCCCTTTGCTACAAACATAGATGTTTACCTCATAACATGGAAATACAACCACAACATACTGAGCTTCCATTCATGAGTAAAGTCAAGCTCTTTTATCTATCTTTTATCAAAGTAATTAGCAGAAAAAGGCACAACAAAATCCAAACCATAACAATTTTAATTATATTTGCTCCTAAGTTTCTCCCCGCTGATCATTGATCCAGAAAAACATTTACCACGGTAAACTCATTTTAAACGAGCTTCACCGGGCAAATCTCCCAGTGTGACAGGGTCGAGGCATAGATTTGATTTTCTTTGAAGAGCTTTTGTGCCTTTGATTTGGTTTAGTGGCTTGTTTGCCCTTCATTTTGACATCTTCGTAAGTCTGGTAACTATCACTAGATGAATACAATAACTAAGGTATTATGGGCTCGATGCTTGGCAGACATCTTGGGATAACGTGGGTAACCAATGTCTAAAAAGTCACATCTTTAGAGTTCAAACACTCCCTATTTTAGTTCAAGACGGACACAAGGAAAACAAATTACAGTTTTCTTAACTAATGACATCATGCAACTACAGACAGCTGCTGTGCAAAACAAACAAAAATCGGAAAAGAAAATTGGTGCAAAAAAAGTGCCTGCAAGTAGATTAGATTACAAAAGTCATTTTTAGCAACGCTAATCTATCATCTGAGAAAGTAGGAACTCAATTTGAGACATAGGCAAGATCACAAATGTGTGCTTTGAAAAAAAATGAGGGAATCCCCAGAGCAGAAATAAACATTTGAAACAAAAGTGTGTCTTCATGACAGAGTGATCTGAAAAGAAAAGTGAGCTGTGCTCACTTGCATCGTCCACACGTAATAAGTAGCACTGATCTGAAGTCAACTCGAGTGAGAGCACACCAAAATAAATCCTGCTGCAGCAGCACCAGTCTGCTGAGTGTCCGCGGCCAGCCTTCATGGGATGTCTTCCCAAAACTGACCTGGAATCATCTTTAACCATTACATACCCGCCGCCCTCACTCCTGAAGCGTTTTCATTTCAGTCTGCAGTGATGCCTTTCTCTCGCAGCTCCTCTGTCACACGCACCAGGTAAGTGGGGTCTGGGTAGCCAAAACTGGGAGGAGAAAAAGAAACATAACTTCTGCAGTTTCTAAAGTCAGGAATTAGGAAAGTAACATCCACCATATCAAAGTGATACAAGTGATACATTTGGCGACCAGTGTTACAGTGGCGGTTCCACACTGAATTACTCCCTGGGTGAGACTACTTCAGAGTGCCGCCCCGATGTAAATAAAACAAAAAAAACAAAAAAAAACACATTTTACTTCACACAGACACTTTTTTTGAGGACAGTATATGCGTCAAAATATTTTACAAGAGCGCCTGTAATTGCAATTGCACTTGACATACTACAATATAACTCTTGTACAAAACATCCCTCCATGAATTATAAATTTAAATACCTAAACAGGCCTTTACATGCTAAATGTCATTAAGGTAAATATCATAATAATGTAAGAAATAATGTACCGTTTTTTTCCATGTATAATGCGCAAAATTTAACTAATTTATTGTCCTAAAATCTGGGGTGCGCATTATACATGGGTACAATTTTATTTTAATTTTTTTTTTTTTTTTTTTTTTTTTGACACGTCAGCTATATAAAGAGCGAGAGTTCAGTTCTCTACCTAAATGCGTATTACAGGTTCACTTCAAACACGCTCCATACGAACACAATGCTCTCGTATCAGACGCTTGCTCGATCACCTGCTCGTTTGCTGTCACAATGTACCCTACACAAATCCGAAACATTTGTTGCGGCTCCGAGTCACGACGAGGGGCAAGTTTTGGTTTCCAAGGGTGTTTTTATTTCTCTTCAACTTCTCTCCCATACAGAGCCGCCTTTTTCACATGTCCGCACGTCACTTTCCTCTCTTTTCATTTTCACCTAACTGATCGCGGTGATGCCTTTATGGGCAGTCGGAGAAATCAACGCCAACAAAAAAAAAAACATCCAGCCTAGTTAAGAAATCACCAGAAAGATCACCATGACAATTGTGAATAATAAATAAATAATTATTATATATATTATTATTATAATAAATAATTGTGATAAATAACGAACATCACTCAAATATTGGTGATCCCGTTGAGAGTCTCACATATTTCTTCGCTATCGAGTTTGCTACTGCATGCGCAGTGATACTGACCGGCAGAATAACATCCGGTTGTTCCCAAAGATGATCTTTTTTCTGAAATAATTTTACGTTTACGGACTTAAGTAACCCGGCCGGGTCATACCAAAGACTATAAAAATGGGACCCATTGCCTCCCTGCTTGGCACTAGCAGTAAGGGTTGGAATTGGGGGGTTAGATCACCAAATGATTCCCGAGCGCGGCGCCGCTGCTGCTCACTGCTCCCCTCTCCCCCAGGGGATGGATCAAAATCACACGGGGATGGGTCAAATGCAGAGGACAAATTTCACCACACCCAGATGCGTGTGTGACGATCATTGGGACTTTTAAAAAAAAAAAGAAAATTGGGTGCGTATTATACATGGGTACAGGCTTTTTTCCAGCATCAACATGCCATTTTTAGGGTGCGTATTATACATGGGGGCGCATTATACATGGAAAAAAACGGTAATAAATAATAATAATAAATAATGTAATAAATGTCATTAATCTATCTTTTAAGGAAGGAGGAACGATTAGCTCCTTAATAGCCCCGAATTCTATGCTTGGCAAACTTTCTGTTATGACACAAAATACAGTCGTCACGAAATGTAGTTGCACGAGCAAATGGCAAATGATCGTCTAAGAAACTAGCTTCGGATATGAACATTCTGTTAGCTAATTACGGGCCAACATTAACCCAAGGGAAATAATTGATTTGTAACAGTCTTGTTGCAAAGCACAATCTTATAATCTTAAAATTATATCTCATGTTTGTGAAGTTAAGACCGAATTATAAATTGTAGCCTAGAAGCAAAGCAAGCATATGGGATGACAGAAAACTAACCTAAACAGAATGCAAACAAATGTAAAAGGTAGGCTATATCGCAAATTATTGTACTTTACAGTGTTGGGAACTCACTACTGGTTAAAAAAAGCAACGGAGTAATTAACTGAATTACTGAATAAAAGTACCTCATAACCAGGGAAAGTGTTAGTTAAAAAAAAAAACATTAAATACATGCACGTTTTTGCCTTTAACCTCAACGAATTTGAAATAATGATATCGCCACCTTGAAAATTCAACTATTCATCGACTTGCTCCTAACTCACCATTTTGCCTCTTCTGTTTGTGTCGCGTGTGACTACTGACGAATGAGTCGGCACACGTGTGAAAACACTGGCTCTGATTGCATATATATATATATATATATATATATATATATATATATATATATATATATATATATATATATATATATATATATATATATATATATATATATATAAAACACACACACACACAGACGTAGCCAGGAATTTTTCCAGTAGGGGCGCACGCCCACAGGAAAAAAAATCGAACATCACCCACGCCGTTCGCTGATCGCTAAAACAACATCCGGGTCCGGGAGGCAAACGGTGAATGGATAACATCGCGCACATAGAATAGCGCAAGCACATTCGCGCAAGACGGAAAGAAAAAACGGCATGAAAATGAAGAATCGAAAAAGCTCGATTTTTTTCAACCGGGGCGCAGGGAGTCCTAACCGGGGCGCCGCCCCGGCTCGCCCCGGCTCGGCTACGCCTCTGTATATATATATATATCCAGCCCTGTTATATATATATACTCGGTTCGGACTCGGGGGCTCGGACTCGGTCGGACTCGGTCATTTTTGCCGGACTCGGTGCTGATTTTGACCGAGTCCACCGAGTCCGACAATAAAAAAAAGAGGCAAGACGCAGCCAGAGAGTGTCAGGTTACAGTCAGCGCGGTAGGAGTTGGAAGAAGCAGTAAAAACTCCACCAAACTCGTCGTAATGACACGTGATATATGTTATATCCTTACTATTTTCCAGGTTCTTAGATAGCAAGAATAGGTCGGACAACGACGTGAATGATAACTGCTTTATTCCTTACTCACAGTGCGTTCACAGGGCGTACCAGAACAACACAGAATGCCCATCCCACTTCCGGGGTTTTTCTACTACGGAATTTGAGTTAGCCCAAAATACACATCTCTTCCCCTCTTACAATGAACGTGCTATATGCATGAACAACATAGTCTTATGCACCTATAACTTGACATCTTCAAGATCTATCAATAACTACCATTAAACAATTATCATATATGGTCCAGACAATTATGACAATAATATTCCCATGAAACCTTAACTTTGGGTGAGGGTGGACTACCTCGAATTATACCGAATTATAGCGAAAAACCGATGTCGTACGGCGTCAACACTATGTTGTTTTCAATAAAAACATGAAGAACTCACGTTTGCGTCAGTCAATTTTAATTTTTATAAAGGATTATTCTCATTTGATGTCTTTAAATTCATCCGCGTTCTGCCATTGAAGCGGGGTGCATTCAAAGACCAGTCGTACAGACGGAAACGTTTTGTGATCAAATCTTTCATAACGAGAATGATGAGTGAATTGATTTGATTGAATAATTAAGAAATTTCAGTTCTGAAGGCTCCTTTTGTCCCAAGCAAAGTGACAGATGGTGGGGAGGGGGGATAAAAATTGTAAAATCAATTCACTCAAATCATTCTCGTTATGAAAGATTTGATCACAAAACGTGTGTGGCTTTTTCTTAAATGAACACGTTTGACATTGCTATCGTGTCAGCTTTTAATTATATTGCGCTGTCATGTTAAAGCAAATTAATAAATGCAACAATATTAATTTGCTTTGAAAATACCTGAGTAATAAAATAAAATGGATGGATGAATGATGATCACAATTAAGTATAAAGTCTCCTTTGTAATATATACTCCTTGTAGCCTGTACCCAAAAAGAGGAGTTTCTTTGCATCGAGGTTTATGCAAAGAGCTCACGTAATTATATTGTTGCGTTTTGGTGAAGTGAATGAGTGTTCCGTCTGTACGACTGGTCTTTGAATGCACCCCGCTTCAATGGCAGAACGCGGATGAATTTAAAGACATCAAATGAGAATAATCCTTTATAAAAATTAAAATTGACTGACGCAAACGTGAGTTCTTCATGTTTTTATTGAAAACAACATAGTGCTGACGCCGTACGACATGGGTTTTTCGCTTTCCAAATAAGGGGTCGTCACTAATTATTTGTGTTTAGATAAATGTCTGAGCTATAATGGTGTAATTAATGATTAAAACTTGAAAGTATCTGTTTATTGTATTCGTTTATATGTTTAATAAAGACAAAGCCATCACAAAACTGTTGTAATTATTTAGATTTTGATCTAAATTAGCCTTGAATAAAGACTAAGCAGTCACATGAATTAACAGAAAAAATGGACAGCCGGACTCGGACTCATGGTCAAGAGGCCGGACTCGGACTCGGTGCAAAAATCCGACCGAGTCCACAGCCCTGATACATATATATATATATATATGCATATATATGTGTATATATATGCATATATATACACGTGTAAGATAAGGAAGTAAGATGGCGGCGCGTGCACACGCTGCGGCCTCTCTCTGTCCCGAACGGTGTTTTGTTTTGTCGTTTAATGTGGGTTTGTCCGCCAGTTTTGTGTGTTCGTCTCGTCGTACCGGGTTGTGCTTCAAGTGCGGCGGGCTGGTTCTGCTCGACATCGGCGAAAGCGAGTTTTGTGGCGATCTGCACTTTGAAGCGGGGACATTAAAGGCGCTCGGTCTGCGCCGTCCTGGAGCGTCGCCGGACTCGCCTGCTATTCTTCCCCCGGTTGGGCGTCCGGGCCTGGCTGGCGGCCACCCCAGCTCGCCCGGCCGTGCCTTCCATTCTTCTGGCGGACGTTCGATCGCTGGACATCAACATGCCTGCTGAGTTCTGCGGACCGGACAGTGCGTAGCTGCTGTGCGTCTGGAGCGGATGGCGCGCTATCGGGCGGACCGGGCCATTGTACGAGGGGGAACATCGCGTGGAGGTGGACTGTGCGTCTACATCCGTGAAGAATGGTGCCGGGACTTTGTTGTGGGATGCCAGCACTGCTCGCCACTGGCGAAGTTTGTGATCTCCGGGCTGTTGGGGTCCTGAACTCTCTCCCCGTTGTTTTACTTGTGTGTTAATCGTGTGCTGTGTCTCGTCACCGTGGGATAGGGGGAACGGTATTTCGGTTTCTTTGTGTGTCCTAGCATGAAGGAATTGACAATAAAGCTGACTCTGACTCTGATATATATGCATATATATATATGTGTGTATATACAGTGCCTTGCGAAAGTATTCGGCCCCCTTGAACTTTTCAACATTTCGCCACATTTCAGGCTTCAAACATAAAGATATAAAATTTTAATTATTTGTCAAGAATCAACAACAAGTGGGAC
The DNA here is from genome assembly GCF_901709675.1 of Syngnathus acus. NCBI lineage: Eukaryota > Metazoa > Chordata > Actinopteri > Syngnathiformes > Syngnathidae > Syngnathus > Syngnathus acus. Next base: position 3,069,801 of record NC_051088.1, on the reverse strand, counting down.
ACAATCGTGAAGTGGAACGAAATTTATTGGATGATTTAAACTTTTTTAACAAATAAAAAACTGAAAAGTGGGGCGTGCAATATTATTCGGCCCCTTTACTTTCAGTGCAGCAAACTCACTCCAGAAGTTCAGTGAGGATCTTTGAATGATCCAATGTTGTCCTAAATGACTGATGATGATAAATAGAATGCTCCTGTGTGTAATCAAGTCTCCGTATAAATGCACCTGCTCTTTGATAGTCTCAGGGTTCTGTTTAAAGCGCAGAGAGAACCATGAAGACAAAGGAACACACCAGGCAGGTCCGAGATACTGTTGTGGAGAAGTTTAAAGCCGGATTTGAATACGAAAAGATTTCCCAAGCTTTAAACATCTCAAGGAGCACTGTGCAAGCAATTATATTTAAATGGAAGGAGTATCAGACCACTGCAACTCTACCAAGACCCGGCCGTCCCTCCAAACTTTCATCTCAAACAAGGAGAAGACAGATCAGAGATGCAGCCAAGAGGCCCATGATCACTCTGGATGAACTGCAGATAACTACAGCTGAGGTGGGAGAGTCTGTCCATAGGACAACAATCAGTCGTGCACTGCACAAATCTGGCCTTTATGGAAGAGTGGCAAGAAGAAAGCCATTTCTCAAAGATATCCATAAAAAGTCTCGTTTAAAGTTTGCCACAAGCCACCTGGGAGACACACCAAACATGTGGAAGAAGGTGCTCTGGTCAGATGAAACCAAAATCGAACTTTTTGGCCACAATGCAAAACGATATGTTTGGCGTAAAAGCAACACAGCTCATCACCCTGAACACACCATCCCCACTGTCAAACATGGTGGTGGCAGCATCATGGTTTGGGCCTGCTTTTCTTCAGCAGGGACAGGGAAGATGGCTAAAATTGATGGGAAGATGGATGGAGCCAAATACAGGACCATTCTGGAAGAAAACCTGTTGGAGTCTGCAAAAGACCTGAGACTGGGACGGAGATTTATCTTCCAACAGGACAATGATCCAAAACATAAAGGCAAATCTACAATGGAATGGTTCACAAATAGACGTATCCAGGTGTTAGAATGGCCAAGTCAAAGTCCAGACCTGAATCCAATTGAGAATCTGTGGAAAGAGCTGAAGACTGCTGTTCACAAACGCTCTCCATCCAACCTCACTGAGCTCGAGCTGTTTTGCAAGGAAGAATGGGCAAGAATTCCAGTCTCTCGATGTGCAAAACTGATAGAGACATACCCCAAGTGACTTGCAGCTGTAATTGCAGCAAAAGGTGGCGCTACAAAGTATTAGCGCAAGGGGGCCGAATAATATTGCACGCCCCACTTTTCAGTTTTTTATTTGTTAAAAAAGTTTAAATTATCCAATAAATTTGGTTCCACTTCACGATTGTGTCCCACTTGTTGTTGATTCTTGACAAAAAATTAAAATTTCATATCTTCATGTTTGAAGCCTGAAATGTGGCGAAATGTTGAAAGGTTCAAGGGGGCCAAATACTTTCGCAAGGCACTGTATACACATACATATATACACATATATATATACATATATATACATATATATAAATATATATACATATACACAGTGGAGCCTCGGTTTTCGAACCAAAATCCGTTCCAGAAGGCTGTTCGAGAAGTGAATCGTTCGAATTCCCAATCAAGTTTTCCCATTACAAATAATAGAAGAAAAAATCCGTTCCAAGACAAAAAAAAATAAAAAAAATAATAAACTGAATTAATAGAGTAGGCTAGGCTGGGGAATGTATTGCCGTATCTGTAGCAACTCGCTTGTGTTTCATTCTAATAGTAAAACATATCTTTTTAAATTGTGAGGGGAAAAAAAGCACATCAAAACATTGTTTTTATTTTTACCAATGAAAGACAACATTTCAAAGATCATGTGAAAGAAAACAGCAAAAACGTTTTCTTAATTTCAAAAAGGTAAGCACAGTCGCCCCTCTCGCAACATCACTTCCTTTAAGAGCGTCTTTGTTTTTCAGGATCGAGCTTATTGTCGATTTTGCCATGCAAAACTCCCGCGCCAACTCTGACACATGCACACCGGACTCATATTTTGCGATTAATTCTTTTTTAAATTCAACCGTTTTGCGCACTACTTTCCTCTTTTCGCCATGATCAGCTTTACTGCTCCCACTTGCTTCCTTTGGAGGCATGATTAGAGTTGATGCAGTCCTCAGAGTAACGAGAATGTAATAGCGAACGGAGTCAGTTGGCATGCGGGTCCTCTCGGCTCATCTCGCGAGGTTCGACAACCGAAATTTCGTCCGACATCCGAAGCAAAAAAATCTCGACTTTTTTGTTCAAATACCGATTTGTTCGAGAACTGGGACGTTCGAAAATCGAGGCTCCACTGTATTTACTTTATTGATTCCTTGCTTTTAAAAGTAGCTAAGTTCGCTGACAAGTTACTGTCAGCAGACACGGCAAATCCGCTTAACATACAAATGACTGTTTTTGCCAGTATATTTTTGGAAGTGTGTGTATTAGTTTAAGGGCATTTTTATTTCAAACTAAAATCAGTTAAGTCTTAGTTTGTGTTGCGTGTGTCATGGAATTTTTTTTTTCTTTCTCATACGAACACGTTACAACTGCAGGGTTTTAAAGAATTTTGGGGGGAAAGCAAAACGTTAATGTGTAAGCGGTCAAGCTAATGAGTGTTTTTGAGCTGCATTAACGGCGAAGCAATAGTCGTCATCTCCTTCTAATGAATCTGCCTTACTAAGACCAGTGTTGGGAGTCGTGACCAACCGCGTTAGAAGTAATAGATTTCCAGTAAACGTAACGTTACTAACAGTGAAATGTGGCACATTACTTAGGCTGCTTGACACCCATTTTTTCCCCGCGCGTTTCTAGCGACAGTTTTGTGGTGTTTTGGGCGTGGGACACGTCAACGCGCAATGCAAAAACGGTCATTCTGCCTCTCCGCGTTCTAACTTTTGATTCGCTATGCCTCGCGTCAGCCAATCAGCTTCAGGAACGTGTCACATGACATTCTGCGCAATGGAACGGCGGCAGAGAATTTGTTTGGGGAAAGGAGACCCAAATGGAGGAAATGATCATCGTAGCCGTCCGTGTTCATCCCGAGCTGTACAATATTTTTTTGTACCTATACCAAAATAAAACAGAACTGGAGCAGGCTTGAGGGACTTTGAGTGAGGAACCTCAGAGGGGTTTTGCCTTTCCTTTCCATTATTATTTATTTTATGCTATTTTCCATTGTTTTTCAATAAATATTCAGCTAAATGAAGTACTGGTCTATGATGTTGTATTCTATACAACTGTGTTAACACCTGCTCAAAAATCTGAATCCTTTTACATCATTCAACATTTTTGAAAACGTAATGCAATAAACAATTACTTTCCCTAGTAATTAGTTACATTTATGAAGGAGCAATTCAATTACTGATTCAATTATTTTTTGGAAAGGTAACTAGTAAATAACTAATTACATTTTGGAAGTAATTTGCCCAACACTGGCTAAGAGTAATGTGTATGCAACTTGTGTGATTATTATATCACTATTCTTATTCACAATGTCGACATGATGATAAATGTTATTTTACTTGGCCTACTCAGGCTGGGTTTAAACTGGATCCCCTCGTTGAAGACAAGGCTCGATTGTATGTAATTTAAAGTACATTTCCACTGTAATTTTTTTTTAACCACTGTAATGGGTCACAGCATACCCTGCAGGAAAAAAACAAAAAACTGTGTTCTGTGTAACTGTGTTCAAACTGTTGTCATGGTGATTTCAACTGGTGTTTTTGGAAGATTTTAACTTGTATACTTCTCTGTACCTGTAGTTTGTGGAACTCTTTATTAAAACCAATCGTGCTAAGAGATGAGTTGTGGTCAAATAATCTCGAAATAAGTGTTGGTAAATTAATCTCTAAATAATTTAGCTAATATTTGATATTGTTATTTCCCATTCAATTTAAAATATAGTACACCACAAAAGGGACCTAAATTACAAAAACTTGATCTAGTGATTGTTTCAAACAAATTTACAACTTAGAAAAAAACACAAGGGAACGATTTGGTTTATTGGTGTTGAAGCCAACATCAATATTTTAAATTGTTTTACATTTATTGTATTATTGAATATTTTTTTTAATGAATGGAAAAGTTACCCTCTTTGAAGTCTCCAAGGAGTCAATGGTCTCACTAACGCATACTTTTGCAGCTCAAGTTGGAATTCTCTACATTAGTTTAGCTATGTTGCAACACTAACGCAGCAGCCAGCATTTCACTCTTCAAGCATGACTAATCAATTTTAACTCAATTCAGTCATTAGACTTATGTTATTTTGGTTTTGACTGGGCATGCTGGCAGAGGGAAGACACCTCGGCCACAAGAACTGTCAATGCATGATGGAAACAAGTAGCTGAGTGACTGCAACAATGGTGATAGCGGACAGAGTTGTGATGGCGCACATTGCTTAAAGGACAATGCACGTTAGCACTGGTGCAACCAATCACAATGCATGTACACAAGTAAACAGTTAACAAAAGTGGGGTAATGCACTTTTTACTTTGAAAAGAAAACTTATCCATTCAAAATGTTCAACTTAAAAGTATCATTTGCATCATCCACCATTTTGCACTCTGGTTGGCTGTAAACAAAAAGACAGATGTTACGTACCAGCGGGGCCCGCCCCATATTGAGGTCTTGTGGTGAATGTCATTCCATGTGATGACATTTTGCAAGCCCGTCGTCATGGAGGTACCGATCGTGAAGGTAAGGCGCTGCTCAAAGGCCCGGCGCAGCAGGCCTAGCACACGGTTCCCATCGGGGCTGTCAGGGAGGTAGGCCGAACGGTCTGTTCCTGGGTATCGCACACCCGGGTTTGGATGCTCTGGCTATAGGCACCAAGAGTTTACAAAATACACCGTCAGTAAGGTCTGGGCTGTGTGATGAACACACACTACTAACTGCAAGCAAGTGATGAAACAACTCTCACACTTGGGCTGGACAATTACGACAAAACCAATAATCTCAATTATTTTATTTGATATTGAAATCACCATTAAAGTTAAAAGCCACAGCTCATTTTTAAAGTACATGCATTGGCTATGAGAACATCGCCAGTAGCGAGCATGAGCTAGCTTCGTTGCAACTCGGCTCGGCAGTTAGAAACCTTTGCTGGCCAAAAAGCGTATCAGACTGGGCGGCGGTTGCTGTCAGGAATTGTATTGTTGACATCCAAGTTTGACTGATGCAGTGATATTAACAATTCAGTTTTATATATATTTTTTTTATTTCTTGAGTTTTCTTTACATATTTACTGTGCAGCAGAACGTCATGAGAATGCATCACATTAGAGTTCTTTGATGTTACGTGGGTGACAGTGTTCAGTGACTACAGTTGAAAACTGGTTAAAAATCTGAATATTACTTGAAACAATCATATATCCCTTCCATCAGTGACGTGCGGTGAGGTTCATGACTGGGAAGGCACTGACCGGGGGGCCGAACCAGGAGCAGATGGATGTAGTGTTTGTGTGAAGTAATAGAAATGACATGTAAAGGTCATTGCATAAAAGGTTTTTACTTTTAGTAGGTAGTAAAGCATGGATATTCAAAAAAAGCTTTTTGAAAACAAATGCATTTATTTACAGCATTAAAAAAATATTTCACCACAAAACTCAGTGATTCTCATTAAATACGACACTGTTATTATGAATAATAGTTTCCATCACTTCAGCGCCTGCATGTCAGATTAATGAAATATGTTTATCTACGTAATGAGGCGGAATCACATCAAACGGCAAACATTCTGACCAAATACATCATCTTGAAGAATCAGTGAAAGAATACATCTAAATAAAGTAATAAAGAAATCAATAGTATTGTTGGTCTCCCTTTTTTGCTAGTGCATCATGGTATGGAGTAAAATTTGTTGTGGTAATTCTTAGGATAGAGTCGAGGTGTCGGAAAATGACTTTATAATAAAAACAATTGAATTTGTTTTTTCCCCTTTTCATGATGGCAGGGGAGGCTTTCAAACCTGAAAGAAAATTCCATTCTGATTTGAGTATTTTGTGTAATACATCATTTTGTTTCATTCTAATTGGAACACAAGGCTCAATGTAAACCTGACTATCCTGATTATCTTTGTTTAATTCGTATTGGACGTTTGCAAACAGCTGCTTTTACTGGGGCAAAATAACTAGCCACATTCCCATCTATTTTCTGACATGTTATGAAACAAACAGCACCTGTTAGGATTGACAAATTATTTTGATCGTATGATTATGTTGGAATTCTGACTAGAATCATTAACTTTGTAAAACCTTCCACCTTTCCTTGACTTGTTGAAACTTTCCACATTCAGTTGTTGAAACCTTCCAAATGATGTGGAAACATTCTTGCTTAGTTAGTTATCTAAACTGCTCCACTAGTATCTGTTTCCATGACCTTGTAAAACAAAGAGCTATAAGACCCTCTGCACTGATTAACCAGGTTGTAGAGGTGACCCCCGAAAACCTGCTCACTCTCACCCCCACCCTGCCTTCTCTCAATAAATATTCTCTTGCAAGAAGCGAAAGTCAGACTGCTTTCAAGCACCTCTGTACCACACAGGGTACTATGGCTTTCTCCACGTGCAAGCGTAAAATGGCCAAACTGTCTCACGTGTGGTTCTTGCATAAACGGTAGAGTGGGCAAAACTCTATCAGCACCTAAATCATAATTTGTGAAAATAAACTTTATAGTTTTTAAACCTAGAAACAAAAACAGATGAATGGATTTAAGAAAATTGGTAATTGTAGATCTGAATTAGAACATTTTATATCAAAGCCACGCGATTGGTATTGTATCGGCCAATCACACTCATGGATGATCGGTATTGGTAGTGTAAAACCCGACACATCCCTAATTAAAACAAAGATCAGCCATCCAGCTTTCATACAAGTCACGTCGTCATTTTATAATCGGTGTTTGAACAAAGAAGTCATCACAGTAAAACCACTATGCATTGATGTCTATGCCAGGGCCGCCTGCCTGCATTGTACGTGTTACTTTTAAGGTAAAAATAATTTACCCTTCTCTCCATGATCCCTCACCATACACTGGCCAACGGCAGATCGCAGGGTAGTCTGACTTAACCATCGATCCGTTCCCTTAACTTATTGTTTTGGTCCCATTTTAAATCCATCCGCTCGTGTTGTATTTGCTAGTTAGCGCAAAGCTAACCTGCCAGCTCGCCCCGACGGTATCCATCAAGTGAATAAATTCCCTTTGATGGCTGACGTACCTGGGTGACAAGCTCCTCCTCACTACATTAGGAGCAGTAGGATTTCTCAGCTGACAGATGAGGAGTGCTGCTAGCAGTTGGCGTGCAAACAAAACAGCAATTCCGGTGACGTCGCACATCTCATCGAGATTGCAAAATTATAGTGATAATTGAACGAGTGACCGTTGTCCGACTCATTCAGGCACAGCACTTGATACGAGAAAGTGATAAAAGATGGTTGGAATCTTTTTTTGTCTTCCGGGTTAGAGCAACGCTGGCGTCTGTACTGTTGACTGCCGCTTCTACTCCGAACCGTGTCATCTATTTGTTTGTCCCCTGTCTGTTTTGTGTTTCCCGTTTTAAGTGTGCCCGTTTTTTTGTTTTATTTTTCTCGCCTTTTCTCCTGCCCACCGCGTATCTCTGGAGCTCTGCTCGCACCTCTCCGATCCCGTTCCCTCTGACTACGAGCTACGCTAGCCAGCTAGCCAACCCACAACCGGACCCTCCTCCTACCTCCCGGCTCTGAGCCTGTAGCTGCTTGCTCTTGGCTCGGCAAACGGCTCCAACCCAACTTGCTGGCCACTTGGCCGGCGTCCTCGGGGGGAGCACCCGCTCGCTGCGAGCTCGCCGGTCGTGGCTCGGCTGTGTGCCGCCATGACACACTGGGGCGTGCCGTTTGCACGGGTACAGTCGGGATTGACCAACACCACCACCCACTCCACCAACATCACGACTCGGTCCACTGCTGCTTCCATGCATTTCACTGCCTACCAACTTCTAGTTAACCAGCTACTAGCCGTTTTTTCTGGATTATTCCCTGCTGCTGTGACGTCGCATCTCCTGCATGAACTATCACTTCTGCTACTCCGGGCTTCCATTCCACTAACTTCTCGTCCATTTGTCTACACTGCTGCTGATCTTCATCCTTTCAACAATAATCACCGTCTCCCTGCTGCTGCTGCCTCAGCTGCCAGCAAGGCTGGGATCCTCCGCCGTCGCCGCTACATCCACCGTAGCTCCGGACTATCTTTTAAACGACATTTCCCTGATGGCTCACCCATCCCCTCTTTCTGGACTAACTCTCGCCCCCCCCGTCACCCCCACCTTCCGTACTGTCAACTTCAACAATCTCCACTCCCCCACCCCCGCTCCTTCATCCATCTCCGTCGCACTACTGAACTGTCGCTCCCTCTCCAACAAATCACTAGTTATTTTCGAACTAATATTGGACAATAATTTGGATCTGCTCCTTCTCTGTGAAACATGGCAACAGCCCCTGGACTATTTTTCTCTCAACCAAGCCACTCCGTCTAATTACAGCTACATCGCCAAACCCCGCCTCTCTGGGCGAGGAGGTGGTATTGCTGTCCTCCATAAGCGGTCCCTATACATCACTGAATTGGACCTCAACCTCCCATCTATTTCATCCTTTGAATATCTCGCTTTTTCCCTCCCCAACTCTACTACTGCTGTTCTTATCTACCGCCCCCCCCAAGTCTCATCCGTCTTTTCTCTCTGAACTCTCTGAACTTCTCACCATCGTATCCTCAGTCTCCTATCGCCTCCTACTAATCGGTGACTTCAACATCCACATCGACCAGCCAACTGCTTCACTGACGTCTGACTTCATCTCCCTTCTGGACTGCTTTCATCTCACCCAGCACATCAACTTCCCCACCCACACCAAAGGCCACACCCTGGATATAGTATGCTCCTCCTTTCCACTCACATCCAACCCCCGTCCTCTCACCTTTCCACTGTCAGATCATCTCTGCATCCTCTTCTCTGCCCCTCTACCCTCGCCTCATAAATCCACAAAACGCACCATCTCCTACCGCAACATCAAGACTGTAAACCCAATCACGCTTTGCCAGCTCTTATCCTCTGCTCTTCCTTCCGACCCCACTTCTTCCTCCCCTGACGACCTTGCCACCACGCTCAACAACATCCTTGCTGACTCCCTTGATTCCCTAGCCCCCTGGAAAACTTCCTCTGTTACATTCACTAACTCTGCCCCTTGGTACACACCGGAACTCCGCACCATGAAACAAACTGGCCGTCAACTCGAACGCCTCTACAAAAGAACCCGCCTCACCGTCCATGCTGAAACCTTTAAACAACACATCTCCTCCTATCGTGATGCTCTTCTTGCTGCCAAATCTGCTTACTTCTCATCTCTCATTAATAACACCAACCGAAACCCCCGCATACTGTTCTCCACTGTCAACAAATTGCTCCAGCCACCGGTCACCAAGCCACCCTCCTCACCCTCTGTAACTCCTTCCTTGTCAACTTTAACAACAAAATCGCCCAAATCAACAGTTCTCTGACCGACACCATCAATAACTCCTCCTCCCCCACCTCCCCTGCCCTCCTGCCCCCCTTCCCTGACCTCCCTCCCTTCCCCTCTCTCACTGCCTTCTCCCTTGTCGACTCCTCCACTATCCTAGACATTACCTCATCCAAGACAACCACCTGCTCTCTCGACCCTCTTCCAACGACCTTAACTAAGGCCTGCCTCCCTGTCCTCCTCCCCCACCTCACCACCCTTTTTAATCAGTCTTTATCCCTTGGCCACTTTCCCACTGTCTATAAACTTGCAGCCATCCTCAAAAAGCCCACCTTGGACCCACTCAACCTCTCCAACTACCGTCCCATCTCCAACCTTTCATTCCTTTCCAAAACCCTAGAACGCATTGTCTCCGCCCAACTCCACACCCATCTCCAGTCCAACAACCTCTATGAACCCTTCCAGTCCGGATTCCGCCCACTTCACAGCACTGAAACAGCTCTAGTCAAAGTCACCAACGATCTCCTCATTTCTGCAGATTCTGGTGCCCTCAACATCCTACTACTACTTGACCTTAGCGCAGCCTTTGACACTGTGAACCATTCCATCCTCCTCCAAAGGCTGCGCCAACTAGGTGTTGAGGGCACTGCACTCGACTGGCTCACCTCCTACCTCACCAACAGAAACCAGTTCATCTCTCTCTCCGGTCACACATCCATCCTCTCCCCAGTTACACAAGGGGTCCCCCAAGGCTCAGTTCTTGGCCCCCTCCTATTCATCTGTTACCTTTTTCCCCTTGGTACTGTCATCCGCAAACTCAATCTGGACTTCCACTGCTACGCTGATGACACCCAGATCTACATACGTACGACACCAACCCGTAACCCTTCCCTCACTCATTTTGAAACCTGCATCTCTACAATAAAAGCATGGCTGACCCACAACTTTCTCAAACTCAACAGTGACAAAACAGAGCTCCTCCTCATAGGCACTAAATCCTCCCTTAACAAAACTGGATCCATCACACTCACCATCGACTCCTCAAACATCACTCCCTCCCCTCTGGCACGCAATCTTGGCGTTATTTTTGACCCCACACTGTCCTTTCAACCTCATGTTAGCTCAGTTGTCAAGACCTCCTACTTCCACCTCCGACGCATCGCTAAAATCCGGCACTGCCTTTCTCTCCCTGCCGCTGAATCTCTCATCCACGCCTTCATCTCATCCCGGCTTGATTACTGCAACTCCCTTCTCACTGGAATCACTGCTCACTCACTCCATCGACTTCAACTAGTCCAAAACTCTGCTGCCCGCCTCCTTACCCACACCCGGTCCCGTGAACACATCACTCCTGTTCTTCACTCTCTTCACTGGCTCCCCATGAAGGAGCTTATCATCTTCAAGATACTCCTCCTCACCTTCAAAGCCCTTCACCACCTGGCTCCCACTTACCTATCCGACCTCCTTGTCCCCTACTGCCCCAACCGTCCCCTCCGATCCTCCAATACTTCGCGTCTGACAGTCCCAAAATCCAAACTCAAATCCTTCGGTGACAGAGCCTTTTCCTGCACATCACCCCGACTCTGGAACTCTCTCCCCCAGTCTGTCTGTGACTCACCCACACTCCCCATATTTAAGTCCCGTCTAAAAACTTACCTCTTCTCCCAAGCGCATGACCTCCCCTACCCATAACTGGTTTTCTCTTCTTAAGTTTACCCGATTGTTTCCTCCCCGTCCCCCTCCCCTCATGTATGTCTTTGCCTTGTTCCCTGTAAGCGTCTTTGGGTGTTTGAAAAGCGCTATACAAATTTAATGAATTATTATTATTATTATCTTAATAAAATCTTAGTTTTAGTCTGTTACAACGTTAAGATCACACTGTTGCCAAGCTTGTTGCCGCTGATAGGGAACTATTAAAACAAGCAGCAACCGGGGCCAAGCCAAGTCATTAGCATTAAGCTAACTTTGGACTTGTCTGGTAGGATCCACATTATGTCACCTGTGCAACTGAAGAAAGTGGTGTGTTGTCAGTCAAACAGATCACAATTAGCACCATTTACCAAGTAGTATTTTTGCCTGTTTTCAACCTCTAATAATACTGGGCGCAATGGGGTTCTTGGAAAATTGTTAGCTTTTAGCTAACTTTGGATTCACCTGCTGAATAAATTATTACATATACTGTATTGTTTATTATTATTGTTTATTGGCGGCTCGGTGGAGCACTGGGTAGCACGTCCGTCTCACAGTTAGGAGGTTGCGGGTTCGATTCCACCTCCGGCCCTCCCTGTGTGGAGTTTGCATGTTCTCCCCGGGCCCGCGTGGGTTTTCTCCGGGCACTCCGGTTTCCTCCCACATCCCAAAAACATGCTTGGTAGGCCGATTGAGCACTCCAAATTGTCCCTAGGTGTGAGTGCGAGTGCAAATAGTTGTTTGTCTCTGTGTGTGTGCCCTGCGACTGGCTGGCAACCGGTTCAGGGTGTCCCCCGCCTACTGCCCGATGATGGCTGGGATAGGCTCCAGCACACCCGCGACCCCCGTGGGGACTAAGCGGTTCAGAAAATGGATGGATGTATTGTTTATTGTGACAGTTTCTGGGTAAATATATGCCCAGGAATTTTTTTTACTGTGACAGGCCTACAAGTAAATACTGTACACCACAGGTGTCAAAGTCAAGGCCCGAGGTCCAGATACAGCCCGCCACATCATTTTATGTGGCCCGCAAAGACAAATTGTGCATCGAATATTTATGTCAATTCCATCCATCCATCCATCCATCCATCCAGCTTCTTCCGTTTATTCGGGGTCGGATCGCTAGGGCAGCAGCTTTAGGAGGGACTCCCAGACTTCCCTCTCCCCAGCCACTTCATCCAGCTCATCCCGGGGGATCCCAAGGCGTTCCCAGGCCAGCTGAGAGACATAGTCTCTCCAGCACGCCCTGGGTCGTCCACGGGGTCTCCTACCGGTGGGACATGCCTGGAACACCTCCCCAGGGAGGCTTCCAGGAGGCACCCTGATGAGATGCCCGAGCCACCTCATCTGGCTCCTCTCAATGTGGAGGAGCAGCGTCTCTACTCCAAGTCTCTCCCGGATGACCAAGCTTCTCACCTTATCTCTAAGGGAGAGCCCAGACACCCTGCGGAGGAAACTCATTTCGGCCGCTTGTATCCGGGATCTTTTTTTTTCGGTCACGACCCATAGCTCGTGACCATAGGTGAGGGTAGGAGCGTAGATCGACCGGTAAATTGAGAGCTTTGCCTTTTGGCTCAACTCTCTCTTCACCACGACGGACCGGTACAGAGTCCGCATTACTGCCGACGCTGCATCGATCTGCCTGTCGATCTCACGCTCCATCCTGCCCTCACTCATGAACAAGACCCCAAGATACTTGAACTCCTCGACTTGGGGCAGGATCTCATCCCAGATCCGGAGAGGGCATTCCACCCTTTTCCGACCGAGGAACATGGACTCAGATTTGGAGGTGCTGACCCTCATCCTGACCGCTTCACACTCGGCTGCGAACCACTCCAGTGAGAGCTGGAGATCACAGTTTGAAGAAGCCAACAGCACCACGTCGTCTGCAAAAAGCAGAGACGCAATACTGAGGTCCCCAAACCGGACACCCTCAACACCTCGGCTGCGCCTAGAAATTCTGTCCATAAAAGTTATGAACAGAATCGGTGACAAAGGGCAGCCTTGGCGGAGTCCAACCCTCACTGGGAACGAATCCGACTTACTGCCGGTAATGCGGACCAGACTCTGGCATCGTTGATACAGGGACCGAACCGGCCTTATCAGTTGGCTCGGCACCCCATACTTCCGAAGCACCCTCCACAGAACTTCCTGAGGGACACGGTCGAACGCCTTCTCCAAGTCCACAAAACACATGTGGAATTTGTTGAGCGAACTCCCATGCCCCCTCGAGGATCCTGCCGAGGGTATAGAGCTGGTCCACTGTTCCAAGGCCAGGACGAAAACCACACTGCTCCGCCTGAATCCAAGGTTCGACCTCCCGACGGACCCTCCTCTCCAGCACCCCTGAATAGACCTTACCAGGGAGGCTGAGGAGTGTGATTTCTCTCTAGTTGGAACACACCCTCCGGTCCCCCTTCTTAAAGGGGGGAACCACCGCCCCAGTCTGCCAATCCAGAGGCACTGTCCCTGATGTCCATGCAATGTTGCAGAGGCGTGTCAGCCAGGACAATCCCACAACATCCAGAGCCTTTAAGAACTCCGGGGGAATGTCATCCACCCCTGGGGCCTTGCCCCCGAGGAGTTTTTTAACTGCCTCAGTGACTTCGACCCCAGAGATTGGAGAATCCACCTCAGAGTCTCCAGGCCCTGCTTCCACAATGGAAGGCGTGTCGGTGGAATTGAGGAGGTCTTCAAAGTATTCTCCCCACCAACTCACGATGTCCCGAGTCGAGGTCAGCAGCACGCCATCTCCACTGTAAACAGTGTTGACGGTGCACTGCTTCCCCCTCCTGAGACGCCGGATGGTGGACCAGAATTTCCTCAAAGCCGTCCGGAAGTCATTCTCTATGGCCTCGCCAAACTCCTCCCACACCCGGCAGAAGCCGCTTTCCGCTTGGCCATCCGGTACCTGTCGGCTGCCTCCGGAGTCCCACAGGCCAAAACGGCCCGATAGGACTCCTTCAGCTTGACGGCATCCCTTACCACCGGTGTCCACCAGCGGGTTCGAGGATTGCCGCCACGACAGGCACCGACCACCTTACGGCTATAGCTACGGTCAGCTGCCTCAACAATGGAGGCACGGAACATGGTCCACTCGGACTCAATGGACCCCGCCTCCTCCGGGACGTGGGAAAAGCTCTGACGGAGGTGGGAGTTGAAGCTCTTCCTGACAGGGGATTCTGCCAGACGTCACAGCAGACCCTCACAGTACGTTTGGGTCTGCCAGGTCGGACCGGCATGTTTGTTGCGGCGACCTGGGAGGTGCGCACCTGTCTGTGGGTGCATGTGACCACAAGGGGTCACTGCAGGTGTACGACGTGAACGCGCAGCACGCAGTGGAGCTCCTCAGAGCGCCTCAACAGCTGAGCGCAATTTATCCTGATTGGGAGCACGCACACACCAGGGTTCATAAGCAGCAAACAACACAATCCTCTTGTCCAGTGAGCAGCAGCGAAAGCAGCAGCAAACAACACAATCCTTTTGATCAGCGAGCAACACAGCAGTAGCAGCGAACCGCACTAAGCTCCACGGAGAAAGGAAAAAACTCATGGGAAGAGGAGAGCAAAGGGACTACCGGTGAGCTCACAGTTCTCATCTGGACTCATTTAGTTAACCATTTAGAGCACTGATTGCATTACAGTTGGTCTGGAGAATGTGTTGTCTTTATGACAAGCATTAAGTTGTAGATTGACTTTTGTTTGAAAGAATACTTTTATGTTCAAGACCTTTTCTTTCTTTCTTTCTTTCTTTCAGTAAAAAGAACTGAACTTTATCTACATTGTTTATTGGTTTGTGTTAAAGTGTTAAAGAACACTAAGTTGCATTGTTTTATCTGGAAGAAAATTGTACCTTTTGTTTAAACTCATCCATTTTTTGGATGTGGTTTAAAGCAGGGCTGTGGACTCGGTTCGGACTCGGGGACTCGGACTCGGTCGGACTCGGTCATTTTTGCCGGACTCGGACTCTGTGCTGATTTTGACCGAGTCCACCGAGTCCGACAATAAAAAAAAGAGGCAAGACACAGCCAGAGAGTGTCAGGTTACAGTCAGCGCGGTAGGAGTTGGAAGAAGCAGTAAAAACTCCACCAAACTCGTCGTAATGACACGTGATATATGTTATATCCTTACTATTTTCCAGGTTCTTAGATAGCAAGAATAGGTCGGACAACGACGTGAATGATAACTGCTTTATTCCTTACTCACAGTGCGTTCACAGGGCGTACCAGAACAACACAGAATGCCCATCCCACTTCCGGGGTTTTTCTACTACGGAATTTGAGTTAGCCCAAAATACACATCTCTTCCCCTCTTACAATGAACGTGCTATATGCATGAACAACATAGTCTTATGCACCTATAACTTGACATCTTCAAGATCTATCAATAACTACCATTAAACAATTATCATATATGGTCCAGACAATTATGACAATAATATTCCCATGAAACCTTAACTTTGGGTGAGGGTGGACTACCTCGAATTATACCGAATTATAGCGAAAAACCGATGTCGTACGGCGTCAACACTATGTTGTTTTCAATAAAAACATGAAGAACTCATGTTTGCGTCAGTCAATTTTAATTTTTATAAAGGATTATTCTCATTTGATGTCTTTAAATTCATCCGCGTTCTGCCATTGAAGCGGGGTGCATTCAAAGACCAGTCGTACAGACGGAAACGTTTTGTGATCAAATCTTTCATAACGAGAATGATGAGTGAATTGATTTGATTGAATAATTGAGAAGAAATTTCAGTTCTGAAGGCTCCTTTTGTCCCAAGCAAAGTGACAGATGGTGGGGAGGGGGGATAAAAATTGTAAAATCAATTCACTCAAATCATTCTCGTTATGAAAGATTTGATCACAAAACGTGTGTGGCTTTTTCTTAAATGAACACGTTTGACATTGCTATCGTGTCAGCTTTTAATTATATTGCGCTGTCATGTTAAAGCAAATTAATAAATGCAACAATATTAATTTGCTTTGAAAATACCTGAGTAATAAAATAAAATGGATGGATGAATGATGATCACAATTAAGTATAAAGTCTCCTTTGTAATATATACTCCTTGTAGCCTGTACCCAAAAAGAGGAGTTTCTTTGCATCGAGGTTTATGCAAAGAGCTCACGTAATTATATTGTTGCGTTTTGGTGAAGTGAATGAGTGTTCCGTCTGTACGACTGGTCTTTGAATGCACCCCGCTTCAATGGCAGAACGCGGATGAATTTAAAGACATCAAATGAGAATAATCCTTTATAAAAATTAAAATTGACTGACGCAAACGTGAGTTCTTCATGTTTTTATTGAAAACAACATAGTGCTGACGCCGTACGACATGGGTTTTTCGCTTTCCAAATAAGGGGTCGTCACTAATTATTTGTGTTTAGATAAATGTCTGAGCTATAATGGTGTAATTAATGATTAAAACTTGAAAGTATCTGTTTATTGTATTCGTTTATATGTTTAATAAAGACAAAGCCATCACAAAACTGTTGTAATTATTTAGATTTTGATCTAAATTAGCCTTGAATAAAGACTAAGCAGTCACATGAATTAACAGAAAAAATGGACAGCCGGACTCGGACTCATGGTCAAGAGGCCGGACTCGGACTCGGTGCAAAAATCCGACCGAGTCCACAGCCCTGGTTTAAAGGTTTTCACCTTGATTGTTTGGCTCAATAAAAACCCGAACAAAGAGTGAAATCCCAGTCTGATCAAGTCCTTCCTTTTCAAGTGTGGAAACCCATGACGTTAAAATACACTTGCCACCCACCATCGGAGCCAACCCACCACCAGGTGGTTATCAGTTGACAGCTCCGCCCCTCTCTTCACCAAAGTGTCCAAAACATGCGGCCACAAATCCAATGACACGACTACAAAGTCGATCATCGAACTGCGGCCTAGGGTGTCCTGGTGCCAAGTGCACACATGAACACCCTTATGTTTAAACATGGTGTTCATTATTGACAATTCGTGTCGAGCACAGAAGTCCAACAATAGAACACCGCTCGGGTTCAGATCGGGGGGTGGGGGGGGGGGGGGTTCCTCCCAATTACACCCTTCCAGGTCTCACTGTCATTGCCCACGTGAACATTGGAGTCACCCAGTAGAACGATAGAGTCCCCAGAAGGAGTGCTCTCCAGCACTTCTTCTAAGGACCTCAAAAAGGGTGGGTACTCTGAGCTGCTGTTCAGTGCATAGGCACAAACAATAGTCAGGGCCCATCCCCCCCCACCCGAAGTCGGAGGGAGGCTACCCTCTCGTTCACCGGGGTGAATCCCAATGTGCAGGTGCCCAGCCGGGGGGCAATAAGTATGCCCACACCTGCTCGACGTCTCGCACCGTGGGCAACTCCAGAGTGGAAGAGAGTCCAGCCCCTCTCGAGAGGGCTAGTACCAGAGCCCAAGCTATGTATGGAGGCAAGTCCGACTATGTCTAGTCGGAACTTTTCTGCCTCACACACCAGCTCGGGCTCTTTCCCAGCTAGAGAGGTGACATTCCATGTCTCAAGAGCCAGCTTCTGCAGCCGAGGATCGGAACCGCCAAGGTCCCCGCCTTTGGCCGCCGCCCAGCTTGCTTTGCACCCGACCCCTTTGGCCCCTCCTACAGGTGGTGAGCCCGTGGGAAGGGGGACCCACGTTTTCTTTTCAGGCTGTGCCCGGCCGGGCCCCATAGGCAAAGGCCCGGCCACCAGACGCAACGCCTTCAAGCCCCTACTCCAGGCCTGGCTCCAGAGCGGGACCCGAGCGACCCACGTCCGGGCGAGGGAAAACTAGGTCCATATATTTTATTCTTCATAAAGGGTCTCCTATATGTCAATTCCAAAATTTCTAATTGTTTTCACTTCTAAAAATAGAGGTGTTAGCAATTTTTATTACCATTCATCTTTTTAAATAATTTTTATTTTTAAATATTTGATTTGATTTCAATATTTCATTGTTAAATATTTGCACAGTTTTTATTAGTCTTTTTTGCCATTTTTATTACATTCATCTTTTTAAATAATTTTTATTTTTAAATGTTTGATTTGATTTCAATATTTCATTGTTAAATATTTGAACAGTTTTTATTAGTCTCTTTTTTGAAAACCAGTTATTCATCAGTTTGTTGTGTGGCCTATACCAGTGGTCCCCAACCACCGGGCCGCGGACCGGTACCGGTCCGTGGGTCACTTGGTACCGGGCCGCCAAGCCGCACAGAAAAAAAAAAGAATTATCGACGATCAATTATTTCAGGTCAAGACACTCGTCCCGGTCACGTGACATGTTTCCCCAGTCGAGCCCGCAAAGCTAATACCGTAATTTTCGGACTATAAGTCGCACCCGAGTATAAGTCGCACCAGCCATAAAATGTCCAAAAAAGTGAAAAAAAAACATATATAAGTCGCTCCGGAGTATAAGTCGCATTTTGGGGGGCAATCTATTCGACAAAATCCAACACCAAGAACAGTCATGAACGAGCAACAACAGGCTAAACGATAGGTATGCTAACGTGACAAACACAAACTAAGAGCTGAGAACGGCCCTGACGTAAAATTCAGAGTTATTCAAAAAACTATTACATAAATAACACGTTAATAAAACCATCTGTCACTCCAATTCATTAAATCCATCAATCGTCCTTTGTCAACAATGCGTGCGCGCCGCTGACGGCTCTTGCACTTCAAAATATTCCACAGGCCCATATAACGATATATAAATTATATATCAAATAACTATTATATAAGCAATAATGTTATCAAACCATCAGTGCACTCTAAATCATTAAATCCATCGATCAAATTCCTCGTCCTTTGTCAACAACGGCGCGCGTGCGTGCGCCCTGACGTCAGCCTCGTTGTTATTCCACAGATCTACTATATAACTATATTGTAGCGTTAACAAAGTTCAAGGAAAGACGTGGGTTTGGTAAACGGCTCTTTATTTAACAAAACAAACTTCCAGGCGTGTGGCGGCGTGGACTTCCAGCCACGGAAATGGAAGAGAGCTCCATAGACGATAGGTATGCTAACGTGACATAAACACAAACTAAGAGCTGAGAACGGCCCTGACGTAAAATTCAGAGTTATTAAAAAAACTATTACATAAATAACACGTTAATAAAACCATCTGTGTCACTCCAATTCATTAAATCCATCAATCGTCCTTTGTCAACAATGCGTGCGCGCCGCTGACGGCTCTTGCACTTCAAAATATTCCACAGGCCCATATAACGATATATAAATTATATATCAAATAACTATTATATAAGCAATAATGTTATCAAACCATCTGTGCACTCTAAATCATTAAATCCATCGATCAAATTCCTCGTCCTTTGTCAACAACGCCGCGCGTGCGTGCGCCCTGACGTCAGCCTCGTCGTTATTCCACAGATCTACTATATAACTATATTGTAGCGTTAACAAAGTTCAAGGAAAGACGTGGGTTTGGTAAACGGCTCTTTATTTAACAAAACAAACTTCCAGGCGTGTGGCGGCGTGGACTTCCAGCCACGGAAATGGAAGAGAGCTCCATAGAATAGGACCGGGCGTGCGTAAAAGCCATGACCGAGCCCCATACACCGTCCCCGGACAGCCACCCGGCCGAGCGCCGGCCCTCGACTTCCATCCACGGAGGTGAAAGACAGCTCGGTAGAGTACGACCGGGCGTGCATAAAAGCATTGTCCGAGCCCCATCCACCGTCCCTGGACAGCCACCCGGCCGAGCGCCGGCCCCCGACTTCAATCCACGGAAGTGAAAGAGAGCTCCGTCGAGTCAATCTTTGTCCTTTATGTAAACAACAACACGTCGCGCTGCTGACGTCGCGCTGCTGACGTCACTTGAAATTCAAATTACAGTAATCCCTTGCTACAGTGCGGTTCGTTTATCGCGGTTTCATTTTTTTTTTTTTTTTTTTTTAAATTTTTGAAAAAAAACATATAAGTCGCTCCTGAGTATAAGTCGCCCCCCCACCCAAACTATGAAAAGAAACGCGACTTATAGTCCGAAAATTACGGTATGTGGCGACAGGCTAACTAACCAGGCAATGAAGCATTCAAAACTGCTTCAACACATGGAGACCAAGCATCCTGCAATAAAAGACAAACCTTAATCACTTCGGGTGTCATTGTCTCAGATTACGTCTAGATGGGACCGGCTCGTTTCTGAGAAACAAACTCAGTGCTCCCACTAATTCAACGTAATGGTGAGTTTTATTTTTGTCATTTGTACTTGTTTTTATGTCAGTCGTATCATTTTATTTCATCGTATTTATATATTTATTATAAATGTATTATTTATTTATTTATTTATATAAATGTATTATTTATTTATATAAATGCCGGTCCGCGAAAATATTTCTGACATGTAACCGGTCCGTGGCGCAAAAAAGGTTGGGGACCACTGGCCTATACTATATATACAAAATGAAACGTTCATACATTTATTTGGGTTGACAATTTTAATTGCCCTTTGAAGCAAACTATGACTACGATCCGGCCCACGACAAAAATAAGTTTGACACACCTGCTGTACACTGACTAAAATGAAATATCTATTATGAACCCGGTCGACCTTTCTACCACAAGGCTTAGCAAGTTTTCTGGAAGAAACCCTGATTGTTATATTTTATTTTGACTCAATCACTTGTTGCTTACATGTTTTAAACTTATGTTGTTTTTTGTTATGGTATCATTCAAAGTTTATACTTGGCTATTTTTTAAATGACAAAGATGCTTGAGAAAACAGTGTTTATACTTTGTATACACGTTACACAAGTACCGTATTGGCCCGAATAGAAGACGACCCTGATTATAAGACGACCCCCTCTTTTTCAAGACTCAAGTTTAAAAAAAGACTTTTTGGATACCAAATTTAATTTTTATACAGAAAATAATTACAGTACATCTGAAACAAATGATTATAACAATATATTCAAGAGAAAAAGCATGGTATTTTGCCTCATTCAAATCATGCAAAAACTGTCTATCACATCTGAATATCTGAACATTTAAATATGTAAACTAAAGTACAATCACATTTGTAAATGAATGGCTTCTGGTTTTTGAATTGTGAATCAACCTACTGTTTCTCCATTTTCTGTTGTCTCTTCTCTTATTTTCTTCCTGCTATTTTTTATTTTTCTTCTTCGTGCTACCGCTATTTTTATTTTTATTCTTCGTGACAGGGGTTCGCTTTGGCCTGGGGAGTTAAGTTCAGCATTCGCTTTAAAGATATCTGGCGCCAGCTAGCGTTGTGAATGGGTATAATGTCTAGACCCCGAATGTAAGACGACCCCCACAGTCTTATTTCAATGCAAAAAACAGCATCTTCTATTACGCTATATGCAGAAAATAAGTCAGTTATTTTGCTCTATTTTGTAATGTCAGCGCTTGGTTTATTTACACTGCGTTCCAAATTATTCTGCAAAACATACATTTTCTCAGATTTTCCCAAATTACTTATATGAATTGCAGTCATTATAATTTCCCAGTCATCAATTATTAGAGTACAATTTAAATGTTTTTGAACACACCACCCAATGATAACGGTATATTTTTACAACATAAAACACTCAAAATGCAATGTTCCAAATTATTATGCACGACAGTTTCCAAACACTTTTTTTATAAAGAACAAAAAACGGTCATTTGTGAAATTATGAGCATTTGCAGATTTGTAGGTTACAAACTGAACGGTAACTGAAATCAAACATGATTCAAATCAAAACTTAATTATAGGTGAAGTTACATTTGAACATAGGACCCCTTGTTCAAAAGGAGCTTCTGAACGTGCATTGAATTTGTCCGTTTTTGGACGGTATCTACCGTAATTTCACAACCAAAGGGCGCACTGTACTAAAAGGCGCAGTCTCAGTTATGTGTGCCATTAAAGTTAAAGTTAAAGTTAAAGTCCCAATGATCGTCACACACACATCTGGGTGTGGTGAAATTTGTCCTCTGCATTTAACCCATCCCCATGTGATTTTGATCCATCCCCTGGGGGAGAGGGGAGCAGTGAGCAGCAGCGGTGCCGCGCTCGGGAATCATTTTGGTGATCTAACCCCCCAATTCCAACCCTTAATGCTGAGTGCCAAGCAGGGAGGCAATGGGTCCCATTTTTATAGTCTTTGGTATGACCCGGCCAGGGTTTGAACCCACAACCTTCCAGTCTCAGGGCGGACACTCTACCACTAGGCCACTGAGCTGGTACTGTATTTACAGGGATGAGAACGGCAAATGAAAAAAAACACTGAAAAGTAGCCGGGGTCTGGGGGCCGCATGCCCCACTGGGGGGCCTGTGCCCCCCCCCACTTGCCGCAGGGGGCCATGGGCTGCAGGCACCCCCAATGGGGGCCGCAGTGGGCCAGGGGGGCCGTAGGGCCCACAGGCCCCTATTGGGGGCCACAGGGCCCACAGGCCCCCATTGGGGGCCGCAGGGGGCCAGGGGCAACACCCCGGAGGGGGCTCAGGGGGAAAAGGTCCCTGGAAATTCCTGGACTTTGTCAGTATAGCAACCCCAAAACCATTAATTTCATCACTCAATTTCAACAGTTTTGTTAAAAAAATATTCCTGCTTGGTGGGCTACCAAGGTGAATATATAATACAGTCAAGCCTCGGTTTTCGACCACAATCCGTTCCAGAAGGCGGTTCGAGAAGCGAATCGGTCGAATTCCGAATCTATTTTTCCCATTACAAATAATGGAAAAGATTTTAATCCGTTCCAAGACTTTTTTAAGCATTTTTTCATTTGCGCATTTTTGTCCGATCGCGCAACTGCAGCGCATCGCCGAACGCGCAACCGTAACGCGTCGCCGACCGCGTAACTGCACCGCGCTGATCGCATTATTGTGAGAGCCGTCGCTGAAATTTAGAAAATATTTTTCAACTCCTGATGTACTTTCCAAAATTCAAGTGGACTTAAGTGCGCAGGGAGCTTAATTTTGTCCGATTGCGCAACTGCAGCGCTCCGCCGAACGCGCAAACGTAGCGCGTCGCCGACCGCGCAACTGCACCGCGCTGATCGCATTATTGTGACAGAGCCGTCGCTGAAATTTAGAAAATATTTTTAAAGTCCTGATGTACTTTCCAAAATTTAAGTGGACCTCAGTGCGCAGGGAGCTTAATTTAGTCTGATCGCGCAACCGCAGCGCACCGGGGGCTCACTGTCGCATTGCTTTAAGAGCGTCTTTGTGTTCCGAGTTGTAAGATGACGCTGCTCTCGAGCCATGCCCATCTGAAGCAGTTCCTGATCCCGTTCGACTTGTGTATTTCCCTTGCACGATCCTCGTCTTTTTTCTCCAACACTTTCGCCATGCTGGCTAAAACTTTTGCTAATTAGGCAAATGAGTAGGCAAATGATGTGACGAAAGTAGCGCCAAAATGCTGCAGAAAATAAGGCGGCTGTTGTCGCAACACTGCTGCCAGCCGCCCCGCCGCCATATAAAATCAATTTTCTCAACGGATCTACACGATTCACGAAAATGATACTCCCGACGGAACAAAACACGGAAATCCGCGGATCCGCGTAAGATTCTCATCCCTGTATTTAACACACACATAGGGCGCACCGCATCATAGGGCGCATGCATGCCATAATTTATGGTAAACAAAAAAAAAAACGTCACGGGAGCAAGAAAGGGAGTTCGGTTGTACTTTATTCTACTGTTTAACCATGTACCGTATTTTCCGCCCTAAAAGGCGCACATAAAAACCAAAAATTTTCTCAAAAGCCGACAGTGCGCCTTATAGGCCAGTGCGCCTTATATATGGATCAACTGATGAATTTGTTGATCCATACTGGTTGTACACAGTGCTCTGCCAAAATGTTTCAGTACGTTTTAGTACGACTAGTAAATTACAAGGTCGCATCGCTTCCCAGCATTACGGCAACTGTAGTCAGGGGGCGTCACCGAATAGCTGTTGTACCCGCGAGGCTATTTCATGTCAAAATAGGCTGCTCTGTTAATGTTTCGAGTAAATCTACGGATCGATATGGAAGGGAAACATAGGTAAGTAGTACCAATGCGTTAGATCGAACTTTAGTCAGTTCCGATCATTTTATAGGAGATCGTTTGAGAAACGCGATTGTTTACACTTTGCTGAGGCTCATGGGAGATTGCGAGCTGAGGCTCGTGAGACTTTGCGGATGGCTAATGCTATTGCGATAGCTGCTATACGTACCAGGCTATTTCATGTCAAAATAGGCTGCTCTGTTAATGTTTCGAGTAAATCTACGGATCGATATGGAAGGGAAACATAGGTAAGTAGTACCAATGCGTTAGATCGAACTTTAGTCAGTTCCGATCATTTTATAGGAGATCGTTTGAGAAACGCGATTGTTTACACTTTGCTGAGGCTCATGGGAGATTGCGAGCTGAGGCTCGTGAGACTTTGCGGATGGCTAATGCTATTGCGATAGCTGCTATACGTACCAGGCTATTTCATGTCAAAATAGGCTGCTCTGTTAATGTTTCGAGTAAATCTACGGATCGATATGGAAGGGAAACATAGGTAAGTAGTACCAATGCGTTAGATCGAACTTTAGTCAGTTCTGATCATTTTATAGGAGATCGTTTGAGAAACGCGATTGTTTACAGAGGGCTCGTTGGTTATTGGCTAGTGGATGCATACCGCAACCCTAGTCAACCTCAGTTTGATGCAGTATAGCTTCTATTTTATGCGCCTTATAATCCGGTGCGCCTTATATATGGACAAAGTTTTAAAATGGGCCGTTCATTGAAGGTGCGCCTTATAACCCGGTGCGCCTTTTAGGGCGGAAAATACGGTACTCTACTGTACTCACATTATTGTTGATCGATATTCATACGAAAATTCATCCAGGGATCCGAAAGGGGCTGACAATCTCTCTCCCGAAGATTCCAACACAAAACATCACTCTACCACCTCCTTGTTGGCACCGTAGCCTTAGTTGCATGGGGTGACTGTCAATCAACCATCCACAACTCCATCCATCTGGACCGTCCAGGGTTACACGGCATTCATCAGTGAACAAAACAGTTTTCATGTATTATTTGGCTTACTGGAGCCGTTTCTGCTTGTGTGCAGATAGGGGAGGTCAAAAGGATGGCTTACGCACAGCTGCAAACCTCTGAAGGACCCTGCATCTTGTTGTTCGGGGCACGTTGGCGGCACCAACTGCTTCAAAAAAGTATCTGCTACTACGACAGGACAAGTAGTTTCCCCCTTTAATTGGACTTACCTGCCAAGCTAATTAGCAGCAGTGTCTGCAATTGGTTTCAGTGATATAAAAAGCCCTGACTGACACACATCACCATCTAGGAGTTTAACTGACAAACAAAATATTTCCTACCTTAGCACTCCTACACGCTTTATGCATAATAATTTGGAACGCAGTGTAAACTTGCTGATCAGCCCCAAAAATCTCTAAGAAAGACTGCGATTCACACACCTTGGTCCACCACAGATTTCTTTTCCATGGAAAAATATAAGTTTACTCACCGCCTGTAAGCCAGGAGGGAAGCTGTAAATGATGCAGATACACCCGTAGCCTTCATGACCTGGGAGCTGCAGGGCGGGATCCCGCTCGACAATCATGGTGCCATTGGCAGGCTGGTTACCGATCAGCTGGCCGTAAACGAGACGACACACAGGACAGGCCCTCTTCACCTTGAAAGCTTGATCCAGGCAACAGCGGCAGAAGGAGTGGCCACACTTCTCCAGGGTAGTCTTGTCTACAATGTCCCCCATGCAGATGGAGCAAGATGTATTGTCATCCGCCTCGCCGTGGGACGATGCTCCACAGTCTTTACGTTGGGCTGCCTCGTGGAGCACGGAGAAGGCCTCTTCTTCTGCAGCCTTGCGGAACTTCTGCTGCTGCTGTCTCTGAGAGCGACGGGACTGGGGCTGGGTTGGCAGTTGAAGCAGGTTCCCCTCCCCGTTTGGCTCCAGGACCCCCACACAGGGCAGCAGGGCCCTCTTCCTCTTGGGGACGCCCTCCTGCTTGCTCATCTCCTTGCGGGCAGAGCGGCACAGATCAATGAAGGCTTTGCGAGTCTCGCTGGAAACGGGAGCGTCCGCCACACCAGCGCGCCTGGCACCGGACACTGGCTGCAGCCTCACCGCACAGCAGCCCCCCCTCTCACCTCGCCGGACGATGCCAGCGGTCATGCCCTGCTTGTGCTGGAAGTCGAGAAGCCAGGGCCTGCCAGCGGCGGCCAGGTAGTCCCACACAGCCTGTGACACCAGCACCTCATCACTTCCCTGGCCGGCACGCACGCTCATCTCTTCAGATGAAACTGCACATAAAGTGGGTCCACAAATACAAATGGTGTCCAGTACACGTTGCATTCTGTCGTCTGGGCTTCACATGTCACATTTGTGCGTGGCGCCACGTAAGAAACAACTGACACGCAACACGAACTGCGATCAGCTGATCACGAACGGCAGCTGTAAACAATACATGACTCACTGGCTTAACAACGCACTCGCGTACACGCAAACATAAACTGCCGTTACCTTGTGAGCCCATAAATCCTCTCAATGGCAACGGAGGCTTCCAGCGGGCGAGAAAAGGCGAGCAAGACGCGACGATTGTACGGAGAAGTCAATGTTATCGCAGTTGCTCGGTGGTCCGCCATTCTTCGACGGAAGACTTAGCGATTTCGCAACATCGGTTCAGCCGTCAGTTTTCCTAGTGATATCCAACAATACTTTTAAGTTATTATCTGCACCTTGTCTTGTACTCGCTAGCTGAGCTCCGCTGTCATTTGTTTGTTTTGATCCTTAAGGTAGGGGCGAGCCTTGCTAGCCAGTGAAGCTAACGCCTGACAGCGAGGAGGAGAAGGCGGGGGCTGGTGGTGCGCTTTAAAAGCGCGTTGTCTTGTATTGCCACGAGTTGGCGTCCAAAATTGAACTCTTGTGCTTCTCAAAAATGGAACCGTCACTTCTGCTGATAAAGTCTTTGGACTTTTTACGATGCGACACAGAGCCCTAGACACGTAATTTTGTACATTTAAAACTTCCTTGGTTAGAACAAAAAAAATACTGCGGCCAAGCCTCGAACGCAAAAAAAAACGTACCCGGAAGTTCGTCAGTGTTGATGTGATTGGCTGGAGGGGCGGCTGGCTTTCCGTGACGATGCTGACCGTCAAATAATGGCACACTTTATAAATTTAAATTTAGGACAAATATGTACCAAATATGACGCTTACTGTTTTTATAAATAACGGACAAATTACCGATGAAACCGCGTTTCTGGGTATTTTGTTGTGTGCATGCACTTGACACGTTCACGCTCCGCTTTTTCTAAAACTGTACTTATCTGCACCAAATATGAAGCTTACTGCTTTTACAAACAACTGACAAATTACCGACGAAAACATGTTGCTGAATATTTAGTTGTGTGCATCCACTTGCAACGTTCACGGTCCACTCTTTCTAAAACTGGACTTACGCACGCACACACATCTGTAAACACGCGCGCATCTGTAAACACGCGCGCGCACACATTCACACATCATCGGTGCGTCAACTCCAAGTCCTCTCTGTACGTGGAAATGCTCCTCGCAGGTAAAGAAAAATATTTTTTTCGCCCAAAAACCTAGTCGCTGTCATGACACATACACAGCTGTTGGTTAGTTGGTGATCGCAAATGGGCCAGGTGAAACACTTTGTTTCTGTAAACCTCTGTAAATTTTTAAATTTTCAAATGATCACTTCACTGGTGAGCTATTTTTATGGTCCTTGAGAGCTTCCTAGTGCCCGTGGGTTCTCCATGGATCGCCACCTTGCCGTGGTGGAGAGCCTTGCGTGTTCCGATGAACCTAAAAGCGATGCCGTCTGGAGTCTCGGCTCCTGGTAGGTTCAACCATGGCGGTAAGGTCGAAGGGGAGGTTCCAGACAAAGTGCGATCCAAAGACCTCAACGGTGAGAGTGGCGGAGGATGACACTGTGAGTCACAACGGCACTGAAGGCGGACGAAGGCTGCAACAGAGGGTGGTCTCCAATCGTCATAGACCCATGCCATTGGATCCCGGCCCCTTTCTGCCAAGGACCGTGTGGTGGCTGCAGGCGCATCAGTCTCCCCACGCTAAAGACGTGACATGCGCAGGCGTCCTCCTGAAGGGAACGTATTCCATTTTACATCCTGGACAACAAAGTCCTGTGGCGATCAGGAAGTGGTAACGGGGGCAGGACAGTGAGGTCTGGCAGCCCCTAGCCACAACCTGGCACACAGGCGGTTGGTGTTAGATTCAGTCGTTAAGTTCTTGGACTGAGGCAGAAGAGCTTCTCGGCAGCTGCACCCATGACTGAGCAGCCCTATTTAGGATCCACTCTGCTCACCCCATTTAGGGGAGGGGGTTAGAAAAGGTACCCTAAACATAGCCTGCCTCACAAAATCCTGTCTGGAATACCGCATCCAGAGGGATCACCATCACGCGGTCAGAAACAAAAACATGTACACATTGGAGCCTGGAACGTGCGGACCCTAACGGACAACCAAGCCAGTGATCGACCTGAAAGGCGAACTGCCATCATCTCCAGAGAGCTAAGGAAGTTCTAGATCGACATCGCAGCACTCTCCGAGACCCGACTAGCAGATGAAGGGCAGCTGAAGGAGGAAAAAGGTGGATATACTTTCTTTTGGAAAGGAAAACCTGCAACTGAGCCAAGAATCCATGGTGTGGGTTTTGCTATCAAGAACCGCCTCATCAACCACCTCCATGAACTCCCTGTGGGCATTAACGAGCGCCTAATGACCATGCGCCTGATGCTTGCCAACAATCAGATGGCCACGGTCATTAGTGCCTATGCACCAACACTTGATGCACAGGACGAAGTTAAGGAGGCCTTCTACGCTGACCTAGACAAAGTCCTATCGGAAGTCCCCAAGGAGGATAAGCTAATCCTGCTTGGAGACTTCAATGCCAGAGTGGGACGAAACCACCACCTATGGAGGGGTACGCTGGGAAGAGAAGGGGTTGGAAACACAAACTCTGGTACAGGAGCCTGCGCTCCCGCACCACCAGACTCACCAACAGCTTCATACTCCAGGCTGTTAGGATCCTGAACTCTCTCCCCCCTTCTGCGTAGCGTCCTGTACTTTTGCGCTGTATTCTGACTGTCTGCTGTATGCACACTTGCTCCGTTTTGCTCCGCTTATTTATTGTGTTATTTGTTTATTTATTATTTATTCATCACTCTTATTATTCATTGTTTGTGCCTTCTTGTTTTCATTTTGTGTTGTTTGCTTGTATGTATGTCGTGTACTATGTTTTGTCACCGTGGGATAGGGGAAACGTAATTTCGATTTCTTTGTGTGTCTTGGCATGTGAAGAGATTGACAATAAAGCAGACTTTGACTTTGACTTCATACAATAATCACACACACAAGAATCACATTTCACACACCCAAAGACTCACCCATGTACACTACACACACCTGCTCTCACATCCTTATGACCAAACGTGTGCCTATACCCTTTTCCCAGTTTGCCTGTATGCCCCTATGAGCCACAGTGCCTGTTACTTTTCTGCCGATAATTCAGTAAAGCAATCAAAACTGAACCACGTCTTCCCTCCTGTGTTCTGACCGACACCCGGGGGCGAAAAGAGCATAACCATCCAAGCCAACCCCCTATACCAGGGGTGTCCAAACTACGGCCCGCGGGCCAACTGCGGCCCGCGGTCCAGTTTTTATTGGCCCGCAGCAAATTCTGAAAACATGATTGAATATGGCCCGCACAAGAAGCTTGAGCTCAACTCTGTTGCACTTCTCAGTTTCAACACTAGATGGAGCCCGCCACACAAATGAAATCAAGCGAAGAAAAACTTTTACCGCGAGTCCCCAGAAATGGCTGCGCCGAAGAAACGCAAAATAGCAAGTGAGTGCAGAATATTTCAAACACGTTGGGAAAATGAGTATTTCTTCAAAGAAATCAACAGAAAGTGTGTCTGTTTGATTTGTACTGAAGATGTTGCTGTGATGAAAGAGTATAATGTCCGCGCATTTACTCCCGGGAGCCGTGTCAGAAAGCTCGGTGCATACTCACAAGTGCGTGTGCGTACTCAGTAGTACGTAGTAATTTCATCTATCAGTGCTGAATTTCGAGTGTCGGCTGTGACGTCAATATTCTCGTAATTCGCGCGCTGAGTTTTCAGATACAGTTTTACGCTAATGCCACCCACAAACCTTCCCCTGGAATCCTTCCATTAAAATGAGTGGCCCGAAGAAAAGAAAGGTGGACACTGTGTGCCGAATGTTAAAAAAGAGTGGACAATTTGGCTCGACCTACGTGTGTGAGAAGACGTTCAGCCACATGAACGTCAACAAAGCCCGTCACAGATCTAGGTTAACGGACCGACACCTCGGCTCTATCCTAAGAATTACCACAACAAATTTTACTCCAGACTATGATGCACTAGCAAAAAAGGGAAACCAACAATACTATTGATTTCTTTATTACTTTATTTAGATGTATTCTTTCACTGATTCTTCAAGATGATGAATTTGGTCAGAATGTTTGCCGTTGGATGTGATTTCGCCTCATTAGATAAACATATTTCATAAATCTAACCTGCAGGCGCTGAAGTGATGGAAAATGCTATTCATCATAACAGTGTCGTATTTAATAAGAATCACTGATAGTAGTTTTTTGGTGAAATATTTTTTTAATGCTGTTAATAAATACATTTGTTTTCAAAAAGCTTTTTTTTAATATCCATGCTTTAGTATCTACTAAAAGTAAAAACCTTTTATGCAATGACCTTTACATGTCATTTATATTACTTCACACAAACACTACATCCATCTGCTCCTGGTTCGGCCCCCCGGTCAAAATTTAGAACCCAATTCGGCCCGCAAGTCAAACAGTTTGCCCACCCCTGCCCTATACAGTCCTCAGCCTCCCCAACAATAGCGATAGCAGTTTGCATTATTTTATTGCAATGATTTTCCTTATTCAAATTTGTTTCAAGACTACAGTTAGTTAGACTTCACTTTGATGGTTAATGCAGTTATTGCAATTTTTTTTTTTATCACAGTAGATTGGTTTATTTACATTTCAAAAACCAGAAACCATTAATTTACAAATGTGATTGCACTTTAGTTTACATATTTAAATGTTCAGATATTCCGATGTGATAGAAAATAACATGCTTTGTCTCTCGAATATATTGTTATAATCATTTGTTTCAGATGTACTGTAATTATTTTCTGTATAAAAATTAAATTTGGTATTCAAAAAGTCTTTTTTCAAACTTGAGTCTTGAAAAATATAATCTTATAATCAAGGTCGTCTTATATTCGGGCCAGTACGGTATTTATCTTTATATTATGCCTGCCCTTCCCACTGATCAGTGTCCAAGAAGTAGCTATCAGTTTCAAAACGGTTGGTGCCCCCTGCACTTGACCATAGTTTTGCTTCCAGAAACAAAACATGTTTAAGTCTCTGGGAGAATGGACCAAATTTGAATATGCAGGGAAAAAAGTGTGCAGAAGCGCACCTTTTCTGACTTAAGCAAACGGGAGAATATGCCTCTTATTGTGTTGGTAAGTGGCATGAAATCCCATTATCATCAATGAAACCGCAAATGGTTGTTTTCATCTTCATAAATGTCTTTAGAATGGCACCAAACTAAATTTCCAGAGTTATCACCTTGTCCAATGCAGATTTGTGATTAATCACTCAATATGACTTTCGTCCACAGTTTACTTTTCTTCAGCCTACTGTTTAGCCTTGTTTTTCAAATCTGTTTAGGTGTTTTTAATGTGTTTATGTGTCGAGTGTGTCATTTGGCTTTTCTGTATGTAAATTACATTTTCTTTCTGTGACTACGGTGTCAACTCATTTATTTTGCTGTGCCTTTCCTAATTTAAAGACATGTTGCTTGAAGTTTTCTATCTCGATGCTTGGAGGCCTTCCTTATTCCAACTTGGATGCTTTCCTTTTACATCATCATCCCCATTTTGTTAGTACTGCACTTGGTCTGGATTTCATACACTTCTGACTGGGAACAACTAACATCTTTTGCTACATTCTGTGATGTTTTACCTTCTTGAATAAGTGTTATAATTCTCTTCTATGTTTCAAATGACATTTCATGTTGGATCCATGATTTATGTTAATCTATTAGGTGCAACTGTCACGACTCGTCCCCAGTCGTTTTATTATGTGTCTAAGTTGTCATAGTTTCATTTTGCGTCTCTGTATACTCGCCCCCTCCTGTGTCTGCCCATCATCGGTGTGATCACCCTGACCTGCCTCTTGTTACCTGTCATGTATTTAAGTCCTGTCTGCCTCTCACTCCCCTGTCGGATTATTTCTCGTCTTTCTGTTTATGTCTCTGTCTTTCTGTTCTGTTTCTGTTAGCCAGCCCTGTCGGTCGGTCAGTCCCGTTGTTGTTTTGTTAGGAAGTCATGTTAGTTTGCCCGTTGTCCCTTCCAACTCCCTTTTCCCTCAATAAACCCTGGTCCAAGCTGCATTTGGTCGCCCTGGCTCCATTTCCATTTCATGACAGAAAATCAGATTAAAGGTACGAGCATGCTTATTTAACTGCTGACTAATAAGATTTCGTTTAGATTTTTTTTTTTATAGAATCAAATATTACAAGCGAATTCCACATCTCCCCCTTGTATTGGATCAAAAACTTTGTGACTTACTCCATTTGTGTGTGTTTCCTTGTATATGTTTCAAAGCCAAAGATGGCATTGTGAATAAAAATTGTTTTGTGTAACATCTGTGATTTCCCTTGTCCCCCAAAACTAACATTGTAATCATCATCCTCCAGGTGTATTGATTACGGAATTCTTGCTAGATGTTGTGTACATAGTTTGATATTGGTGCAGAGGCCGCTTGGTATGGTTCCAATCAAAAGTTCCACTTTGTGTATGTGATTTATTTCTACTTAAGTCCCTCGTGGAGAATTTTAAAAATATCTCCCACACTATAGTTATTTCCTGTGTCAGAATAACACCATTTCCTTTTAAATGACTAGTGCCGCATGCGATTAACTCAAATGAAACTGATTCAAGATAATACTTCACATAACCAAAAGGTACTCGTGATTGAATGTGACTCTCACCTTTTTGTATTCCTCAGGATGCAGACATCAGCAATGTTCTTAGAGCATACAAAAGGACAACACCACACCGATGCAACAGATGTGAGCACTGGCTGAGCAGCGAGAGCACTGAGCGCTGAGCAACATCAGCGGATGGCATCAGAGTATCCTTCGAAAGTGCTATGTTCTTTCAAGAGAACATCTCATAGGAGCTGAGAGAATAAGATTGGCTGCTTTTGTAAGTGCTATGATAGTGCCAGAACTTCATAGCTTTTCTTTTATGACCTCACCCAAAGTCTTAAAACCAAGTCTATGGGCTCAGACTAATGTTTTTAAGAAATTATTAAAGAATTATTTAAAAAATTAAAGAAATTATTAAAATACTTTACACAACTTTTTTTTAATCAAAGATGTTTTTTTTCTCAAAATGGTAATATTGTGATGGTATAATAAATACATATCAATGAACTGGACTATGACATTCTTTCATTCCATTCCTATACTTTTGTTGATCTGCTGGGAGGTACCACATTGCTGAAGGTTCTACTGCCTTATATGTTGTGACCGTTTTGACAAAAGTACAAGGTACCAAGCAAATATGTTAGTCATCCTATAAAAGTATTATACAATGATATATTCATGGATGGTTAGTTAAAAAAAGACAATTTTCACAGAAAGGTATACCGTAATTTTCGGACTATAAGTCGCGGTTTTTTTCATAGTTTGGGTGGGGGGGCGACTTATAATAAGGAGCGACTTATATATGTTTTTTTTTCAAATATTTTCAAAAAAAAAAAAAGTGGAACCGCGATGTAGCAAGGGATTACTGTAATTTGAATTTCAAGTGACGTCAGCAGCGCGACGCGGCGTGGCGCGGCGGTTGTTTACATAAAGGACAAAGATTGATCACGGGATGACGAAGATGACGAAGGGCCCCACGTACTACCGGCATCATTCGCGGCTTTGTTTCTAAGTGACACGGCGGACGAAGAGTTTGAAGGATTTAAGGATTTGGAGTGACACAGAAGGTTTGAAAAACTATAATGGCTTTTACCCACGCCCGGTCCTACTCTCCGGAGCTCTCTTTCACCTCCGTGGATTGAAGTCGGGGGCCGGCGCTCGGCCGGGTGGCTGTCCAGGGACGGTGGGTGGGGCTCGGACATGGCTTTTACGCACGCCCGGTCGTACTCTACCGAGCTCTCATTCACCTCCGTGGATGGAAGTCGAGGGCCGGCGCTCGGCCGGGTGGCTGTCCGGGAACGGTGCATGGGGCTCGGTCATGGCTTTTACGCACACCCGGTCCTATTCTATGGAGCTCTCTTCCACTTCCGTGGCTGGAAGTCCACGCCGCCACACGCCTGGAAGTTTGTTTTGTTAAATAAAGAGCCGTTTACCAAACCCACGTCTTTCCTTGAACTTTGTTAACACTACAATATAGTTATATAGTAGATCTGTGGAATAACGACGAGGCTGACGTCAGGGCGCACGCGCGGCGTTGTTGACGAAGGACGAGGAATTTGATCGATGGATTTAATGATTTAGAGTGCACAGATGGCTTGATAATACTATTGCTTATATAATAGTTATTTGATATCTAATTTATATATCGTTATATGGGCCTGTGGAATATTTTGAAGTGCAAGCGCCGTCAGCTGGGCGCACCCATTGTTGACAAAGGACGATCGATGGATTTAATGATTTGGAGTGACACAGATGGTTTGATAACATTATTGCTTATATAATAGTTATTTGATATATAATTTATATATCGTTATATGGGCCTGTGGAATATTTTGAAGTGCAAGCGCCGTCAGCGGCGCGCACGCATTGTTGACAAAGGACGATCGATGGATTTAATGAATTGGAGTGACACAGATGGTTTTATTAACGTGTTATTTATGTACCGTTTTTTTTCCATGTATAATGCGCAAAATTTAACTAATTTATTGTCCTAAAATCTGGGGTGCGCATTATACGTGGGTACAATTTTATTTTTTTATTTTTTTGACACGTCAGCTATATAAAGAGCGAGAGTTCAGTTCTCTACCTAAATGCGTATTACAGGTAATATTTTATTTCACAACACTTTGCCTTGTTCCTTTCTTCTCTGCTGTTCACTTCAAACACGCTCCATACGAACACAATGCTCTCGTATCAGACGCTTGCTCGATCACCTGCTCGTTTGCTGTCACAATGTACCCTACACAAATCCGAAACATTTGTTGCGGCTCCGAGTCACGACGAGGGGCAAGTTTTGGTTTCCAAGGGTGTTTTTATTCCTCTTCAACTTCTCTCCCATACAGAGCCGCCTTTTTCACATGTCCGCACGTGACTTTCCTCTCTTTTCATTTTCACCTAACTAATCGCGGTGGTGCCTTTATGGGCAGTCGGAGAAATCAACGCCAACAAAAGAAATACATCCAGCCTAGTTAAGAAATCACCAGAAAGATCACCATGACAATTGTGAATAATAAATAAATAATTATTATATATATTATATATATTATTATTATTATAATAATAAATAATTGTGATAAATAACTGGAACATAAGGGGTCGGGTGCAGTGCAAGCTGGGCGGCGGCCAAAGGCAGGGACCTTGGCGGTCTGATCCCCGGCTGCAGAAGCTGGCTCTTGGGACATGGAATGTCACCTCTCTGGCTGGAAAGGAGCCCGAGCTGGTGTGCGAGGCAGAAAAGTTCTGACTAGATATAGTCGGACTTGCCTCCACGCACAGTTTGGGTTCCGGTTCAAGCCCTCTCGAGAGGGGCTGGACTCTCTTCCACTCTGGAGTCGCCCACGGTGAAAGGCGTCGAGCAAGTGTGGGTATACTTATTGCCCCCCGGCTGGACGCCTGCACATTGGGGTTCACCCCGGTGAACGAGAGGGTAGCCTCCCTCCGCCTTCGGGTGGGGGGACGGGTCCTGACTGTTGTTTGTGTCTATGCACCAAACGGCAGCTCAGAGTACCCACCCTTCTTGGAGTCCCTGGAGGAAGTGCTGGAGAGCGCTCCTTCTGGGGACTCCATCGTTCTACTGGGTGACTTCAATGCTCACGTGGGCAATGACAGTGAGACCTGGAAGGGCGTGATTGGGAGGAACGGCCCCCCCGATCTGAACCCGAGCGGTGTTCTATTATTGGACTTCTGTGCTCGACACGGATTTTCTATAATGAACACCATGTTCAAACATAAGGGTGTCCATGTGTGCACTTGGCACCAGGACACCCTAGGCCGCAGTTCGATGATCGACTTTGTAGTCGTGTCATCGGATTTGCGGCCGCATGTTTTGGACACTCGGGCGAAGAGAGGGGCGGAGCTGTCAACTGATCACCACCTGGTGGTGGGTTGGCTCCGATGGTGGGGGAAGATGCCGGTCCGACCTGGCAGACCCAAACGCTCTGTGAGGGTCTGCCGGGAACGTCTGGCGGAATCCCCTGTCAGCAAGAGCTTCAACTCCCACCTCCGGCAGAGCTTTTCCCACGTCCTGGGGGAGGCGGGGGACATTGAGTCCGAGTGGACCTTGTTCCGTGCCTCCATTGTTGAGGCGGCCGACCGGAGCTGTGGCCGTAAGGTCATTGGTGCCTGTCGTGGCGGCAATCTCCGAACCCGCTGGTGGACACCGGCGGTAAGGGATGCCGTCAAGCTGAAGAAAGAGACCTATCGGGCCGTTTTGGCCTGCGGGACTCCGGAGGCAGCTGACAGGTACCAGATGGCCAAGCGGAACGCGGCTTCGGCGGTTGCTGAGGCAAAAACCCGGACGTGGGAGGAGTTTGGCGAGGCCATGGAGAATGACTTCCGGACGGCTTCGAGGAAATTCTGGTCCACCATCCGGCGTCTCAGGAGGGGGAAGCAGTGCAACGTCAACACTGTTTACAGTGTTGACGTTGCACTGGTGTGCTGCTGACCTCGACTCGGGACGTCGTGTGTCGGTGGGGAGAATACTTCGAAGACCTCCTCAATTCCACCGACACGCCTTCCATTGTGGAAGCAGGGCCTGGGGACGCTGAGGCGGACTCTCCAATCTCTGGGGTCGAAGTCACTGAGGTAGTTAAAAAACTCCTCGGTGGCAAGGCCCCGGGGGTGGATGAGATCCGCCCGGATTTCTTAAGGGCTCTGGATGTTGTGGGATTGTCCTGGCTGACACGCCTCTGCAACATTGCGTGGACATCAGGGACAGTGCCTCTGGATTGGCAGACTGGGGCGGTGGTTCCCCCCTTTAAGAAGGGGGACCGGAGGGTGTGTTCCAACTAGAGAGAAATCACACTCCTCAGCCTCCCTGGTAAGGTCTATTCAGGGGTGCTGGAGAGGAGGGTCCGTCGGGAGGTCGAACCTTGGATTCAGGCGGAGCAGTGTGGCTTTCGTCCTGGCCGTGGAACAGTGGACCAGCTCTTCACCCTCAGCAGGATCCTCGAGGGTGCATGGGAGTTCGCCCAACCAGTCCACATGTGTTTTGTGGACTTGGAGAAGGCGTTCGACCGTGTCCCTCGGGAGGTTCTGTGGGGGGTGCTTCGGGAGTATGGGGTACCGAGCCAACTGATAAGGGCGGTTCGGTCCCTGTATCACCGATGCCAGAGTTTGGTCCGCATTTCCGGCAGTAAGTCGGATTCGTTCCCAGTGAGGGTTGGACTCCGCCAAGGCTGCCCTTTGTCACCGATTCTGTTCATAATTTTTATGGACAGAATTTCTAGGCGCAGCCGAGGCGTTGAGGGTGTCCGGTTTGGGGACCTCAGCATCGCGTCTCTGCTTTTTGCAGACGACGTGGTGCTGTTGGCTTCTTCAGGCCGTGATCTCCAGCTCTCACTGGAGCGGTTCGCAGCCGAGTGTGAAGCGGTCGGGATGAAAAAGATTTCACCAAAAAACTACTAGCAGTGATTCTTATTAAATACGACACTGTTATGATGAATAACATTTTCCATCACTTCAGCGCCTGCAGGTCAGATTTATGAAATATGTTTATCTAATGAGGCGAAATCACATCCAACGGCAAACATTCTGACCAAATACAACATCTTGAAGAATCAGTGAAAGAATACATCTAAATAAAGTAATAAAGAAATCAATAGTATTGTTGGTTTCCCTTTTTGGCTAGTGCATCATAGTCTGGAGTAAAATTTGTTGTGGTAATTTTTAGGATAGAGTCGAGGTGTCGGTCCGTTAACCTAGATCTGTGACGGGCTTTGTTGACGTTCATGTGGCTGAACGTCTTCTCACACACGTAGGTCGAGCCAAATTGTCCACTCTTTTTTAACATTCGGCACTCACTGTCCACCTTTCTTTTCTTCGGGCCACTCATTTTAATGGAAGGATTCCAGGGGAAGGTTTGTGGGTGGCATTAGCGTAAAACTGTATCTGAAAACTCAGCGCGCGAATTACGAGAATATTGACGTCACAGCCGACACTCGAAATTCGGCACTGATAGATGAAATTACTACGTACTACTGAGTACGCACACGCACTTGTGAGTGTGCACCGAGCTTTCTGACACGGCTCCCGGGA
Source organism: Syngnathus acus (assembly GCF_901709675.1). Classification (NCBI taxonomy): domain Eukaryota; kingdom Metazoa; phylum Chordata; class Actinopteri; order Syngnathiformes; family Syngnathidae; genus Syngnathus; species Syngnathus acus. The sequence goes on along the minus strand of NC_051088.1, from coordinate 3,031,047 downwards.
GTAAATGCGCGGGCGGGCGCTTCCCCATCTACTGGGGAAACATAGTAATTGCAGGGAAAATGACCCCCAAAAAATTAATAATACAATTTATTCAGGTTTGGCGGGCCGGATTAAACGGCCCCGTGGGCCGGATGTGGCCCGCGGGCCGTAGTTTGCCCACCCCTGGTTTAGCCTGTTGTTGCTCGTTCATGACTGTTCTTGGTGTTGGATTTTGGTGAATAAATTGCCCCCCAAAATGCGACTTATACTCCGGAGCGACTTATATATGTTTTTTTTCACTTTTTTGGGCATTTTATGGCTGATGCGACTTGTACTCCGGAGCGACTTATAGTCCGAAAATTACGGTAGTTTTGGTTCAGCTTGAAATAATGACGGACTGACGATGACAGACGGGCGGCCAGCCACTGCCAAATGACAAATGAGCGTTTACAATGCAACCACTTTTCAGAATCGCTTCTTAAAAGTTAAAGTTAAAGTTAAAGTCCCAATGATCGTCACACACACATCTGGATGTGGTGAAATTTGTCCTCTGCATTTAACCCATCCCCGTGTGATCTTAATCCATCCCCTGGGGGAGAGGGGAGCAGTGAGCAGCAGCGGTGCCGCGCTCGGGAATCATTTGGTGATCTAACCCCCCAATTCCAACCCTTCTTGATGTGTTTGTAAATATACTGAAAAAGGCACTTGAGTGGTTTAGTATGGATGTGGTTTTTTTCCACAAACAAGGTATTTCCGATGTCTTTTTTCTCAAACTGAATTTTTTGCTGTAATGCACTTTATTTTGGAGTCAGCCTGTCCTCCATCAAGCATCTAAAGTTGGTCCAAAATGCTGCTGCTCGCCTCCTAAGTGGGGCTCGCAAGAGTGAGCTCATAACTCCTACTCTGGTGTCATTTGACTGGCTCCCTGTACGTATTTTTTAAGTTCTTTTTAAGGCTCTGTTATTTGTTTTCAAATCTTTAAATGGTCTTGTTCCTCTCTGAGCTATATCCATACACAACTGCTCAGTGCCTTAGGTCAGGGGACCAGACTCTATATAAAGGTAAATTTTTGTTTTACTGTTGTGTAAAATATGTTGTTGAATTGCCTGATCTTTGTATTGTATTGTACATTTTGTCAAAAAGACCGAACATCAAGCACGTGACAGATCTTTGCGGTGAAGAAGAATAGACAGTAACAACAGACCCAAAAGATCTTGCTGCCTTATTCATTCAAAACCTCTATCCATCCATCCATCTTCTGTACCACTTGTCCCCACGGGGGTCGCGGGCGTGCTGGAGCCTATCCCAGCAGTCATGGATCAGTAGGCGGAGGACACCCTGAACTGGTTGCCAGCCAATCGCAAGGCACACAGAAACGAACAACCATCCACACTCGCACTCACACCTAGGGGCAATTTGGAGTGCTCAATCAGCCTACCATGCATGTTTTTTGGGCTGTGTGAGGAAACCAGAGTTCCTGGACAAAACCCACGCAGGCACAGGGAGAACATGCAAACTCCACACAGAGAGGTAGAATCGAACCCGAACCCTCCGAACTGTGAGGCTGACGTGCTAATCAGTGCGCCACCGAGCCACCCTCATTCAATACCTCATTCAGAAAACAATTATTTATTATTATGGATTGATGGATGTGTACTAGAACTAGCTTGTTCTGAAATGGTTTTTTTACATTTTGAAATCAGTAAAGCTGAGAATCCCGACAAACTTGCCAAAAGAAGTTTAACAGTCTCAAGCCAAAATATAGGAGGATTGTTGGGCATGAGGCCAGCAACCCATCCCCATAAAAACATGAACCGCTACAGAAACAGCAAGAATAAATCCAAGAAATCAAACTCAGTGCAGGAATGAAGGAAACCACAGATTTATGAAGAGACTGACACAAACCAGAAATGGCCCTCAGTTCCCGATTCCTGCTCCAATTGTCTGAGCTAAAACAACAACAATTCGAACCCGGAATGTAAGAACATTATCAAACTGGAAAATTGGCCCAACTGTAGATAATTCACGATACCAGTTGACAGTCCTGGGGATCAGTGAGTTTAGAATCTAAGCCTTAGATGGACAGGAAGTGGGGAAATAAGTGCAGAAGGACAAGCACTGCTTTTCTCTGGAAATGAGGATCAGCATATACAAGGAGTGGGCATAACGCTAAGCAAAAAAGCCAGCCCAGGATTGATAAGATGGAAATCCTGTCAATGAAAGAATAGCAAGGCTACCATCCAAGCAGATAAAAGTCACAATTGTGCAAATCAATGCACCAACTGACTGAAGATTCAGATGAAGAAGACAAATTCTATGGAAAATTACAAGAAACGGTACATGAATATCAAGCCATGATCTACTCTTCCTCATTGGTGACATGAATACTCTAATTAACAAAGATAGAAGAGGTAGAGTTCACAATTCGCCCATTTGGCTCGGCAGCAAAAACCAATGACAATGGTGAGAGTAATTCAGTTTTGTGGTGCAAATGCACTCACAATTGGAAATACCTTTTTCAAGCACCAAGAAATACACAAAAAGACCTGGCGATCTCCAGATGGAAGAACTCTGTATGAAATCAACTCCATGTGCATTTCCAAGAAATGGCAGTCATCACTGCAACATGTCAAAGCCTGCAGAGGAACAGACATTTACACTGATTACTACCTGGTCTGTGTAAAACTAAAATTGAAACTGAAGAAATTGCCGAAGAAGCAACCGTCAAGACTATCAGCTTGAAAAGCTGAAGAACCCCAAGACTTCCACAGAATTCAAGATCAAATTACAAACAGATTTGAACTGCTTCGACAGAGTGAAGACATTGAAGTAATCTGGCAAACCTTCAGTGAAGCAATAAAAGAGGCTGCTGAAGCTGGCAAAAGAAGAGCAAAATTCAAAGAAAGGTGGAATACTGAAGAAACCTGGGCGATGATCAACCAAAGGAAAGCTGCAAGAGATGAAAGTGACCAAGGCATAAATATAGAACAGAGGGAAAGAACAACTGACAAATACCAAGCACTGGATAAACATGTAAAAAGAAACTGCAAGAAAGACAAGAAGCAGTGGTGTGAGCATAATGGTCATGAAGCACAGTAAGCAGCAAATAAGAATATAAGGACACTTTATAAAATTGTGAAAAGAGCTATCTGGCTCCAAGAACTCCAACACAAACAGTGCCCTGATCAAGAACAAACAGGGAAAGACATTAACATTTGAAGAAAAGCAAAATGCCAGATGGATTGAACACTTCTCAGAAACATTGAATCAGCAAGACCCACACAAGCCTTAAAAAGTGGGTCTCGGTCTGTTTCTTTAATCCGCCCCAGGATTCGTTTGCCTGTATTCACACCTGCACAAAAGGTCCAGACCAGCGTTACAATCGAACTCTGGTCCGTTTAAAGTGGACCACACAATCAGGTCTGAGTACACCCTTAGACTTCAAAATAAAACCCCGCTAAACACACTCTAAACAAGGCTTAATTAAGCAGGAGAAAATGGATTTGGCAACCCCCGCCACAAACAGTCGCACGGCTCAAGCGTCTTTAAAATGCAACGTGTTTATGGAGTCGATGTAAACTTATGTCGCGCGACGAGCATTCCCACTCGCCCCTTCTTGTCAAAGGGCAACGGTAAGGTATCATCCTATGAGAGCATTCAGAAATTTTAGGAGAAGTTGTAGTGCTCTCAATGGCGTTGGAACACGAATTACTCTTAATGAAATTGTTTTTTTAATTTATTGTTTTAGTAATTTATTTGGGCTTTGTACCCTTTGCAATTTTATGTCTCAAATTTAAACGTTTTCTGGTTCTTGGGGCAAACAAGTTAAGAAATAATACATTCACCAAAACCAAAAAGTTAGTTAAAGCAAATATAATGTTACTTTAAATGTTTTGTACATCGTTTGTACATCCTTAGATTCCTGTCTCAGTGTGGCACCTACAGCAGATTGTTTGTGTTTGCACATTCTGGACCATAGTCATGTTTTTGTTTCAATTTATTAAAGAAAACGACAATTCAAGCAATTTTCTCTTGTATTTGAGATTACAGGGTGATAGCATCACCTGGCTACAAGTTCATGTGGAAAATGAACTTTCCCAACACTGCCGTCAAGGAACATCAAAATGGATAGATGGAAGCTGATTTTATTATATCTACTAAACACAGAAATAAAACGCTGTATATTCATGAATGTTTGGCGGTTTGTGCAACAAGCACAACAGTAAAGCGGTATCATTGCTCAATGCCTTCTACAAGATGGCGGATATTCTGACGCATAATCTACCAATTGCGACATATTGCATAGATATCTATGGTGACGACCGCGAAGTAATGGGAGAAAATGGCACAAAAAGCACCTCACGCGAGAATACCAAAACTACGCGATATTTGGAACCCGTTAGCGATTTATGTCTCGCTTATCTTGTTGCTAGGCTTCACAACTAGACATCTATCGCTTTTTGTCGATACCACTGTTCGACGCGGGAGTTATATTGCAAACACAGAGAAAATGTAAGTGTTGTGTTTACTTTATAGGCGGCATTGCTTACGGCAATCAGTCTTTGTGTACATTGCGGGTCAAGTAGATAATAGGGCTAGCACATGATCAGCCGCATTTGTGTATTCATAATAAACACACGTGTCTTTCGGGACAAAAAGAAAAAGCACAAAATAGTCCATGCATAACTCAACAAATTGAACGGCGCATTTGGTATTGGTGTTTCACCGTATTCCCTCCCAAGAAAAATGTCTCAAAGTTTTGTTTCGTCGTCGATTTGTTTTAAATGTAGTGCCTTCACCTTAGCTATCAAGCTAACGTCATTCTATCAAATTTAAAGAATCGTGCTCACGAGCGGAAGTGTTAAGTGTCAGGATTGGCTCGTAACGTTAAACAACAATGTTTGACAGTAGAACGATGGTTTATTTCGCCGTGACCGGTGTTGTGCTTGATTTGGTTCCCCCGTGAGATTTTGTTCCCCCTACCGCGGGAGCGCGCACGCCTTATTTGGAAAGCGAAAAACCGATGTCGTACGGCGTCAGCACTATGTTGTTTTCAATAAAAACATGAAGAACTCACGTTTGCGTCAGTCAATTTTAATTTTTATAAAGGATTATTCTCATTTGATGTCTTTAAATTCATCCGCGTTCTGCCATTGAAGCGGGGTGCATTCAAAGACCAGTCGTACAGACGGAACACTCAGTCACTTCACCAAAAAGCAACAATATAATTACGTGAGCTCTTTGCATAAACCTCGATGCAAAGAAACTCCTCTTTTTGGGTACAGGCTACAAGGAGTATATATTACAAAGGAGACTTTCTACTTAATTGTGATCATCGTTCATCCATCCATCCATCCATTTTATTACTCGGGTATTTTCAAAGCAAATTAATATTGTTGCATTTATTAATTTGCTTTAACATGACAGCGCAATATAATTAAAAGCTGACACTATAGCAATGTCAAACGTGTTCATTTAAGAAAAAGCCACACACGTTTTGTGATCAAATCTTTCATAACGAGAATGATTTGAGTGAATTGATTTGAATGAATAATTGAGAAGAAATTTCAGTTCTGAAGGCTCCTTTTGTCCCAAGCAAAGTGACAGATGGTGGGGAGGGGGGATAAAAATTGTAACAAGAACTCTATAAAAAATGTCAAGCCGTGAGGATATGTTCCCCCCCCCTTATTTTGAGAACGGTGAGTGCTGGACTCCAGCTGTTTTTTTTCTGTCTTCCTGGGGGTCTGTTCAGGTTGTGTGGCAAATTTGAACAGGTTCCCTCATTCCTAGGCCAAATTACAGGGGGGAAACAAATCCTCACAGCTGCCCCGTGAGGATATGTTCCCCCCCCTTATTTTGAAAACGGTGAGTGCTGGACTCCAGCTGTTTTTTTTTATTTTTATTTTTATTTTTTTATAGCATAGACGTCTAATAGATTAGATTTCTATGTTAAAGTTTTTTAGACGTCTATAAGTGAATGTTTTTTAGACGTCTACGGGATAGACGTCTATTAGACATATATATGTGAAAGTTTTTTAGACGTTTATTGCGTAGACGTTCGAATGATAACTAATAGCTATTAGCGCGATTAGCGCTAATCGTGCTAATAGCTAGTGATCATTTGAACATCTAGACGTCTATTCAACATAGAGGTTCTCTTCAATACATTTAACCTGTGATCCTTACCTTTGTGTAGTTCCAGGATGTTGTGAAAATGCATTTGATTAGTGATGGTCCAGGGTGTGAAAATTTTTAAATATAAAATTAGGTTTCAGTAACAGTTATGTTATGTTAGCTGCAGATATAAGTACACCTTTTGATGTTAAAATTAACCAAAACGATAACTGAACCTAAATAAAAACTTTTTTTCAAACATTATCCAACCATCACAAATATAAATGTGCAATGTTTTTAAATCATGTTTAAAAATGTAAAAATATACATACAATTCTTAAAAATGGGGGCTATTTTAATAGAACAAAACTACTGTATTTTCCGGACTATAAGGCGCACCTAAAAACCTCAAATTTTCTCAAAAGCCGACAGTGCGCCTTATAGTCCGGTCCGGTAAGACAAAAACCTGCCTTTTCACGTGCCACTCCTTGAGCTAAATCTGGAGTCACAAATCACAACATGGGTAAAAAGGGAAATATCTTTGCCATGCCAGCAGAAAATCTCAAATATGTGATCTATACTTACTGTTTGATCTTGTTTTTGTTTTATAATAGCCATCGTGATTTTTGAAAGCGAGCTGCTGATGTCTGCAAAAGCAATGCCATTATTTACATTAGTTTTGAATTCACATATGAATTGTAAATGCATACGGCATAACCTCTTGTCAAAAATAACATTTCCATTTTAAATGTAGGCAGTTATATGCCTTATACGTGCAGTTATAAACTTTCAAAAAGATTTTATTCACTTGATATTTTATTTACTTAAGAAAACCACTACATACACTATGCATCGACATGAAACAAACTTTTTGGAATTTGAAGCAAATTCACTTAAGCTACCATCAACGTTTAGCGACCATTAACGTTTGTGTCAGCTCTTCTCTTCACAAAGCAACTAGTCATGTAGCGAAAACGAAGGACTAGCAGGCAAGCTGCAATTTAAGTCCAAGCTTGAAATCGATTGATAATGAAATGGACAAACTTTGCAGGACAAAACAACAGGACTTACTGAAAAACCTCGAAGACTCACCTGCTGGCAGGCTTCCTTTGTATCTTTTTTTGATTTTGCCTGTAGAAGCAACAGGCTCAAACTCATAGGCCACTTTACTTGCGCTGCACACTTCTTCTTCTTCTTGTTTTTTTTACGGTGGCACACAATTTATGCACGTGTCTGCCCCTAGCGTTTCGAACGAAGCAATACAACATTGTTCATAAATATTACAGCTGGTTCAGGGTTCAATATTTCATATTTGATGGATTTAATTTTGGCATCTATGGAATAATCTAATATAGACTTCTATGTCAGGTTACAGAAATAACTACACTTCACTGGGATCATTGGTTGTTAAAGGGTTAAAACAAAGCAAGACAACTTATGTACATTATTTATACAACTTATAGCTGGTTTAGGGTTTAATATTTCATATTTGATGGTGGGGACAAGCGGTATAGAAAATGGATGGATGGATGCATGGATTTAATTTTGGCCTCAGGTTAACCACACTTCACACGGATCAATGGTTTTTTAAAACAAAGCAATACAACTTCTGTAGATTATTTATGCAATTTACAGCAGGTTTAAGGTTTAATATTTCGTATTTGATGGATTTAATTTTTCGTCTGTGTGCCCTGCAATTGGCTGGCAACCTGTTCAGGGTGTCCCCCGCCTACTGCCCGATGACCGCTGGGATAGGCTCCAGCCCGCCCGCGACCCCCGTGGGGACAAGCAGTAGAGAAAATGGATAGATGGATGGATGGATTTAATTTTGCCGTCTATTTTAGGTTATTCCATAGCCCTAATATCAGGTTACAGAAATAACCACACTTCACACGGATAAATGGTTGTTTAAAACAAAGCATCACAACTTCTGTAGATTATTTATACAATTTACAGAATGGTTTTGGGTTTAATATTTTATATTTGATGGATTTAATTTTGTCGTGTATTTTAGGTTATTCCATAGCCCCAATGACACTTTACACGGATCAATGGTTGTTTAAAACATGGTTGTTTTGGGTTTAATATGATCATATTTGATGGATTTAATTTTGTCATCTATTTTAGGTTATTCTATAGACCTAAAATCAGGTCATAGAAATAACCACACTTCACACGGATCAATGGTTGTTTAAAACAAAGCAACACGACTTCTGTACATTACGTATACAACTTACAGAATGGTTTTGGGTTTAACATTTCATATTTGATGATTTATTTTTGTCGTCTATTTTAGGTCTATGTGTAGACCTAAAATAGATGTCTATTTCAGGTTATTCTATAGACCTAAAATTGACGTCTAAATTAGGTCTATGTGTAGACCTAAAATAGACGTCTAAATTAGGTCTACACATAGACCTAATATAGACGTCGATCAGGTTACAGAAATAACCACACTTCATCCGGATCAATGGTCGTTTAAAACAAAGCAATGTAACCTCTATTCATTTTTTATACAACCTCCAGCTGTTCTGTGGTTTAATATTTCATATTTAATGGATTTAAATTTGTCGTGTATTTTAGGTCTTTATATAGACCTAATTTAGACGTCTATTTTAGGTCTATATATAGACCTAATTTAGACGTCTATTTTAGGTCTATAAAATAACCTAAAATAGACGTCTATATCAGGTTACAGAAATAACCAATTCGCATGTACGGATCAATATGCTTGTTAAACACAAATCCAAACAACTTCTGTACATTATTTATACAACTTACAGCTGGTTCAGACTTTAAAATTTTGAAATATGATCATATTTGTTTTTAATTTAGACGTCTATTTTAGGTCTATACCGAGACCAATTTTAGACGTCTAAATTAGGTCTATACATAGACCAGACGTCTAATAGACGTCTATGGCTGACAGGGATATATGTATATACAGGACTGTCTCAGAAAATTTGAATATTGTGATAAAGTTCTTATCTGTAATGCAATTAAAATAACAAAATTGTCATACATTCTGGATTCATTACAAATCAACTGAAATATTGCAAGCCTTTTATTATTTTAATATTGCTGATTATTGCTTACAGCTTAAGAAAACTCAAAAATCCTATCTCAAAAAATTAGAATATTTCCTCAGACCAAGTAAAAAAAATAAATAAAAAGATTTATAACAGCAAAAGAAAATCAAACATTTGAAAATGTCCATTAATGCACTCAGTACTTGGTTGGGAATCCTTTTGCACGGATTATTGCATCAATGCGGCGTGGCATGGAGGCAATCAGCCCGTGGCATTGCTGAGGTGTTATGGATGCCCAGGATGCTTCAATAGCAGCCTTTAGCTCATTTGCATTGTTGGGTCTGGTGTCTTTCAGCTTCTTCTTCACAATACCCCAACAAATTCTCTAATGGGGTTCAGGTCAGGGGAATTAGCAGGCCAATCGAGGACAGTAATGCCATGGTCAGTACACCATTTACTGGTGGTTTTGGCACTGTGGGCAGGTGCCAGATCATGCTGGAAAATGAAATCATCATCTCCATAGAGCTTTTCAGCAGACGGAACACCCAGCATGTAGTGCTCTAAAATCTGCATTTACTCTGGACTTGATGAAACACAGTGGACCAACACCAGCAGCTGACATGGCTCCCCAAACCATCGCTGACTGTGGGAACTTCACACTGGATTTCAAGCAACTCGGATTTTGCTCCTCTCCAGCCTTTCTCCAGACTCTGGCGCCTTGACTTCTAAATGAAATACAAAACTTGCTTTCGTCTGAAAAGAGGACTTTGGACCACTCTGCAACTGTCTAGTGCTTCTTTTTCCATAGCCCAAGTCAGACGCTTCAGAAGTGGCTTGGCCATGGGAATACGGCTATTGTAGCCCATTTCCCGGACACGTCTGTGAACAGTGGCTTTTGATACCTGGACTCCAGCTTCAGTCTTCTGTCTTTGAAGCTCCCCCAAATTCTGGAAGCGACTCTTCTTCACCATGCTGTTAAGGCTGCGGTCATCTCTCTTGGTTGTGCAGTGTTTCCTGCCACATTTCCCCCTTCCAATTGCCTTTTTGTGGATGTGCTTTGAAACTGCACTCTGTGAACAGCTTGCTCTTTGAGAAATTTCTTTTTGTGTCTTACCCTCCTGATGGAGGGTGTCAATGATGGTCCTCTGGACAGCAGTCAAATCAGCAGTCTTCCCCATACTTGTCATTTAGTTTACTGAACCAAGCTGAGTGTTTTTCAAGGCTCAGGAAACCCTTGCAGGTGTTTCGAGTTAATTAGACGATTCAAGTGATTAGTTGAATACCCTACTAGTATACTTTTTCATCATATTCTAATATTTTGAGATAGGATATTTGCGTTTTCTTAAGCTGTATGCCGTAATCAGCAATATTAAAATAATAAAAGGCTTGCAATATTTCAGTTGATTTGTAATGAATCCAGAATGTATGACATTTTTGTTTTTTTAATTGTATTACAGAAAATAAAGAACTTTATCACAATATTCAAATCTTCTGAGACAGTCCTGTGTGTGTGTGTGTGTGTGTGTGTGCGCGCGCGCGTGCGCATATATATATATATATTTATTTATATTATTTAGTTATTTACATTATATATATATATATATATTTATTCATATATATATTTATATATCCATATATATATATATATATATATATATATATATATATATATATATACATACACACACACACACACACAGTTTTTTTTTTCACACAGTGTTCTTGCAACCAGTCGGGAGGTGTAAAGTAAACAAGGTGTTTTGCTTGACGTGTTATTGAACAACTGAACAGTTTAGGAGTTAAACAAGTTCCAGTCTGGCTGCAGCCCCCCCCCTCCTATCTGCATACACAGATATCTGCATACAGTTTTTTCTCCCATCATGATGGCACTTGGTGGGGGGGCACACACATGGTAATGTCCAGACGGACAAATTTGGGACAAAATCATTTAATCACTTTTCTATGCTGATTTACTGATGTAACAGCTCTTTTTAGTGAAACATTTGATGAGCAAACAACCGAGACAAGTTTTTTTTTCCAGCCAACGATGAATTCACTACTCTAAAAACAAACAAAACAAAACCTCTCCCCCATCAAATAGTTGTATTCTATTTTTTTCTGTACAGTATGAATTTGTTAGTGATGTTCATCTGTTGAATAGGTCCACTTGTAGCGCAAAATTCATAACCTACTTTTGTTTTTGCCATATTCACTAATAATATTGCAAGATCAAAAAAAGAGGAAGTGCTTTGGTCATAGTGCTTTAGACACTGGCATTGGTAAATGTATATTATTGTCACAATTGATCATAGCAAGAGAAATACTTGTATGTGATTAAATTAGTTTGGTTAGTTGTGCTTGATACTAAAATGCAATGCACATGCAATGACTTATTAATGTTTGTGTGTGTGGCTGGGGGGGCGGATAATACAGGCAGCCTGCAACAGCCAAATGGTACGACCGACGGGACTCTGTCTTTATAGAGTTCTGCGTGGAAGACAGTAAAGACGTGCATGTGCGTTTTAACAAGACTATACTTGATTTCAGGTGAGTCTTTTCTACTTTTTGCCAAGTGTTGATTTTATTTTATTATAGTAATTTATTGTCATTCTAACGCAGCTGTGCCAGTGGAACAAATAACATCAAACATCAGAATACTGTGGAACTTTTTGGGGAGATTGAGCCAAAAGTGAGCGTGTCACATTTATGTAGTGTGCGGATCTTGGGCCATGTACTAAATGTGTTGCAGAATTCCAAGCTTGTGTCTTTGTCATTATACAGGACTCTAAACACAGACGCACTGACCGGTCTGTGATGTGTTGTTTACGAAAAGCTGAGACGGGCAAGGCCTGGCCTCGACTGACCAAAGATAAGACAAGGGTAATGCTGGGAAACTTTAAGTTGTTCTCTAAGTCAGTTCAACCTCTGGAGTCCGATGCAATTTGCTCTCACTGCTTCCAATCAGAGTCTGATTCTGGTTGAAGGTATTTTGACTATTCTTCTTTACAAAACATCTCCAGTTCAGGGTATTTAAGGTGGCCAGTTGCAAGTTGTTCTCCTCCTTGCATCTTCTCTGAAGAGTGGTAACATGGGAGCCTCAAAACAACTGACAAATGACCTGAAAACAAAGATTGTTCAATGTCATGGTTTAGGGGAAGGATACAAAAAGCTAGCTCAGAGATTTCAGCTATCAGTTTGCACTGTGAGGAACATAGTGAGGAAATGGAAGACCACAGGCACAGTTCTAGTTCAGGCCCAGAGTGGCAGGCCAAGAAAAATCTTAGAAAAGCAGAGGCGAAGGATGGTGAGAACAGTCAAAGTCAACGCACAGAGCAGCTCCAAAGCCCAACAGCACGATCTTAGTGCAGATGGTGACACTGTGCATCGTTTCAGCGCACTTTGCACAAGGAGATGCTGTATGGGAGAGTAATGCGGCAGAGGCCTTTTCTGTGCACATGCCACAAACAGAGTCGCTTGAAGTATGCCGAAGCACATTAGGACAAGCCAGTTTCATTTTGGAATAAGGTGGACTAATGAAACTAAAATAGAGTTGTTTGGACATAACAAGGGGCGTTATGGATGGCGGAAGAAGAACACCGCATTCCAGGACAAACACTTGGTACCCACAGTCAAATTTGGTGGTGGTTCCATCATGCTGTGGGGCTCTGTGGCCAGTGCAGGTACTGGCAATCTTGTTAAAATTGAAGGTCTCATGGATTCCAGTCAGTATCAGCAGATTCTTGCGAACAATGTTCAGGAATCAGTGACAAAGTTGAAGTTGCGCAGGGGCTGGATACTTCAACAAGACAACGACCCCAAACATTGCTCAACTTCTACTGAGGCATTCATGCAAAGGAACAAGTACAACGTTCTGGAAGGGCCATCTCAGTCCCCAGACCTGAATATTATTGAAAATCTGTGGTGTGATTTAAAGGGGGCCAGTGGAATTATTGTCCATGCTCGGAAACTATCAAACTTGACTGAACTGGATATGTTTTGTCAACTAGAATGGTCAAAAATACCTTCAACCAAAATCCTGACTCTCATTGGAAGCTATAGGAAGTGTTTAGAGCAGGGGTCACCAACCTTTTTGAAGTTGGGAGCTACTTCAAGGGCACCGAATAATGCAAAGGGCGACCACTTTGATAATACACTTCTGAAATAACAAAGTTACACAGTGTACCTTTAATTTTATATTTTTATTAATGATATTCTATGTGAAGACACTGAACATTAATGTTAGTGGGAAGCCTGGCATTGCATGCTCTTCACCAGTGTACTGTAAACTATTTTTAGAACTGGCCTATGGCCGACTGATGTGGTCGCTGCGGGCGACTGATGTGGTCACCGCGGGCGACCTGGTGCCCGCGGGCACCGGGTTGGTGACCCCTGGTTTAGAGGCTGTTATTTTTGCAAAAGATGGATCTACTAAATATTAATGTCATTTTTCTGTTGGGGTACCCAAATTTATGCACCTGCCTACTTTTGTTTAAGTAATGATTGCACACTTTCTGCAAATCTTATAAACTTCATTTCACTTCTCAAATATCACTGTGTTTGTCTGCTATATGATATATTTAACTGAAATTGCTGATTCGAACAACCAATGATTTATAGAGAAAAATCTTGAAAATGGTCAGGGGTGCCCAAACCTTTGCATACGACTGTATATCATATACGTGTGTGTGTGTGTATATGTGTGTGTATGTATGTGTGTATGTATGTGTGTATGTATGTGTATGTACAGTGCCTTGCGAAAGTATTCGGCCCCCTTGAACCTTTCAACATTTCGCGACATTTCAGGCTTCAAACATAAAGATATAAAAGTTGAATTTTTTGTCAAGAATCAACAATAAGTGGGACACAATTGTGAAGTGGAACAAAATTTATTGGATAATTTAAACTTTTTTAACAAATAAAAAACTGAAAAGTGGGGCGTGCAATATTATTTGGCCCCCTTGCGCTAATACTTTGTAGCACAACCTTTTGCTGCAATTACAGCTGCAAGTCGCTTGGGGTATGTCTCTATCAGTTTTGCACATCGAGAGACTGGAATTCTTGCCCATTCTTCCTTGCAAAACAGCTCGAGCTCAGTGAGGTTGGATGGAGAGCGTTTGTGAACAGCAGTCTTCAGCTCTTTCCACAGATTCTCGATTGGATTCAGGTCTGGACTTTGACTTGGCCATTCTAACACCTGGATACGTCTATTTGTGAACCATTCCATTGTAGATTTGGCTTTATGTTTTGGATCATTGTCCTGTTGGAAGATAAATCTCCGTCCCAGTCTCAGGTCTTTTGCAGACTCCAACAGGTCTTCTTCCAGAATGGTCCTGTATTTGGCTCCATCCATCTTCCCATCAATTTTAGCCATCTTCCCTGTCCCTGCTGAAGAAAAGCAGCCCCAAACCATGATGCTGCCACCACCATGTTTGACAGTGGGGATGGTGTGTTCAGGGTGATGAGCTGTGTTGCTTTTACGCCAAACATATCGTTTTGCATTGTGGCTAAAAAGTTTGATTTTGGTTTCATCTGACCAGAGCACCTTCTTCCACATGTTTGGTGTGTCTCCCAGGTGGCTTGTGGCAAACTTTAAACGAGACTTTTCATGGATATCTTTGAGAAATGGCTTTCTTCTTGCCACTCTTCCATAAAGGCCAGATTTGTGCAGTGCACGACTGATTGTTGTCCTATGGACAGACTCTCCCACCTCAGCTGTAGTTATCTGCAGTTCATCCAGAGTGATCATGGGCCTCTTGGCTGCATCTCTGATCAGTCTTCTCCTTGTTTGAGATGAAAGTTTGGAGGGACGGCCGGGTCTTGGTAGATTTGCAGTGGTCTGATACTCCTTCCATTTCAATATAATTGCTTGCACAGTGCTCCTTGAGATGTTTAAAGCTTGGGAAATCTTTTTGTATCCAAATCCGGCTTTAAACTTCTCCACAACAGTATCTCGGACCTGCCTGGTGTGTTCCTTTGTCTTCATGGTTCTCTCTGCGCTTTAAACAGAACCCTGAGACTATCAAAGAGCAGGTGCATTTATACGGAGACTTGATTACACACAGGGGCATTCTATTTATCATCATCAGTCATTTAGGACAACATTGGATCAGTCAAAGGTCCTCACTGAACTTCTGGAGTGAGTTTGCTGCACTGAAAGTAAAGGGGCCGAATAATATTGCACGCCCCACTTTTCAGTTTTTTATTTGTTAAAAAAGTTTAAATTATCCAATAAATTTCGTTCCACTTCACGATTGTGTCCCACTTGTTGTTGATTCTTGACAAAAAATGTACATTTTATATCTTTATGTTTGAAGCCTGAAATGTGGTGAAATGTTGAAAGGTTCAAGGGGGCCGAATACTTTCGCAAGGCACTGTGTGTGTGTGTGTGTGCGTGTGCGTGTGCGTGTGCGTGTGCGTGTGCGTGTGCGTGTGCGTGTGCGTGTGTGCGTGTGTGCGTGTGTGCGTGTGTGCGTGTGTGCGTGTGTGCGTGTGTGCGTGTGTGCGTGTGTGCGTGTGTGCGTGTGTGCGTGTGCGCGTGTGCGCGTGTGCGCGCGTGTGCGCGCATATACATACACACACACACATACATAAACACACACACACATACACAGTGGAGCCTCGGTTTTCGAACGTCCCGGTTCTCGAACAAATCTGTATTCGAACAAAATATTCGAGATTTTTTTTGCTTCAGATGTCGGACGAAATTCGGTTGTCGAACCTCGCGAGATGAGCCGAGAGGACCCGCATGTCAACTGACTCCGTTCGTTATTGCATTCTCGTTACTCTGAGGATTGCATCAACTCGAATCATGCCTCCAAAGGAAACAAGTGGAAGCAGTAAAGCCATCCTAAAACACAAAGACGCTCCTAAAGCAATGCGACAGTGAGCGCCCGGCGTGCTGCGGTTGCGCGATCGGACCGAATTAAGCTCCCTGCGCACTGAGGTCCACTTAAATTTTGGAAAGTACATCAGGACTTTAAAAATATTTTCTAAATTTTAGCGATGGCTCTGTCACAATAATGCGACCAGCGCGGTGCAGTTGCGCGGTCGGCAACGCCCTACGGTTGCACGATCGGACAAAAATGCACAAATGAAAAAAATGCTTAAAAAAGGCTTTTTTGTTGTTGCTTGGAACGGATTACATTTTTTTCTATTATTTGTAATGGGAAAACATGATTCGGAATTCGAACGATTCACTTAAACAGCCTTCTGGAACGGATTGTGGTCGAAAACCGAGGCTCCACTGTGTGTGTGTGTGTGTGTGTGTGTGTGTGTGTGTGTGTGTGTGTGTGTGTGTGTGTGTGTGTGTGTGTGTGTGTGTGTGTGTGTGTGTGTATCAGTGACGTGCGGTGAGGGTTGCTGTTGGTGAGGCACTGACAGAGTCAGATTTACAAACGTACTGTATGACGCTAAGGCACTGACTCACAAGTCAGATTTACATGCATACATGGTTGTTATCCCATTCTTGATTAAATGTAATAACATTTTAAACACACCACTGTACATTTAAACACACCACTGCAGTATTCTTACCTTTGCTTGTAAATGAAGTCCATTCTCCTGTCCTTCTGGACGAAGATCTCGATGACAGGGAAAGCAATAAAGTCGATTTTTGGCAGCACAACCACAAAGCCAGTCTTTTTTAGAGTACCAATCCTTTTGAAACGAACGTGTTGTAGTCCGTCCCGGGAGGCCCGTAGTTTGAATTAATCCTCGCAAATCTGGCGTTGGTCTTCCCTTACTTATGGTTTCTTGCTTTGACTGAAAGTCAAGTTTTAAAAAAAGTCGTATTTTCGAGATTATATCCTCCATTGTCAGGGAAAACAAAGCCAAATAGCAACGCGTTAGCACCGAATGTTGTTGGTTGTTTTTCTTTTCTTTTTCTTCTTCTTAATTTACTCTCGCATTTACTCGTGTCGTGAACTATTAGCCGGAGGCTCACTATCGCCCCATCTTCGCGGCAAAGGTACTGGCTGCCTCAAGGCTCGTATTTTCACCCGCTGACTGCAAATAAGCACGCGCTGTTTGCGCGCGCTCAGTACAGTGTGTGAGTGGTGCACACTCTCACACGCACGCCCTGAGCGGCACAACCTGTCACTGCCGCAGCCTCCATGATTCTCGTCTCCCGTTGTTATTTGAACAAGAAATACAGCTATTTTGACTATGAAAATGATCCAAATGTATAGGAAACACACCAAAATTGCATTAAAAGCATAGACCACAGGACAGATATTATATTATGTTTTATTATAGTATTCATTTTTTAACAACTTATGGTGACAGCTGAGGAAACCATGTTGAGCCCTTTACTGCCCCTGGTGGCAAGGTGAGGCACTGCCTCACCTGCCTCCTATGAGTGCACGTCCCTGGTATGTATATATATGTACAGACATATACCGTCTTTTTCCGTGCATAATGCGCCCCCGTGCATAATACGCACCCTAAAAATGGCATGTCGATGCTGGAAAAAAGCCTGTACCCATGTATAATACGCACCCAAATTTTGACTCTTAAGTCCGTAAACGTAAAATTATTTCAGAAAAAAGATCATCTTTGGGAACAACCGGATGTTATTCTGACGGTCAGTATCACTGCGCATGCGGTAGCAAACTCGATAGCGAAGAAATGTTTCGGATTTGTGTAGGGTGCATTGTGACAGCAAACGAGCAGGTGATCGAGCAAGCGTCTGATACGAGAGCATTGTGTTCGTATTCAGCTGCCCTATTGCCTAATTTTTCTGCCACTTCAATGACTTTCTTTTGAAATGCTATACTATAACTTGCTCTCTTAACCATCTTGATGAAACTGCTAATTAAACTGTGAATTGAAACTAATAGGTAGAGAACTGAACTCTCGCTCTTTATATAGCTGACGTGTCTTGCGCATCCGTTCTGCGCATCGGATCCATAGTGCGCATGCGCAGTGATACTGCCTCCATATGATATCCGGTCTGCGATGGAGATTAAAAAACAAACAATATTTGACAATAACACACCATCAAGGATTGCACCATCGCATCAAACGATGTGTCGTCAATTATGAATTTTACTGACTAAGTGTGTTGGGCAGGATGGCTGAATGTGATGCGCGATTGACAACAAACAAGAAGAAAGGTGTGATTTCAAGTTTTATTTCGAGGGAGATTTTCTTCAAAGATTGTTGTACCCATGCATAATGCGCACCCCAGATTTTAGGACAATAAATTAATTAAATTTTGCGCATTATGCACGGAAAAAGACGGTACATATACGTACATACATATATATATCTGTATATGGTCTACATTTGTCTCTGTCAGTGCAATTGCCTCAGCGTGGACTTCAATAACTGGAAAGATTGGGAAGAAGACTCCGAAGAAGACTTCAACAGTTTTGACAAGTTCTCAGAGGTAACAGCCTATAGATGACACACGCGCACATGCACACAGTAATAAAAATGGAATTATCTTATTTCTAGATGATGAACACCATGGGAAGCGATGATCTACCTGACCTAGACTGTGCTGATGATGAGGTGGGTCTCTTTTTTTAGTTTATACAGACGCTTGTATTATTATGATCGCACTAATTCTTCCGTAACGAATTTCCATTCTGTTATTTTGCACCAGAATTCTTCAATACGGGCCTGCACAGAGAGCCAGAGTTTCCTGTAACTGATGCTAAGCTCCTTTATTGACAGCAATGTTTAATGTTTGCAATTTTCCTTCTCTAAAACAATATTTTATACAATTCAATCAGTGTTTAAAGAGAGGCAGGGTAAAGAGAGCCCAACATTGGCACTTATGTTATAGAACTGTATTAAAAAATGTTGTCAGTGCTATAATTCCCCCCTGAAAAAAACTCAGATGAGATTTAACGGTATTTATGAACACAAGGGTAGTACACTTACTGATACCCTTTTTTTGGGTGTAGTCTGCTTGATTTGACACATCAGCCTGACGACGTCACGAAAGGAAGAGATCCCAATTTCTCCATTTCAATCATTGTAAAGACTATCACTTAAAACGTACATAAACAGCTATCAATTGGTACCAAAATGTACATGGACCTCTCTACTTATGACTATTTCAACATATTAAAAGTATTAATGTTTCTGTGGCTGATTTAAGAGAAATGAGCAGCCTGTCAGCAGCTGAAATTCCCTGCCACATCTATTTCCTTTCACCAGTCACCAACATTCGCAAACACGACATGGTCCGAGAGGCTGTATGTAAGCTGAATCGTTCATACGTCGTTTTGTAGTCAATTGAAATTTGTAAGGGTTCATGCAACTTACATTTCCCATGAAGTCCTTGTATGGGGTACCGCATATCCCAAAAGGATGCTCTTTAAACGCCACATTCAGCTGAAGGGTTGGCCTCCTCGCTGGAAGTACAGTGCTGCCAATCTTTCCAACAAGCCGACCTCCGGGCGTTGTGACGCGGTCTATGGCGAGTCTCCTGGCTGAGTCGGGACCTGGCTGACACATTTGTGTTTGCAAATTTCCATTTTTAGTCTCTGGGATTCTTTTTTTTATCCACTTCTTGTTGGCATTCTGCAGTCGACCTGGAGTGCCACTGACACATCAGAAAACTCAATCCATGCACCAAAAAGCAATGACGAGTACGTGAGCGCATTGCAAGGATTACGTGGAAGCAAAAAAAAAAAAGACAATGCAAAATAATTAAATGTCGAAAATAAGGCAATGTGAAAAGTGTTCATTGAAAAAAAAAAAAGTCGCACACTTTTGCATTTGTTGCATCAGCAAAATTTTGTGATGAAATCATTAATAAGTGAGTTTTCGGACTGTGTGAGTGGTCATTGAACGCACCCCGGGTCGACTGCAGAACGCAAACGAGGAGAAGAAAAGTAAAGAAACCTAGTGACTAAAAATGGAAAAGCAGACCGCAGCAAAACATGTGAAGTCTTTAAGGGATATTGTGAGAAGGAAAGCCTTGTCCATTTTGTTGGGCAGGGAGCATATGTAGATTTGTGAGATAAAACGATTGGAGCAAAGTCTGAAGGCCTCAATACGGAAGCTTAACCAGCGCACCACTGCAACCAGCGCACCACTGCTCCTCTGATGAGTATCTATGAAAAACTTGGATTTGTTAAAGTTAGTGTGAAAAAAGGTTTTCAGTTGACTCTCAAATGCTAAAAAGATGATTTAAAAAAACAGGCAAAGCTGATCAAAAACAGGCAATAGTAGAGCGCGTGTAAGCACCATCTTGATATTGTAAACTTATGAGCACAACAAACTCTGCTTCCTCCTAGTCCTTTTCGAGCATTCTTTGTTTTTTTTCCTGTTTTTTGTTTGTTTTGTTTCTGTGACTTAAATATAACACTTTAAAGTGTTATTTTCTTTTATTTTTTCCTCTTTTAATGTTTTAAATATGTTCGAAATAAAGGTCAATCAATCAATTAATCAATCAATCAAAACAACTGCACATATTAATTTTTTATTGTATTTTAGGATTGCTCCACAAAACCCATCAAAAAGCACACAATATCCTCCCTGGAAAGTTTGAGAAAATACATTTTTATCAATCGGCCATGAAAAAGGGCTTGCAAGGCCCCATTCATCATTGCTTGCATCTTGAAGTAATATCAGAATAAGAATGGATACTGCCATTGTGCAGTGTACGGTACAGTGAAATTGGGATCATTGCTCACGTTCTGTTAAATTTGATTGTCTCTTACAGCACGATACTGCAGACAGCGACAACGAACGTATGTATTGTATTTAATTTCTTCATGCATCTGACACAATTTGACTTTTCTCCATCTGAAGTTTTGTTCAAGGCATTTTCTGTACTTATTTATTGTGCAGCCCTGATTGAAACTATTGATGTTTTTGTTTCCCCTCCCCAAGAAATGCCTGACCTTGAATAGTGTAAAAGATGGTTGAAGATGGCAATAGAGAGAGAAGACCAAAGAAGGTCCTAAATCGGACTGAAACCACCACAACACAGGAGGTGTGTTTCACTTCTCTTTTTTTGCTGGACTCTCATTGTTGTGTTACATTCTTCTCCATTCACTTACATGAGTGCACGGGAAAGGATTTCGTACCCCCACCTTTTAACATTTCAGTCAAAATGCTCCTTTTCCAGTGGATGTTTTTTTTTTTAAAGATCACATTTCTCTTTTAATGTTTTGTCGTGCAAATTGCACTTAATATATTATGAGAATGCTCTACCTTATTTGTATGGCAACATATACAAATATTTAACATAATTCATTTCAGCCAATGCAATAAATAAGTTCTTGTGCAAATGGCATTCTGTGTTGTGAGTGGTTTTGGCAAACTTTATTTCACATTGGTGCACTTTGAAATAAATACATAAACAACCAATGCTTCCATTTGACTGAATATTTGGGGTTGTGGAAGTTTAATTGAGATGTGTTCATTTGAAACACTATGACAGTGCATTGGAGCCTTGTATGTGCCTGATTTCTTGTGGTTTGTACTGCTGGATTCACTCAGTTTATCATAAGCTTAACTCACTCATGTCAAACAAAGTCTCGCTGACTAAAACAGTGTTTCCCAACCACTGGTGTGCCGTGAGAGATGTTCAGCTGTGCCGTGGGAAATTGTCCAACATTAATTACGGAGCGCATTGTAAACAGGATAGACAAACCACTGGTCAGTTAGCGCAAGGCCTGGTCAGCCACTTGCTAATTGTGCACGTGTAGCAAATCGGAGAATCTTGAGATTTCATGTTGTGGCATCGGCACATACTCAGTTTATGTGTGTGTTGCTGTGTGCTTTTACTAACAGTGACACTATCAAAGTCAAAGTTAAAGTCAAAGTCAGCTTTATTGTCAATCCCTTCATACGTCAAGACACACAAAGAAACCGAAATTCCGTTTCCTCCATCCCACGGTGACGAGACATACAAGTAGGCGACACAAAACAAAAACAAGAAGGCACAAACCATAAATAATAAATAATAATAATAAATAAAATGAGCGATGAATAAATAATAAACCAATAACCCAATAAATAAGAGGGGCAAAACCGAGCCAGTGTGCAGACAGCAAGAACAGGACGCTACGCTGAAAGGGGGAGCGAGTTCAGGATCCTAACAGCCTGGAGTACGAAGCTGTTGGAGAGTCTGGTGGTGCGGGAGCGCAGGCTCCTGTACCGCCTCCCAGAGGGCAGAAGATCAAACAAAGAGTGAGCGGGGTGACTCACATCACTCACAATCTTGGTCGCCTTGCGGGTGAGATGGGAGGTGTAAATGTCCTTCAAGGAGGGGAGAGAAGCACCAATAGTCTTACTAGCCGTTTTCACTATGCGCTGCAGGGCCTTCAAGTCGTAGTCAGTGCAGCTGCCACCCCAAACATGACGTCTGTGGTGCGTTTTCGGTCCGATGGAAATCAGAGCATGTAGTTCAATGGGAAAACCTGGATTGTTCATTTTTCACCAACATAAAATACACAGTCAAGTCGAGACACCTCGACTGTGATAGCACTCAGCCGCTGTCAGAACAGCAGAGCGTCTTTAAAAGTGACTTTCTTCTTATTGTTGCAATATTTATAGAGCTAGTCTAAAGCAGTAAACAAAGTCGTATTGATTCTTTTGGATTTTGATCACAATCACTTTCAATAGTTTATTCCTTACACTTTCTAAAACCTTTTTTCAAAAACTCACTTTTATTTACAAAAGAAATACAATTTAAAGAATATTTAGTATTTATTTTTGTTCAATTATTCGACTCTCCATACATATATATATAGGAATAGAATTTTGCGTCTTTTGTTGTAATTTAACTGATTTTAATATAGAAGCTGGTGTAACACTTAACAGACTTTTGTTGGTGGTGTGCCTCGAGATTTTTTCCAATGAAAAGGTGTGCCGTGAACGAAAAAAGGTTGGGAAACACTGGACTAAAATACATTCTCATATCATTTGTCCAACCACGACAGGGACAGACATGGGTTTTTCACGGCCAAACCACTTCAGTTCACAGCTTTTTTTATTGAAGTATAGTTTGCCCATAATAGTGTATTGATCTGAAATAGCTGTGGTTTTGATCCAGTTTTGATATTCATATTGTATTCATAATTTATTATTTTACATAATCAAAACTCAAAATGATCTTAGCGATAACGATCAGTGCTGATTTGAACAACTATCCATCCATCCATCCATTATCAGCACCACATATCCTCACGAGGTTCCGAGCCGACTTTCTGCAGCTATTAGACCACAAAGTTCTAGTTTTGATTAGAACTGCTACCTCAGTAGAAACATTTAAGACACGTTTAAAGACACATTTCTATGATATGGCCTTTAATTAACCTGTAGTGGCCGATTCGGCTGGAGTTTGTTTTCTTCGCGCTTCACCTGTTGTGGCTTGACTATTTTGCGGGCTTTTATAAGGCATTCATGGGGAAAATAATTTTGGTTCTTTTATTTACTGTAAAGGTAGAATACATGCACAGAACAGTGTGGGAATGGTTAAGGGAATGGGAAAGGTTTCTGTCACATAAAAGTACACCTAAATCTTCATTTTATGCGCTTTGGGGTCCAGAATTTGTGAATCGCGTTAACCCCGAAAACGTGTTGTATAGAAAGTCTTGTTTTTTTAGAAAGGCATGATTTTAGGCAGCCGAAGGTCTTCTTTTTTTTGTTAATTTAGGTCAGGCAAGCACTTGCACTTCTACATATATTATTGTGATATTGCACAGCACTGCTGTGGCCCTTCAGAATAAGCACGTTTAACTTTTGTGGCGTTAGAACGTCGAGGTACAGCGTACCATAATTCTTCGGACTAAAGGTTGCTCCGGGATATACGTCGCATCAGCCATATAATGCACAATAAAGTGAAAAAATACCCATATATAAGTCGCTCCGGAGTATTAGTCACATTTTGGGGGAATTTATTCGACAAAATCCAACACCAAGAACAGACATGAACGAGCAACAAGCTAAACGATACAGTATGCTAACGTGACATAAACACAAACGAGAAGCTGAGAACGGGCCTGATGTAACAATAACAGTTATTCAAATAACTATAACATAAATAACACCTTTAGCAAACCATCTTGTGTCACTCCAAATCATTAAAGCCATCGATCGAGTTGGTCTTCCTTATGTAAACAAGTCCGACGTCAGCGGCGCGTTGCAGTTAAAATTTTTCTACAGGCCCATATAACAATATATAGGGTGTTTCATAAAGTACGCAGTTTTTTAATTGCGCGGGATTTTTTTGTTTGAAGATTGTCAGCACTGTTCCTATAATTTTCGTTATCTATTATCACTCCGATTAGAAGACCATTTGTCGTTTTTCCATTTTGTAGCCATGGAGCGGTTCAGTATCGAGCAACGCATTCTTATTGTGAAAACTCATTACAAAAACGGGGAGTGCTACGCAGAGACTGTCCGTAAACTTCGCGCGATCTTTGGACGTGACAATGCCCCGACCGCAACAACAGTTTCGAGGTTGGTACAGAAATTCGAAGAATCTGGGTCAGTTGCAACCAGAAAATCGCCCGGTCGAAACCGTAATTCCCTGAGCGTCTGATCTCACTTCGCGGCGGCGACCAAGAATGGCCTCCGAGGTCATGTGACCTCACACCTTGTGACTTCTTTTTATGGGGATATGTGAAGTCACAAGTTTACGTGAACAAACCTCAAACGATTACCGAACTGAAGATGGAAATTCAACGGGTAATCGGCGAAATCGACAGGGACGTCTGCAAAAGAGTTATCGTTAATTTCAACGATCGGATGACTGCCTGCAGAGAAAGTGGAGGTGGACATATGCTCGATATCATTTTTCATGATTAAATTGAAGTATATGTTGAATGAAATTAAATAAAAATTTTGAATTTTGCATCGATTTTGGCTGATTTATTGCATTTTTAAAAACTGCGTACTTTATGAAACACCCTATATAAACTATGTATGAAATAACAATAATAAAAACAACAATTTTATTGAACCATCCGTGTCCAAATCAATAAATCCATCCGAATCTTCGTCTTCCGTGTCACTTGAAAAAAAAAAAAAACCCACAGCTGTTGACGCCGGAAAGACTACGTGCGCCGCGGACGTCAGACTAGATATATCAAATAAATGTAATATAAACAACAATTTTAACGAACCATCCGTGTCACTCCAAATCATTAAATCCACCGGAATATTCATCCTCTGTGTAAAAACAATAACAACAACAACAAAAAACAGCTGTCGATTCCGGACCTACGTGTGCCGCTGACGTCAGCCTCGTTGTCAGCCTCGTTGTCAGTTGGTGGCTCCAATTATTCCACAGATCTACGTATATACCGTTTTTTTCCGTGTATAATGCGCAAAATTTAACTAATTTATTGTCCTAAAATCTGGGGTGCGCATTATACATGGGTACAAATTTTTTTAAATTTTTTTTTTTTAAATTTTTTTTTTTTTTTTTTTTTTTTTTTTAAGAAAATCATGGTACAACAAAACCAACAACAGGACTGACCGACAATAGTGTGTTTGTACTGTGCTCTGGTCATTTCGTCAAAGAAGGGATAATAGTCCTCTTCTCTTCTTGACTGACAATGAATGTGATAGTTTAATACAATCAGCAAATAACAAAATGCGTATTACAGGTAATATTTTATTTCACAACACTTTGCCATGTTCCTTTCGTCTCTGCTGTTCACTTCAAACACGCTCCATACGAACGCAATGCTCTCGTATCAGACGCTTGCTCGATCACCTGCTCGTTTGCTGTCACAATGTACCCTACACAAATCCGAAACATTTGTTGCGGCTCCGAGTCACGACGAGGGGCAAGTTTTGGTTTCCAAGGGTGTTTTTATTCCTCTTCAACGTCTCTCCCATACAGAGCCGCCTTTTTCACATGTCCGCACGTCACTTTCCTCTCTTTTCATCTGATTGCGGTGGTGCCTTTACGGGCAGTCGGAGAAATCAACGCCAACAAAAAAAAATACATCCAGCCTAGTTAAGACCATACCAAAGACTATAAAAATGGGACCCATTGCCTCCCTGCGTGTGTGACGATCATTGGGACTTAAAAAAAAAAAAAAAAAAAAAAAAAAAAAAAAAAAAAAAATTGGGTGCGTATTATACATGGGTACAGGCTTTTTTCCAGCATCCACATGCCATTTTTAGGGTGCGTATTATACATGGGGGCGCATTATACACGGAAAAAAACGGTAACTATATTGTAGTGTTACCAAAGTACCAGGCAAGACGTGGGTTTGGTAACCGGCTCTTTATTTCACAAATCAAGAGCTCAACATGTGAGCCAACACACGCAAGCGCCCTGGATCGCTCTTTCCGCCCCCCCCCCCTGCTGCCTTCACTGCATCCCTAGAAAATCGGAAACACTGAAGTCTAACAACATACACATTGCTACTCTAAATAAACTATATATCAAATAACTATAACATAAATAACAAGTTTATCGAACCATCTGTGTCACTCCAAATCATTAGATGTCCGGAAGTCAGTGAATGGAACTCAGTCAGTGAGGCTCCAATTATTCCACAGCCATAGTGCGCCCTCATGCGGTTTAAAGTGAAAATAACGTGAAGTGATCAACTATACTAGTAAGTAAAGTGTTAATGATCAAGTAAAAATTTGTGAAAAAATTCACATATAAGTCGCTCCTGAGTATAAGTCGCCCCCCACCCAAATTTTGAAAAAAAAAAAACCGCGACTTATAGTCCGAAAAATACGGTACTCAAGCAGCAGGAACGCGCCTTTTTACCTCCACTGTTCTGTATATTTGATTTCTTTTCCCATCCTATTATTATAAAACAGGCATTGAGTCTCTGGGTGTCCAATATTTGTTGTAGACTGAAGGGCACGAAACTGGCTAAAACAACAAATGCAAGTTAAACATGGGGAAACTAGTAGAAAGTGTAGCTGCCAGCAAGCATTTTTGTAAGCAAGACAAAAGTGTCAGTGAGGTCAGCACAATTCTTTCAAACCCGCCAGCATCCACACTTGTCAGCAGCATGCTCAATGCCTGTGCCCGCTGTCACCGTTCCGTCCCTGACTGTGGATTTTCCAGTGCTTTATGCGACCTGAGCTGCACAATGCAAACTTCTGCCTAATCACTTCTGCTGCCACGTGGGCCGTTTACGAGTATCTACATCAATAAATGACCAAATAGAACATCGACACCAAGTCAATACGCTCTTAAATCGTTAATTTTGACATTTATGTATTTATTTTACATCTTGGTATTCGTTGTTTGTTTAATACTACATGTGTCAGCGTGACCCGCTGCATTTTTAAATATATAAAAACATATGTAAAATATTATATGTACAGTACATACACACGCGCATGTGTACACCACACACACACGCACGCACGCACGCACACACACACACACACGCGCGCACACACAAATACATACATGTATATACAGTAATCCCTCATTTATCGCGGATAATTGGTTCCAAAAACCACCCGCGATAAGTGAAATCTGCAAAGTACGGTCACCCTCTTATCTGTACTTTTTTTTTTATCTGTTCATTTTGTGTGTGTCAATAAATGTATATAAAACCATTTAAGTGCATATTTCATTATTAGAACATTAAATAATTATTTCAAACATGTAAATAATACATTAATAGTATAAATAACATACAAAAAAATTGTACAAATATTGTAAATATAAATGTTATACGTGTGTGCGTGTAACATGTTAACAAGAAGTACTGGGCAGGCTAACGAGTTAGCGGAAAGATGCTAATTCGCGATCGTGCTAACACGCGAAAACGGACCTCTAAAGGAATTTAAATGAACATTTGGAGCAATACTACATTGTCCTAAAGGTTAGACACATGTGATCGTTCATTTCTCTTGTTAGGAAACCCACTTACATCGTCAATGACTCCTGTAACACTGTAACCGACATATGTACACGAACGTAAAACAGGAAGTGGTACCGCCTGAAAACAGCCTTCAAAATAAATCACCCTACCTCAAATCAAAGCACGGCTGAATAACATAAATAACATAGAGAATTCTTAACACATACTGTAAATATGTTTTTAGAACAACTTTTATTATTATGATTTTTTTTTATAACAAGGTACAAGTGTACATACTGTAAATGTTTTTAGAACTCATTATTATAAAACAATGTTGATAAAAAGGTACAAGTGTACGCACTGCAATTGTGGGGGCACTACTTACCTTCTGCTGGCGTGTGGGCATGTTTTGTGCCATAATTCCTCAATTTAGAAGTTTTATTTTGACTTTTAAATTTTTTTTTAATTTTGAAAAACAAATCCGTAGTAAAACCGCGACAAACGAACCGCGATGTAGCGAGCCATTACTGTATCTATCTACATATACGGTATTGGCCCGAATATAAGACAGTGTTTTTTGCATTGAAATAAGACTGAAAAAGTGGGGGTCGTCTTACATTCGGGGCCTAGACATTATACCCATTCACAACGCTAGATGGCACCAGATATCTTTAAAGCGAATGCTGAATTTAACTCCCCAGGCCAAATTGAACCCCTGTCACAAAGAATAAAAATAAAAATAGCTGTTAGAAAGGTTGCTATGTTGATGTTTAAATGTTGGAAAGTTACGTCACCGCGCCTTAAGTCTCGCGTGAGTTACCTCAGCTTATCACGATTGTTGGAGCTTGTGCGCAGCGGTAAGTTAAAGGTTGCTGGTATCAACTAAGTATGTTGCTGTGATCGTGTGCGTCTTTGACACAAAGTGAGTATATACGTTTCATTGTTACTACTGTCTACTGTTGTGCCGTTTGTCTGATCGCGCTTTGTTTCGTGTGTGCGCCGTTTGATTGATAGCTTCAGCGCGCTCCTTTAAGTTTGCCTCGCATCGTACGAGTAGCCGTATCGCAGCGGCACGGCAACTAACGGTCGCCAGCAAATGTATTTTGTGGTTTCGATGACTTATGTTTGGTGTGTGACCGAGAGTATTTCATTTATGGTTCATTAGTATAGCGGAACCGTTACACGCAGTTAGTTATGTAATGTGTGTCGTCTACTAGAGTTGTGTGACGTCAGAAGTTGAGCGTTGACAGACATATTTCTGTCTGTTGCAGAACCACACACACACCACACACACCACACACACACACACACACACACACGCACACCTCAAACACGCTTCATACAATAACACACACACAAGAATCACATTCACACACTCAAAGACTCACCCATGTACACTACACACACCTGCTTTCAGATCCTTACGACCAAACGTGTGCCTATACCCTTTTGCCAGTTTGCCTGTATGCCCCTATGAGCCACAGTGCCTGTTACTTTTTTGCCAATAATTCAGTAAAGCAATCAAAACTGAACCACGTCTTCCCTCCTGTGTTCTGACCGACACCTGTGGGCGAAAAGTGCATAACCATCCGCGCCAACTTACTATACAGTCCTCAGGCTCCCCAACAATAGCGGTAGCAGTTTGCATTATCTCATTGCAATGTTTTCCTTATTAAGATTTGTTTCAAGACTACAGTTACAGTTAGACTTCACTTTGATGGTTAATGCTTGTTTGTTACTGTTTGTTGTTTTATCACAGTAGATTGGTTCATTTACATTTCAAAAACCAGAAGCCATTCATTTACAAATGTTATTGCACTTTAGTTTACATATTTAAATGTTCAGATATTAATATGTGATAGACCGTTTTTGCATGATTTGAATTAGGCAAAATAACATGCTTTTTCTCTCGAATATATTGTTATAATCATTTGTTTCAGATGTACTGTAATTATTTTCTGTATAAAAATTAAATTTGGTGTTCAAAAAGTCTTTTTTCAAACTTGAGTCTTGAAAAAGAGGGGGGTCGTCTTAGAATCAGGGTCGTTTTATATTCGGGCCAATACGGTATATCTATATCGATTGATAGATAGTGTACAGAAAAACAGACATACAGACAGACGGACAGACAGAAACCTTGAGGAGGATAATTCTCAACATGAATTGTGATTGTATGCGTGTATGTACGTATGTATATATATATATGTGTATATATACATATCATATATATACATACATATATACATATATATATACATATATCATACATATATATATACACATATATATATACATATACACATTATATAAAATTCAAATATTTGAGAGTAATCAACATCGGCTGGTGCAGGCATGGCAAGGGTTAAGGATGCTGTTTCAAATGACACCAGTGTGTACTGACCACACCCCTGGGTTTAGTGAGGTTCTTATAAAAAGGCCCCTGAGTTACCGCCGACCTGGAAAAAACGTCTGAATGTGTGTAGCATCCTCCTGCTGTATGTGTCTTTGTGTTTTGATAACTACGTTGGCGTTGGCCCCTTGATGCAAGCAGACTCGTACGGCGCTCCATTCAGGAGTTCTCCAAGACCGACATTCCCAAAGTATCCCAAGTTTGGCTTGAGTCAGACTTTCCTGTTGAAAGGGAAATTTGAACTGAGAGCTACTGTGCAGGGAGGGGTACGTCTCTGTTTAGTAGACTGATATTTTGTGGATAGTCCACTTTCAGGTCACCATGTGGGAATTCCGCTCTGTGTCCTTCTGGCGGGCGGTGTTCGCAGAGTTCTATGGCACCATGTTATTTGTCTTCTTTGGCTTGGGGGCTGCTCTCCGCTGGACCACAGGGCCCCACAACGTCCTGCACGTTGCCTTCTGCTTTGGCCTGGCGGCCGCTACATTTATCCAGTCCATTGGCCATATCAGCGGCGGACACATCAACCCTGCGGTGACCTTTGCATTCTTGATTGGCTCCCAAATGTCACTGTTTCGCGCTGTCTTCTACATAGTTGCCCAATGTCTAGGAGCCCTGGCTGGCGCCGCTGTGCTCTATGGGGTCACACCCATCAACATGAGGGGCAACTTGGTCCTGAACACGGTAAGACCACCTGGGACCCACTTTGTTAAGCATTTGGTTCTGTCCTATGGAAAGAATGCATCTCGCTCTGTCTTTTCTTCAACATGAAAACACTGCAAATTGTTTTTTCAATAAAAATAAATAAAATTCAATCCACTTACTTGGTGCAATAATAAGTTGTACATGTGTGAAGCTTGTGCCTTGAGGGTGAGAAACAGATGCGGTGGTAATTTCCCTCCCTTAATTCCCAGCTGCAGCCAGGCATCAGTCTGGGCATGGCCACCACCATGGAGGTCTTCCTTACCTTGCAGCTGGTGGTTTGCATCTTTGCTGTGACGGACGAGCGTCGCAACGGACGCTTGGGATCGGCTGCCCTGGCTATTGGGTTCTCTGTGCTGATGGGACATCTTCTCGGGGTGAGACTAAAGACCCTCATGTGCCCACGTTCAAGAATTTGAATATTCCATGTTTTTCCACTTAGATTTACTACACCGGAGCAGGGATGAACCCAGCAAGGTCCTTCGCTCCAGCTGTCCTGGTCAGGAATTTTGTCAATCATTGGGTAAGAAGCTCACATGATACACTTTACAACATTTACTTCATTACACAATACAGCACAGATGTAGGCATATTATAGCCAGGGTGGTCCACTTTTTCGATTGGCCCAGGGCCTGGCCCGCCCTGAGAAAGCCTGCATGATTTTTATCACTTTTTTTTTTTATTAGTGATATTTTTTTTTACACTCATTAAAAATATGCTTAACATCGACCATCAAACCAAAATATATACAAATGTATTGAAAAAATGTTTTATTCTTAGTCAACGAAACTAACTTTAGCAATGATTTTCTGGCAAACACTGACATGTGCACGCTGTGCCGCTGGTGATTTATTTAATTTTTCCACGCGAGTTACGGACACCCAAATGAACTCATTTGTATATAGCCAATCAGTGCGTGGTATTTTTTTACCCACATTTTTTGGATCTTAACGTGTAACGTTGTTTGCACGCATTCATTAAACGCACTTACTGCCGTTGTTTAACTCTTCAGAACAAAGGTGAAGAGAATTACGTAGAATAGAACAGCAGAATGCGAATAGAGCAGTAGAGTAGAATGGAACAGCAGGACATGAGCCGCGCAGAAGAGAACAGAATAGAATAGAGAGTATTATGACATTATAGCAGAGCATAAGAGAATGGAGCTAAGAAAACGGCAGGTCAAACAGCAGAATTCAATAGAGCAGCGATTATCAACCGGTGGTCCGCGGCCCTCTAGTGGTTTATAGCGGTATTGCAGGTGGTCCGCGAAATTGTAAATGGAAAATAATTTTAACACTTTTAAAAATAAAATTGATTTATTATTTAGACTTGATTTATTTTCCAGCTAATTCTGTGAACCATTTACCCATCCAAATTGTATTAAATGTAGCTGAGATTCCCAAAATAGACATACAGATGCAAATAAATAGCCTGTATAGGTCTATCCTCTTTCGGTGCAAAATAAAATATTCCGCCAAAGCAGTGGTCCCGCAGTTGCTTCTTGGTTATTATGGTGGTCCCTTGGACAAAACCAGTTGAAAACCCCAGCAACAGAGCAATGTAGAATATAGCACAACTAAAGAATCGAATCAAACACAAAGAAGGGAAAAAAACGAAACAGAAAATGAAGACAGCAGAATAAAAAGCGCTGATTCAAACATGACGGCAGCACGCTGCTCTGCCCTGATTTTTTGTTTTTCACAAAGCCAGTTTCCCTTTGCAACATGATATTTAGTAGTCATGTCTGTCATGGGTAGACCCACAAAAGTATCCAAAAGCCATTTTGCAAAATGATGCAGGGTGTCTCAGTGTTTTAGGTTCATTTCCCAGTGTCCAACCTAAGACTTAGATCGATTGCAAGCAAATTTAATTGACCATTTTCATTGACTTTGTTGATGTTATATATATTTTTTTTTACTATTAATTTGTTACAGCTGCAGCTGTTGTGGAAATTGCACGATTAATAAAGTTTCGGGGGACACCCTGAACTGGTTGCCAGGCAATCGCAGGGCACACAGAGACAAACAGAAATTCACACTTGCACTCACCTTTTTTTTTGGAGTGCTCAATCTGCCTCCCAAGCATGTTTTTTTTGGGGATGTGGGAGGAAATTGACATTCCCGGGGAAAACCCACGCAGGCACGGGGAGAACATGCAAACTCCACACAGGGAGGGCCGGCGGTGGAATCGAACCCACACCCTTCAAACTGTGAGGCAGTGTGCCGCCACCTTAAAAACCGATCTATGAAAATATTGTCTGACAATAATCCGGTTTGTGGCGCTGGAAAGGTTGGGGACCGCTGCACAGACCCTACCTCAAAGCTCGCCCCAATTTATTTTACCATCAGAGCAAGTCTATGCAATATTATGTAAACAGTCTCAGTGAAGGTCCAAATAGCCGATGTGCTTTAAAGCATAACATGCCATCATTTTTATGTTCCCGACAGGTTTACTGGGTGGGGCCTATGATCGGCGGCACTATTGGTGCTCTGCTCTATGACTTTATGCTCTTCCCGCGAATGCACAGCCTCTCCGAGAGGCTCGCCACACTGAAGGGCACTCGGCCCCCTGAGGCCGAGGGCCCGCAGGAAACCAGAGGAGAGCCTGTGGAGCTGAAGACGCAGGCCCTATAAAGCTGTAGGAGAACGATGCTCATCAAACACCAGTTTCCATTTCAATCCTTGTTATGACAGCAGAACTGGGTCTCTTTCCTTTTGGACTACAGGACAAGGATGAAGGCTTTTGACTGGCACCTTTTTCCAATTTCTTGTTTTTTGTTGTTGTTGTTAGGAATGAAGCTACAGTAGAGACTTCAGCATGCTCTTCGATTTTCAACTGCCAAATTTTGCCCTTTGCTATGTTTTCCTTAATTTTATGAACCCATTATACTTCACCGGAATTTCATTTTTTTAAAAATGTGTCAGCATGATTTTTGTCAGTCTATGTGTATAGGCTTGTTTTACATTTCTTTCATTTTGTTCAAATGCACATACTTAGTCATTTTAAATCATTCAAACTTATTTTCAGCAAGGTTGATGACATATACAAATAATTACTGCCCAAGGTCAATTAATCAAACTATTTGTAGAGTGCTTTTTATACATATAAAAACACATAAAAGCACGTCATAATTTCTATCTATTTTTTTTTTAAATTCAATATGTGGAAATACATGCTTTTTATTGGACAGATTTAAAGCCAAAAATGAATTAAGAAATTTACCTTGAGCAATATTTGAAGCCTTATCATTTTGTCGTTTTGGAACATAACGTGCATACAGTACGCTGGCATTGTGGATGTCCAATGAAAAGCATGGCTCTCCAAATGTTTCTCTTTCTAGCCAAAAGCAAAATTTGTTTTTGTTGGTTATCACACTCAAAAACTATGATTGGACAGGTACATAAAATGCAGTCAGCACCTTTGTCATAATTGGAGCCTTTTGAAAAAGAACCTCTATTAATGCAGTTTTTTTTCTGTTGAAAATAATTTAAAAGAAATGTGGAGATGCATGCTGTTTAATGGACGTGGACAGTAGTGACTCTTCAGTGAAGCTAGAGATCATTGTGAGGGAAAAGGGAAAACCACATCATGAACTGGGACAAACCCAGAGTCATCCGCACCGAAGAAAACCGACACCACCGCTGGATTATGGAGGCTATAGAAATCAGAAAACATGGACAATCCACAATGAACAGAGATGAGGGAGCATTCATGCTCTCACACACCAGGACCAGCATTTTGGAGCGGCGAGAGGACAGCAAGGGGCGTGACCCACCTGTCAAATCTGACAGGTGGGTCATGCCCTCATAGTAACAACAGCTGAAAAAGACGTGTCACACACCATCATGTGACACTCCCTGACGAAGGCGGAAGTTGCCGCCGAAACTGTCTGAAAAAGGTTTTAAGGTAAGACCTACATAATTTGTCTAAACAAAAGAAAACAAACAAAGGCTAATCACATTATTGTTATCAGCTCATTGACCAGACATGGAACCAGCTTCTGCTGTTTCCTTTCCTGCGTGGCTGGTGGAGCAGATTTCAGTGATGCAATAACAGGCTTTAACTTTTTTTATAATGTACAGTGTAAAGTTGCCTTCTTTTTTTTTTTTTCTTTTTAAATAACAAGGTTTGAGGATTGTTGATGGTAATAATACCGTAATCATGTACACCTGTGATGTAATTGTGTTCTCTTTGGCTGACGGAAGCAATGCAAAGCAGCAGTTGACACAGCAACATGGTCTCATTTATTATCACAGTACAGGCAAGTCTGCCCAATTGGAGAGCACGGATTTCACTTTGCCAAATTTATCCTAAAACTCTTGTCTGCCATTCTTTGTTTATTGACAGTTGAAAAGAGCACAACAATTTGATAGCCTTATCATGACAGAAATATTTTCAATGTTTTTTTCCCAGTTATTTTCATTTCTTTTACTGAGAGCTGTTCCCATCTGTTTTTCTGCTTTATCAAGGTTGTCTGGTTTTCTTTGAGCTTGTATTTCCATTCATGTGCTCTACCTGAACATGAACTGTAGTTCAGTAAATCATTAGCAGTTCTCCAAATAAGAGGTACAATGTTTTTGCTTATCGCTGTTTATTTGTCATGAATGTTCATTTAAAGTACAATTTTCAACTCGGCATCAGTGCCATTATCAATGTCATATAATTAGCAACTACTGACCGACGATTATAAAAAAAAAAAATGCATGTGAATGTCTCAGAATATATTTTTTGGGGAATATTATTGAAATTAAAAGAGTTTTTTTTTTAAAATGAATGAAAAACTACACACCCTTACGTTTGGGACTACTTGTGTGTGCTTATAAATCAAAGTTCAGATTTCTTAATTTATTTAGTCAGTGCATCTTATGTATATGTATTTGTTTGAATATCTATTTTTATGGTACAATTTGCTGCTAAATTAGACAACATGGTGCCATGTTGTTCAGTGCCCAAGATATATTGGCATCATGTTTGTTTAAAGTCCGGTCCTCCGGTCCCCTGTTGAGCCTTTTTTTTTCCCAGGTGTATACCTACTCTAATACACCTAAATCTCGATTTTACTCGCTTCGATTTTCGATTCTGTCTAACACGGTTTGGTCATGGACCCCATTTTTTTTTTTGGTCATAAATACATTTCCAAGTGGTAATCTAAATGGATGATATAACGACCATACGAAGCTAAGAGACTAGCGCGTAAACATTAGCGCTAGTGATTTTATGAATTTCTGCGACCAATTTAAAAGGATTTAATTAGAAGAAATCGTGCGATTTGATCTTTATGACTGCTTTATTACAGTGTTAGGGATAGCTAGGATTGTTTTTGATTCGGAAAGGGGGAAGTTCCCGGAAGCACCTCATCCACACACTCACTCACAATTCAAAAGAGCGTGGCCAGACACAGTAGAATAAGTGGCTGCTTTATTCTCTCTTCCAAACAATTCACATCATCAAAATGATTTAGTCAATCCGCCTGATATTGTCATTTGTGTCTTGCGTCTCATAAAATGTCAACAGACTTCGATGTGTGTGGAGACGGACAACAAACGGACCTTTTTGGCTGTTCACCAACATACCTGATGTAAATTAACGTGAAAAAGGACCCCTTCAGGTTCCTAAAAACATGCCTTTCTAAAAAAAAAAAAAAAAAAAAAAACTTTCTATACAACGCGCTTTGGGGCTTAACGTGATTCCCAAATTCTGGACCCCAAAGTTCGCGTAAAATCGAGATTTAAGTGTACAACCGATTCAAATGATTAGCACATCAGCAAGCGTTTGCAAATGCCTGATAACAAACTTGCTTCCATTAATTTTCGAGCGCAGCCAGAAATTGGCACATTTCCCTATTCGGAGCGTCTAGTCACTAGACCAGGGGTCACCAACTCCGGTCCTCAAGGGCGCCAATCCAGCCTGTTTTAGGTGCAGCCCTACAACAACACACCTGATTCAAATGATCAGCTCATCAGCAAGCTCTATTAAGGCTGATAGCGATCCTGATTATTTGAATCAGGTGTGTTGCAGGGGGGATACATCTAAAACAGGCTGGATTGGCGCCCTTGAGGACCGGAGTTGGTGACCCCTGCACTAGACTGTACTCGGTTTTTGGTGCACTGCCAATAACCAAACAGCAAATTTGAACAACGCAGAACAACAAGTTTCCCAATGTTTGGCGTGAGCCAGTGCTAACTCCGAGTGTATTTCCGAATGCGTTCAAAGATGTCAGCTAACGTACACAGGCGCTGACACGAGGACATTGCTTACATTGGAACTGAAAAATAAGTGCTTGTTGATATTTGAGGGTTTCACACGACTATACGGAGGACCACATACTAAAAATATATCCAAAACATTACGTTTAATGTGATCGGCCAGTCTGCATTCCAAACAGTGTCTGAGCTAAAGTTAACGTGCGTTAATATTTGGCATTGTGTGCGAGTCAAAGTTGACTTACTTAATAAATTCACAAAAGCAATATTGATCATTAATCATTTTAAAAGACTAATATACGCAGTCACCACAGAAGATGGACTAATAATACATCCAAATGTAAATGCTGAAGTTACTATTGTTTTTGCCTTAAACATCTTAAAATACATTTCATTACCATGATATTTCTTTAAGGGAGAAAATTTGTGTACAGTAATACTTGTGTCGCGAAAGTGAAGACGTGAAGTCGTCAAAATCAACAAACCACCAAGGAAATGTTCTGAAGAAGGATGCAGCCTCAGTACTTTTGTTCTTATCACATTCTGAATGTCACTCAAAGGGAAGACGAGGCAGTCGGAAGTCCTTGGAGTAGCTCTTCAGGAAAAGCTCAGAAAACTGTCCAAGATGAGGTCCATGTCTCCTGGGGGCCTGGTAGACAGACAGATGTGTGTCACATCATCATCAGCAGCAGCAGCAGCAGCAGCTTAAAGGATCAAACCTACACGTCACTGAAGTCATCAGAGTTTGAATTAAAGTCTACTGCGGGTGAATCTGAGGTTTCCATTTGCTCTCCATTTTGCTCTCGTGGGATGCCCTCTTGAGGTGCAAACTGCTGGAATGGAGGCCTGGAAAAAAGAAGGAAAACATCACACTTAGAGAAGTATGAATATTCAAGTTCCAATGCCCCAAAAGTTGGGACGGTTTGCGGTTCCACCACAATGTTCATGGAAAATCTGAAAAAGTTCAAACTGGTTTTGGAGTTCGAAATACGTCACCTCAGATAACATCAAATCCCAATATGACGATTTGTTACTGGGTGTGACACCTATTTACACACACACACACACACACACACACACACACACACACACACACACACACACACACACACACACACACACACACACACACACACACACACACACACACACACACACACACACACACACACACACACACGCACACACATTTACATCCACACAGTAATCCCTCGTTTATCGTGGATAATTGGTTTCAAGACCACCCGTGATAGGTGAAAATCCGCGAAGTAGTGTCACCCTCTCATTTTTAACTTACATACATTTTTTGTCTTTCAATAAATGTATATTAAACCATATAGGTGCATACGTTATCATTAGAACATTAAATAATAGTTTCAAACATGTCAATACTATATTAATAGTATAACTGACATACAGAAAATAATGTATGAATAATAAAAATATAATATGATACGTGTGTGTAACATATGTAGATGTAGCTAAAGTATACATACTGTAAATATGTTTTTAGAACTCTTATTATAACAACTTTTTTATAACAAGGTACAAGTGTACATACTGTTAATATGCTTTATGCTCTTTTGTTATTACAACAAAAATGTTTTTATAACAAGGTATAATACTGTAAATATGATTTTAGAACTCTTATTATTATAAAAACTTTTTTTATAATGAGGTACAAGTGTACGTACTGCAATTGTGTCGGCACTCCATGCCTTCTGCTGGCGTGCGGGCAACTTTTGTGCCATAATTCCTCAATTTAGAATTTTTAGTTTGAATTAATGATTTTTTTGGGAAGGGGGGTAAATCCTCGATGTACTGAAGCTGCGCTAAATGAACCGCGATGTAGCGAAGGATTACTGTATATATACTATATGTACACATACACACGCATGCACGTACACACACCAACAAAATGCCAACAAGTGACCAGGACTTACGGAGGGTATCCAACAGAATTGTGGGGGCTTTCAACATGATGCGTCAAATTAGGGACGCATGGTGCAACTGAGCCAGCATCCCTGTACAACACATAAAGCATGACGTCATTACCCCAAAGTTGGGCAAAGACAATGTTACCGTGGAATTGCAGAGTGCACATCAAATGCATTTTACCATTTACAGGTGAACTTAATTTGACCTGTTAAAACTTTTGAATGCACATGGCCAACTTCCTTGTTGCACTTCCTTTTACCCCAATTACTGTTCTCTAACAAGGAGTTTGCTCAGTGGACTAATTCTCAACAGATGTTTTATAAAAAAAAATCAACCACACATTTCTTGATTCCGTTAGAAGGGGTATTTAAGCAGTGATGTCGTTCATATTTTGACATCATTAAGACTTAAAATCTAATCAACAATTCAGCTCCTTGTTCCAGATCGACTTATACTGAAATATTTCACTTGCAATGTTTTAGTGTGTCTTTTTGATTTATTCTGAAATTTCACCACAAATATTCCTCACTTTTTTGTGGGTAGTGCATGTTAATTTTGATACCAGGACTCAGCTTTTTCGGGGGCGCATGTGTAATACATACTGTATGGATTAAACTTGACCTACACTTGATAACTGGTAGCATTGTGGAGGCTTTCAGTGTGATGTGCCACACTGGTTGGATTAGCTGTAACAGAAACAGTCTCCCTACAAAAAAAAAAGAAAGAAAGCAAGAGACAAACAAACACAAAGATAATATCTTAAAATCACATCAACCAATAGTGGCGTGAGCATTTAGGCTAAGCACTTGCTTACATTCCCACTTTAGTCTGGAGTGTTGTAGGGATGTAGCCATCGTTGGTGGAAGTTTGGGGCCCTAAAAGACAAAGTCAAATTAAAATAAAGACACTCTAATGATTTGTCAGTGTTTGCAAGATTAGAAAAAATAGATTACCTGAATAGAACTTTTTAAAAACATCATGTTTTGGAAAGTCAGGGTAGAGGAATGTGATTTCATTGATGTCTCTGATTCGGTCGCCAAGGCTCCGGATGTCCAGATCTTTCTTGGTGAAGGGCTTGATGTTCTTGATGATCTGTTTGTGTTCACCCACTAGGGAAGCAAAATCAAATGATCTCAACAATAATAACTTTGAGTTGCCATTAAAAAAATCTGGACCCTTTCGAATGACCTGGATTTATGCGTAAATTGGTAATAAGATGTGATCTAATCTTCATTCATATCATAGCAAAAAAAATACTTAAGACTCTTAAACCAATGAAACAATTCCACATTGTGGAAACGACATCAGACCTGTCAACCTATAGAACAATAACAATAATATTCCACATATTGCATATAGGCGGAACGGTGTGGCACTGGTTAGCACGACCGCCTCAAGGTTTGGAGGGTGCGGGTTCGATTCCACTTCCGGCCCTCCCTGTGTGGAGTTTGCATGATTACTCAGGTTTTCTCCCACTTCCCAAAAACATGCACGGTCGGCCGATTGAGCACTCCAAATTGCCCATAGGTGTGAGTGCGAGTGGAAATGACGATTCCTCTTTCTGTGCCCTGCGATTGGCAGGCAACCAGTTCAGAGTGTCCCCCGCTTACTGCCCGATGGCAGCTGTGATAGGCTGTAGCACGCCCGCGGGGACAAGCAGTACAGGTGATGGATGGATTTGCATTTATTTTTCATTGCTTCCATGGTCACGGATGGGATGGAGCCAGGGCGACCAAATGCAGCTTGGACCAGGGTTTATTGAAGGAAAAGGGGAGTTGGAGTGGAGGATGAAGGGGAACAGACGGACAAACTAACATAACGACCTAACAAAACAACAACGTGACCGACCGACAGACTGGCTAACAGAAACAGAACTGACAAAGACAAGAAACAAGAACGATCCGACAGGCGAGTACACAGAGACACTAACAGAAACCATGACAACATACACATAATAAAATAACCGGGGACGAGTCGTGACATTGATAAGTAAAAAATATTAAGCTTGTGGCATTTTTGCTCTCTGAGTTTAATTAGTTTGCTAAATAAAAAACATAAAATAGTAGTCACTCAAAGAAGAAGAAGAAAAGAAGAAAATGAAACATGTTTAACGTTAATAATTAAAAATATCTAAACATTGTGAGCTTTCAAACAATATACCTATAAAAGCTGACATATACAGGGTTCGGCAAAATGATCTGACACATTTAAGGGTTTAATAAAATGCAAACAAATTAAAGAAACAAAATACTTTTTTTATTTTCGAAAAGTACATATAAT
Source organism: Syngnathus acus (assembly GCF_901709675.1). Lineage (NCBI taxonomy): Eukaryota > Metazoa > Chordata > Actinopteri > Syngnathiformes > Syngnathidae > Syngnathus > Syngnathus acus. The sequence goes on along the minus strand of NC_051088.1, from coordinate 2,989,631 downwards.
GCCGTTTTGTTTTGTTTCGTTCCATTTCATTTTCGTTTCATTTTTGAATAATGTTATTTTGTTTGGCTTCAGTTGCTAACATGAATTGGACTGGTGAGCATCGCGCTTTCATTGTGGGCAGGGTGGGGGTGAGAGTGGACAGGATGGGGTTGAAACCCCTGGCCTCTGGTCAAATCAAAGCAGGGGGTGTTTTACGATGTGTAAACAGAACAACTTTGATTGCTTCCTCTGCAGCTGGTCCATCAGTTCAAAGGATCTTAGCACTTTGTTCTACTACTTTGTTAAGACATGACAAGTTTGGTTAATTATTACAGGTTACATTCCAACATAATCATAGGATCAAACAAATCTATCAACCCTAACATGCAACACAACGAGCGTTCCGTTTGCGCTTCAGACTTGGTAGACATGATACCTGGTTGAAACACGATCTCACTGCAGTGTAGCAACTGAAGCTATCCAACAAGTTAAACTCTGATGCAATAACCAGGAGTCTGTGTCGTAGTTAACATTTTACTGTCGTCTACTGAAGATTCCTGTTTACATGGCAGAGTGAAAACTGCAACAAAACAAGGTTTGACTGTTTTTAGCACATAGCGTTAGCATAGCATATACCGTTAGCATTTTAGCAAATAGCATGTAAATACATGTAAATAAAATTAATTTATTACTAATTAATTAATAACTATTAATTACCTTCTCTTTCAACATTAAACCCAACTTAATCTAACAACCCCTCCGTAAGTCGTCACCTTATCGTGGTGGAGGGGTTTGCGTGCCCCTATGATCCTAGGAGCCATGTTGTCTGGGGCTTCATGCCCTTGGTAGGGTCACCCATGGCAAACGGGTCCTAGGTGAGGGGCCAGACAAAGCACGGCTCACACAAGCCCCTTATGAAGAAAAACATGAATGGATTTCGTTTTCCCTCGCCCGGACACGGCTCACCGGGGCCCCCCTCTGGAGCCAGGCCTGGAGGCGGGGCTTGAAGGCGAGCGTCTGGTGGCCGGGCCTTCGGGCACAGCTCGAAAAGGAAACGTGGGTCCCCCTTCCCATGGGCTCACCACCTGTGGGAGGGGCCAAAGGGGTTGGGTGCAGTGTAAGCTAGGCGGCGGCGAAAGGCAGGGACCTTGGCGGTCCGATCCCCGGCTGCAGAAGCTGGCTCTTGGGACATGGAATGTCACCTCTCTGGCTGGAAAGGAGCCCGAGCTGGTGTGCGAGGCAGAAAAGTTCCGACTAGACATAGTCGGACTTGCCTCCACACACAGTTTGGGTTCCGGTACAAGCCCTCTCGAGAGGGGCTGGACTCTCTTCCACTCTGGAGTTGCCCACGGTGAGAGGCGTCGAGCAGGTGTGGGTACGTATACTTATTGCCCCCCGGCTGGGCGCCTGCACATTGGGGTTCACCCCGGTGAACGAGAGGGTAGCCTCCCTCCGCCTTCGGGTGGGGGGACGGGTCCTGACTGTTGTTTGTGTCTATGCACCAAACGGCAGCTCAGAGTACCCACCCTTCTTGGAGTCCCTGGAGGAAGTGCTGGAGAGCGCTCCTTCTGGGGAGTCCATCGTTCTCCTGGGTGACTTCAATGCTCACGTGGGCAATGGCAGTGAGACCTGGAAGGGCGTGATTGGGAGGAACGGCCCCCCCGATCTGAACCCGAGCGGTGTTTTATTATTGGACTTCTGTGCTCGACACGGATTTTCTATAATGAACACCATGTTCAAATATAAGGGTGTCCATGTGTGCACTTGGCACCAGGACACCCTAGGCCGCAGTTCGATGATCGACTTTGTAGTCGTGTCATCGGATTTGCGGCCGCATGTTTTGGACACTCGGGCGAAGAGAGGGGCGGAGCTGTCAACTGATCACGATCTGGTGGTGGGTTGGCTCTGATGGTGGAGGAAGATGCCGGTCCGACCTGGCAGACCCAACGCTCTGTGAGGGTCTGCTGGGTACGTCTGGCAGAATCTCCTGTCAGGAAGAGCTTCAACTCCCACCTCCGGCAGAGCTTTTCCCACATCCCGGGGGAGGCAGGGGACATTGAGTCCGAGTGGACCATGTTCCGCGCCTCCATTGTTGAGGTGGCCGACCGGAGCTGTGGCCGTAAGGTCGTTGATGCCTGTCGTGGCGGCAATCCCGAACCCGCTGGTGGACACCGGCGGTAAGGGATGCCGTCAAGCTGAAGAAGGAGTCCTATCGGGCCGTTTTGGCCTGTGGGACTCCGGACGCAGCTGACAGGTACCAGATGGCCAAGCAGAACGCGGCTTTGGCGGTTGCTGAGGGAAAAAACCCGGGCGTGGGAGGAGTTTGGCGAGGCCATGGAGAATGACTTCCGGACGGCTTTGAGGAAATTCTGGTCCACCATCCGGCGTCTCAGGAGGGGGAAGCAGTGCACCGTCAACACTGTTTACAGTGGAGATGGCGTGCTGCTGACCTCGACTCGGGACGTCGTGAGTCGGTGGGGAGAATACTTCGAAGACCTCCTCAATTCCACCTACACGCCTTCCATTGTGGAAGCAGGGCCTGGAGACTGTGAGGCGGACTCTCCAATCTCTGGGGTCGAAGTCACTGAGGCAGTTAAAAAACTCCTCGGGGGCAAGGCCCCAGGGGTGGATGAGATTCACCCGGAGTTCTTAAAGGCTCTGGATGTTGTGGGATTGTCCTGGCTGACACGCCTCTGCAACATTGCGTGGACATCAGGGACAGTGCCTCTGGATTGGCAGACTGGGGTGGTGGTTCCCCCCTTTAAGAAGGGGGACCGGAGGGTGTGTTCCAACTAGAGAGAAATCACACTCCTCAGCCTCCCTGGTAAGGTCTATTCAGGGGTGCTGGAGAGGAGGGTCGTCGGGAGGTCGAACCTCGGATTCAGGAGGAGCAGTGTGGCTTTCGTCCTGGCCGTGGAACAGTGGACCAGCTCTACACCCTCGGCAGAATCCTCGAGGGTGCATGGGAGTTCGCCCAACCAGTCCACATGTGTTTTGTGGACTTGGAGAAGGCGTTTGACCGTGTCCCTTGGGAGGTTCTGTGCAGGGTTGGACTCCGCCAAGGCTGCCCTTTGTCACCGATTCTGTTCATAATTTTTATGGACAGAATTTCTAGGTGCAGCCGAGGCGAGGCGTTGAGGGGGTCCGGTTTGGGGACCTCAGCATCGCGTCTCTGCTTTTTGCAGACGACGTGGTGCTGTTGGCTTCTTCAGGCCGTGATCTCCAGCTCTCACTGGAGCGGTTCGCAGCCGTGTGTGAAGCGGTCGGGATGAGGGTCAGCACCTCCAAATCCGAGTCCATGGTCCTCGGTCGGAAAAGGGTGGAATGCCCTCTCCGGATCGGGGATGAGATCCTGCCCCAAGTGGAGGAGTTCAAGTATCTTGGGGTCTTGTTCACGAGTGAGGGGAGGATGGAGCGCGAGATCGACAGGCAGTACGGTGCAGCGTCGGCAGTAATGCGGACTCTGTACCGGTCCGTCGTGGTGAAGAGAGAGCTGAGCCAAAAGGCAAAGCTCTCAATTTACCAGTCGATTTACGCTCCTACCCTCACCTATGTTCTTTCGGTCACGACCCATAGCTCATGACCGAAAGAACGAGATCCCGGATACAAGCGGCCGAAATGAGTTTCCTCCGGAGGGTGTCCGGGCTCTCCCTTAGAGATAGGGTGAGAAGCCCGGTCATCCGGGAGAGACTCGGAATAGAGTCGCTACTCCTCCACGTTGAGAGGAGCCAGATGAGGTGGCTCGGGCATCTCATCAGGATGCCTCCTGGACGCCTCCCTGGGGAGGTGTTCCGGGCATGTCCCACCGGTAGGAGACCCCGGGGACGACCCAGGACGCGCTGGAGAGACTATGTCTTTCAGCTGGCCTGGGAACGCCTTGGGATCCCCCGGGATGAGTTGGATGAAGTGGCTGGGGAGAGGGGAGTCCCTCCTAAAGCTGCTGCCCCCGCGACCCGACCCCGGATAAGCGGAAGAAGATGGATGGATGGATTATTCTAACAATTATTCAACTTGAGAATAAACTTTAAAGTTAAAGTTAAATTAAAGTCCCAATGATCGTCACACACACATCTGGGTGTGGTGAAATTTGTCCTCTGCATTTAACCCATCCCCGTGTGATTTTGATCCATCCCGGGGGAGAGGGGATCAGTGAGCAGCAGCAGTGCCGTGCTCGGGAATCATTTGGTGATCCAACCCCCAATTCCAACCCTTAATGCTGAGTGCCATACAGGGAAGCAATGGGTCCCATTTTTATAGTCTTTGGTATGACCCGGCCGGGGTTTGAACCCACAACCTTCCAGTCTCAGGGCGGACACTCTACCACTAGGCCACTGAGCCTTACTCACGACTTTGCTTCTAGTATCCCTCACGGTCAGAAATTAGTTTGTTTAAACTTTTTGAACAGATAGAAAACAGGCAGGACGTAACTGACAACAAAGCAGGAAGCGGTAGGTAAGTTACAGGAAATGATACCAAAATTAAAGCATTTACATACTGCCTTTATGATAGGAAAGGATATCAAAAGAAAAGCATCTACATACTGTCTTTATGGCGCACACTCCTGACCACTGTAAGGTCACTACACTGACATGACATTAAACTCAACTGAGAACTACGAGCTCCACCATCGTTCCAGTGGCCAAGAAGCCCGCCATCACAGGTTTGAATGACTATAGACCCGTCGCACTGACATCTGTGGTCATGAAATCTTTCGAGAGGTTAGTGCTGAACCACCTGAAGGAGGTCACGGGCCCCCTGCTTGACCCCCTCCAGTTTGCCTACCGGGCAAACAGGTCAGTGGATGATGCGGTCAACATGGGACTGCACTACATCCTGCACCACCTGGACACCCCAGGAACGTACGCCAGGATCCTGTTCGTGGACTTCAGCTCGGCGTTCAACACCATCGCTCCTGACATCCTCCAACAGAAGCTCATCCAGCTTGCGGTGCCTGCCCCCACCTGTCAGTAGATCACCAGCTTCCTGACCAACAGGAGACAGCGTGTGAGGCTGGGGGGCATCACATCTGACACCCGGACCACCAATACTGGAGCCCCTCAGGGGTGCGTCCTCTCCCCACTGCTCTTCTCTCTCTACACCAATGATTTCTCCTCAGATGACTCTCCTGTGAAGCTCCTGAAGTATGCAGACGACACCACTCTCATCGGACTGATCCAGGACGGTGATGAGACTGCGTACAGACAGGAGGTGGAGCGGCTGGTCCACTGGTGCAACCAAAACCATCTGGAGCTGAACCCGCTCAAGACCGTGGAGATGACAGTGGATTTCAGGCGAGACCCTTCACCACTTTTACCCCTCACTATCCGCAGTAATACTATTCTCTCCACAGACACCTTCAAGTTCCTGGGAACCACAATCTCTCGGGACCTGAAATGGACCGGCCACATAGACTCTGTCCGGAAGAAGGCCCAGCAGAGGCTGTACTTCCTGAGACAGCTCAAGAAGTTCAACCTGCCGCGAGAGCTTCTGAAGACCTTCTGCACTGCCATCATCCAGTCTGTCCTCTGCACCTCCATCACTGTCTGGTTTGGATCAGCCTCCAAACAAGACAAGCACAGACTGCAACGGACAATCAGGACTGCAGAAAAGATCATTGGAATCAACCTCCCATCTATCCAAGACTTGTACCTGTCCAGGACCAGGAAACGTGCAAGGAACATCTCTACAGACCCTTCTCACCCAGGTTGCAGTCTGTTTGAACTACTCCCCTCCGGACGGCGTTATAGAGCTCGGTACGCCAAAACCAGCAGACACCGAGACAGCTTCTTCCCCCAGGCTGTTGCTCTGATGAACTCACACCACTCATAGAGTCTCAGAGGCATTACTGTGCAATAACATCCTGCTCTTCACACCTTTTTGAATTTGTCTACACTGTTTTTGCCATTATTCACATGTCCTGAGTGTTGTTAGTCACCTATATGTTGAACAGAGGGTGTGTTTTACCGAAGTCAAATTCCTTGTTTGGCACGCTCAAACATGGCGAATAAAAACTCTTGAATCTTGATTGAAACATCAGTCCTTACGAAGGAGTAAAACAGTTCCGGTCACTGGAACAATTTCAAATATGAAATTGCAATGTTTCACTTTTAAGATGATTGGCAGAGTCCCAAATATGCTCCCAGAGACAGGGTAAGTCTTTGCTCGTCCTTGGTTTGCTGTCTTTAATTCCACTTTACGGACTCGTCCATCTGTTCCTGGAATAGCCTTTGTGACCACCGCCAAAGGCCAGTTGTTGCGGGCAGCTTGGTTGTCTTTGAGGAGGATGATGTCGCCGTCTTGCAGGTTGTGGTAGGACTCTGTCCATTTCTTGCGGCTTTGTAATGTTGACAGGTACACTTGTCTCCAACGGTTCCAGAACAAGTTGGATAAGGCTTGTACTTGTCTCCACTGCCTTGTGAGAAGGTCTCTGTCTGTGAAGTCTCCTGGAGGTGGTGGGACGCCGACTTTCTGTGTTAACAGCATCGATGGTGTGAGGATGAATGGATTGTCTGGATCACTTGATACTCGAAGTAGTGGTCTTACATTCAGAATTGCTGTCACTTCTGCCATTAGTGTACACACAACTTCATGAGTTAGGCGAGTGCTGTGATCACGGAGCATTGAATCAAGGATTCGTCGGACTACCCCAATGAGTCGCTTCCATGGGCCCCCCATGTGTGAGACATGAGGCGGGTTAAACACCCAGGAGCATCCTTGTTGGTGCAGGTACCGCTGCACCGTGCTGTTTGGTTGATGTGCACTCAGCCCAAGTTCTTTGCAGGCTCCAATGAAATTTGTGCTGCAGTCTTACCTCAGTTGTTTGGCTGGTCCTCTAATGGCAAAGAAACGCCTCAACGCGTTTATGCAACTTGTGGTGTCCAGTGAGGTAATCACCTTGATGTGAACTGCTCTGGAGTGCATGCAGCAGAATAGTATGGCCCAGCACTTGCTCTTAGGTTGCGTCTCTCTGGTGCGTCTGGTGGAGACGTGCCAAGGTCCGAAGACATCCAGGCCCACATACGTGAGGGCACGTATGTGAAGGGAGGGCAGGTTGTAAGGTGCTCTGCAGGCAAATCTGCCATTTGTCCTCTAAGTCTGCGACAGATGACGCACTTGTGGATAGTTGAGTTAACGAGTCGCTTGCCTCCCAGGATCCAGAGCCCAGCAGCTCGTATCGCACCTTCTGTTAGATGACGGCCCTGATGCTTTACTTGGGCATGATGGTATCTGGTGAGAAGCAAGGACACGTGGTGTTGCTTTGGGAGAATGACAGGGTTCTTTTGTTCAATGGCCACATCCGCATTCTTCAGTCTGCCTCCAAGGCAGAGGAGGTCATCCTGTAAGACTGGGTTGAGAGAGCATAGGCAGCTGTATAACGGAACTTGCTTTCCTCTCTCCAGAGCTTCAAATTCCTTCACAAAGGTATTCCTCTGAACAGCTTTGATGATGACTTTTCTTGTTTGGGAAAGCTCATCGACTGCGAGGTAAGTCACGGTGATGCCATCCCTTACACTTACTTGCCTGTCGGAGTCTTGAATGATCTTGCTATATGAATCAGGAGTGCGATGGCTCGTTGGAGCGTGTCGAATGTGGAGAACCTTTCAAAGCGCCCTGTGCTGAGAACTTTCCCTTGTAGATCGGTGATGTAGCTCTTCACAACTGGACGGACCTCTGCATCTGACTCCGGTGGAACTAAGCTGAATAACAGAGCTGGGTCTGGCTGAGTAGAGGGCTTGCGCAGGAAGGTTGTTCTGTTCAACCACAGTCTGTGTGAGTCTTGCTGCTGGAACCGACCGTGACGCCAGGTCAGCCAGATTGTCTTCGGTGTTCACGTAGTGCCATTGTTCAGGGATGGTAGACTGGCGTATATGCTGGACCCGATTATGGACGTACACATAGAACCGTCTGGACTGGTTGTAAATATATCCAAGGACAACTTTGCTATCAGTGTAAAACTTAGTGGCATCCAGTTTAAGATCCAGTTCGTCCTGTATCAGCTCACCCATTTCCACTGCTAAGACTGCTGCACACAGCTCAAGTCTGGGAATGGTCGGGTCTGATTGAGGGGCTAGTTTGACCTTTGCCATGGCAAATCCGAAGTCTACTGTGTCTTCTTAGATGGCTTTCAAGTAGGCTACGGCACCAATGGCCTTCACAGATGCATCGCTAAACACGTGGAGTTCTACTCGTTCAGCCTTGGTTAAGCAGATGTCTGTGTACATCCTAGGTATATGAAAGTGCCTCAATTCTACAAGCGAGTTTCTCCAAGTTTCCCACTTGCCTAACTTATCTTCAGGCAATGGGGTGTCTTACTCCGATGTCTCAGAATTCAATTCTCTGAGAAGGTTCCTGCCTTGGATGGTAATTGGGGCCAAAAACCCTAAAGGGTCAAAGACACTGTTCACTGAATGGTTTGGTGTCGGTTGACACGGAGAAGGTGAAGGTGTCACTTGCTGTTTCCCACAGGAGCCCCAAGCTGCATTTATCTCTGCTGAGGTCTACGTCCTTTATGGCTTGTACGCAGTCCTCACTTGGGAAGGCTTCCAAGACAGTCTGACTGTTTGAGGCAAATTTGTGAAGCCTCAAGTTAGACTCAGCGAGTGAGGCTTGAGTCCTATGGATCAGCCCAATAGCCTCTGCATCAGTTGGGACAGAACAGAGGCCATCGTCAACATAAAAGTGTCGTTCGACGAGGTTGACTGCGTCTGTTCCTTATTTCTCTGCGCCATCTCTGATGGCTCTTCTGAGCCCGTAGATTGCCACTGCAGGAGATGGCCTATTTCCAAACACATGAACTTTCATTCTGTAGTCAATGACCTTGTTTGCTATGTCGGTGTCCTTGAACTATAAGAATCGCAGGTAGTTTCTGTGCTTTTTGTCCACAAAGAAGCAATAGAACATTTGTTGAATATCCGCCATCACAGCGACCTTGTCCTTTCGGAAATGCACGAGCATTCCTAGAAGGGTGTTGTTCAGATCTGGTCCGGTCAAGACCACATTATTCAAGGAGATCCCAGACTGTTGGGCACTTGAATCAAACACTACCCTGATTTGATCGGGTTTCTGTGGGTGATACACTGCAAAGCTTGGTAAATACCAGCACTCTTCTTCTCTTAGCTCTGGTGCCACCTCAGCAGGGTTGTTTTTCAGCAGTTTGCCCATAAATTCCATGTATTGCTGTTGCATTTCTGGCTTTCTTCTGAATTGACGCTGTAGTGATTCAAATCGCTTGAGTGCCTGCTCGCGGTTGTTGGGAAGATGTTGCCTAGGTTGTCTGAACGGCAATGGAGCAACCCAGCTGTGTGAATCGTTTTTGCAAACTTCTTTGTCCATCATTTCAATGAAAGTTTCATCTTCGATTGAAGGTGCTAGCTTATTGTCCCGTTCCGTGCAGTCACACATTTTGACCCAGACTGTCTTCCTTAGCTCTGGATGGTAAGGCACTGTTTCTAGGCAGTCTGTTGTGAAGTTTCTCTTTAATGTGCAAAAGGCTCGTGCATGGCTGGATAAGTGAGGGCCGATGACAGTCGACCATGGTCATCCGGAAGGAACTGACGTTCGGCTTGTGTGTGTTCCCTAGACAGACTTCTCCGACCAGCACCCAGCCTAGGTCAAGGCGTTGTGCGAAGGGTGCATTGGCGGGTCCATTTATTTGTTCCCGTACTCTGTGTGCTCTGATTGCGTCTCTCCCTAGCAGCAGGAGGATTTCAGCTCTGGGATATGTTCTGCTACCTTTGACAGGTGGGGCTGATGAAGGGCAGCATTTGGTGTGGGAATTTCGGACCGATTATCAGGTAAGTCATGACACTCAGTGAGTGGTGGTAAGGGAATTGTAACTTTTCCATTGAGGGATGCCACAATAAAATCTGAGGCCCATCTGCCGAAGGTTTCCCTGATACCAGAACATGTTTTCAGTTGGTAAGGATATGGCTTAGTGTGAATGTCAAACTTATCAAAGAAACAGGACTTGGCCAACGATCGGTTGCTTTGGTCGTCTAGCACGATGTAGGCCTTGATGGCTTCATCTGGGTGGTCTTTCTGGTACACTCTGGCCAGGCATATCTTGGAGCATGACCGTCTGATTTGTCCTGTACCGCATACTGCTGTCCAGTTTAAGTTAATCTCACTGGTGTTGTTTACCTCTTCTCCCTGCCCGCCATGCTGTGGCGAGGTCAGAGGAGTCGTGGGTCGCAGTGCTGGTCCCGGGTGCATAGCTGAGACATGTTGGGTGCTGTCACACTCAAAACACTTCAAAATTGTAGTACAATCCTTTGCCATATGATTGGCACTTAAAGCAAATTCCGTTTTCTTTCAGAAAAATCTTTCTGTCGTCGAGAGTTCCGGCTCTAAAGGCTTTGCACTTCTTCAGTGGGTGGGGTTTTGCATGTATTGGGATCTTACTCGGATCGTTGGAGACATTTGACTCTGCGTGAGTGACATTGATCTTGTGAACTGCAATGGGCTTCTTGATGGTTTTAGGAAGGGCACTCCCAGCTCTGACAGATGATGTTGTGGTGGTATTTAAAAAGGCAAAGCTGGGGTCATTTCTTTTCTTGGCCTCATAACATATACATTTTGTGAAGTAATTGAACGGTGGAAACCGTCCTCCATTTGCTTCTTTATAGTTAGAACTAGCTGAGATCCATTTTTCCTGGAGTCCATAAGGCAGCTTGGTAACTATAGGTTCAATTCCACGCGTCGTGTCCAGGTAGGACAGCCCTGGTAAGTAGTCATCTTCCTTAGCACACTGCACTTCCACAAGCAGGTCAGACAGCTTTCGTAGCTTCAGATGTTCCTTGGCTGAGACTCTAGGAAATGCATCCAGTCGGGTAAAGAGGGCATTTTTAATCACCTCTGGGGCTACATAACACTCTCGAAGACGTTCCCAGGCTTTCACGAGTGCTATTTGTGGTCTTGCTATGTGCACTGCACGGAGACGTTTCATGTGGTTGCTAGATTATTTTCCAAGCTATCGCGTCATCAAGTCCAATTCCTCAGTAGCTGTAAGTTCAAGTCCTTGAGTGGCATTTTTGTATGACGACAGGCAAGCACGATAATTTTCAGGTTTATCATCAAACTCATACAAACTTGTATTCACTAGGTCATGCCGAGCTAAATATTGTGCTGTGTTCAGTTGCAGACATACTTTGAGTAATTGTCGGCTGGGGGTTAAAGGATGGAGCCTCAATATTCAAGTCACTGAGCTGCGACGTTAGAGTCTTCGAAATAACTCGGGGCCTTTCTCTGGTAAATGTATTCTAGCTGACTGACTCTTTTGCTACTGGCGGTGTATAGTCTAAGTCAGGGGTCACCAACACGGTGCCCGCGGGCACCAGGTCGCCCGTGAGGACCGCATGAGTCGCCCGCAGGACTGTTCTAAAATTAGCTCAAATAGCGGCACTTGTCAGTGAGCTGCATCTATTTATTTTACAGTCAAACCTTGGTTTTCGAACGTCCCGGTTCTCGAACAAATCGGAATTCGAACAAAAAATTCGAGATTTTATGGCTTCGGTTGTCGAACAAAATTCGGAGGTTGAACCTCGCGAGAGGAGCCGGAAGGATCCGAGAAAAGGATTGTATTAACCCCAAATCATGCCTCCAAAGAAAGCAAGTGAGAGCAGTAAAGCCATCCTAAAACACAAAGCCGCTCTTAAAGCAATGCGACAGTGAGCGCCCGGCGCGCTGCGGTTGCGCGATCGGACAAAATTAAGCTCCCTGCGCACTTAGGTCCACTTAAATTTTGGAAAGTACATCAGGACTTCAAAGATATTTTCTAAATTTCAGCGACGGCTCTGTCACAATAATGCGACCAGCGCGGTGCAGTTGCGCGGTGGGCGAGGCGCTACGGTTGCGCGTTCGGCGGTGCGCTGCAGTTGCGCGATCGGACAAATATGCGCAAATGAAATATTGCTTGCTGAGGAAGGACGGCCTTCACCCTAACCGTGAAGGCGCCTTCACTCTTTCTAGGAATATAGATTACTGTTTGAGCCACTCATGACAGGTCACTTTAGAGCAGGCCGGGGCACAGGTGATTAGACCACCTGTCAGGATGGGTTTGGAGTCTGTTAAGCTAAAGTTAACTAGCGCTAGGCTAGACTTCCAGCATGCACATAGCTCCTCGTGTAGACTAGAGCGTGACAGTTTGAATAGTGCTACAGTACACATAAACACACTTTCTACTGGGGTAGTAGACAAATCCAATCACTCCACCCCGACTGGTTTTGCTGATGAAACGGTGCCTGTTTCAGATAATTTTACATGTGTAACAAATATTTACTATCAAATTCCCACGGTCGTATCGTCCCACCGCGCTAACAAACATTTGAGAGGTGATGTCAGGCCTAGAGAACACAATCTTACTCGCATCTCGTTTAAAAATCCTTCGATAGATACGCACCCTGATCGACCGATTACACTTAAACTCGGTTTTATGAATATTAGATCGCTTCATACGAAAGCAGTTCTCGTTAATGACCTCATCACGGATCATAATCTAAACGTTTTTGGTCTTTGCGAGACCTGGTTAAAACCTAACGAACTGCTGCCGCTTAACGAGGCCTCGCCTCTAAATTTTGTGAGCTCGCATGTGGCGCGTCCTCGAAAAAAGGGTGGGGGTGTCGCCCTCATCTCAAATTCCGAGCTTAGATTTAGGCCTCGTTCGATCAACGTATTTAAAACATTTGAAGTTCTCACGGTCCGATCCACCGCTTTACCGTCATTTTATCTTGCTGTTATTTACCGTCCACCCGGGGCTTACTCTGGCTTCCTGGAAACGTGCGAACGAACCCCCCACCACGCCGTGGAGCTAGCCGGGTTCAGGCTAACGCGAGCAGATCGCAGCGCGGACCTCTCCGGAAAATCAAAGGGAGGTGGTCTCTGTTTCTACATTAATGAACGTTGGTGTACTGATGTCACGGTGTTGAAAGAGTTTTGCAGCCCTCTCCTAGAAACACTTTTCATAAACTGCCGGCCGTTCTATTCACCACGGGAGTTCTCCTCGATCGTCATGGCGGCTGTTTACATCCCACCACACGCATGTGCGAGTGAAGCCACGCAGATGCTGGCTGACCAGGTAACAGACATGGAGAAACTTCTACCAAACTCACTAATCATTGTTCTGGGTGATCTTAACAGGGCGAACCTCGCACACGAACTCCCCAGATACAGACAGCACGTAACGTGTCCCACCAGAGGGGCACAGACTCTGGACCACTGCTACACCGTGATCAAGGATGCATACCACTCTGCGGCTCGTGCAGCTTTAGGACTCTCGGAACACTGTCTAGTTCATCTGATCCCGGCCTACAGGCAGAAACTAAAAACTTCTAAGCCTGTGGTGAGGACTGTGAGGAAGTGGACAGCCTGCTTTGACTGCACCGATTGGGGAGCTTTCGAAGCTGCAACTTCAGACTTGCATGAACTCACTGACACTGTCACATCATACATCAGTTTTTGTGAGGATCTGTGTGTGCAGACTAAGACCTTCTGCACGTACAACAACGACAAACCTTGGTTTACACCGAACCTCAGGAGGCTGCGCAAAGTCAAGGAGGAGGCCTACAGGAGCGGCGACCGCGACCTGTTCAGGCAGACCAGAAACACACTGAACCGAGAGGTCAGGAAAGCCAGGAGGTGTTACGGGGAGAACCTGAAGAGACACCTCTCTGCCAATCCTGATCCCTCAACAGTGTGGAAAGGTCTGCAGAGCATCACGGGCTACAAGAAACGAACCCCCCGTCCTGTGGAGAGCCCAAGGCTTGCTAACCAGCTAAACAGGTTCTACTGCAGGTTTGATCGGTCCTCCCACACAATGGGACTTCCTGCAGCACAATCTACATACTCACCTCTCCCCACAACTGCTCTGTCCACACCTCTATCATCGTTGTCACCCACTCTCTCTCTTGCAGAGGCCGCGCCCGCACTCCAGGTCCGCGAGGAGGAAGTGCGCCAGATGTTCCGGAGACAAAAGACCAGGAAGGCACCGGGCCCGGACGGCGTGTCACCTTCCTGCTTGAAAGTCTGCGCTGAGCAGCTGGCGCCCACCTTTGCACGGATCTTCAACCGTTCTCTGGAGCTGTGTGAGGTGCCCTCGTGCTTCAAGAGCTCCACCATCGTTCCAGTGGCCAAGATGCCCGCCATCACAGGTTTGAATGACTATAGACCCGTCGCACTGACATCTGTGGTCATGAAATCTTTCGAGAGGTTAGTGCTGAACCACCTGAAGGAGGTCACGGGCCCCCTGCTTGACCCCCTCCAGTTTGCCTACCGGGCAAACAGGTCAGTGGATGATGCGGTCAACATGGGACTGCACTACATCCTGCACCACCTGGACACCCCAGGAACGTACGCCAGGATCCTGTTCGTGGACTTCAGCTCGGCGTCCAACACCATCGCTCCTGACATCCTCCAACAGAAGCTCATCCAGCTTGCGGTGCCTGCCTCCACCTGTCAGTGGATCACCAGCTTCCTGACCAACAGGAGGCAGCGTGTGAGGCTGGGGGGCATCACATCTGACACCCGGACCACCAATACTGGAGCCCCTCAGGGGTGCGTCCTCTCCCCACTGCTCTTCTCTCTCTACACCAATGATTTCTCCTCAGGTGACTCTCCTGTGAAGCTCCTGAAGTATGCAGACGACACCACTCTCATCGGACTGATCCAGGACGGTGATGAGACTGCGTACAGACAGGAGGTGGAGCGGCTGGTCCACTGGTGCAGCCAAAACCATCTGGAGCTGAACCCGCTCAAGACCGTGGAGATGACAGTGGATTTCAGGCGAGACCCTTCACCACTTTTACCCCTCACTATCCGCAGTAATACTATTCTCTCCACAGACACCTTCAAGTTCCTGGGAACCACAATCTCTCGGGACCTGAAATGGACCGGCCACATAGACTCTGTCCGGAAGAAGGCCCAACAGAGGCTGTACTTCCTGAGACAGCTCAAGAAGTTCAACCTGCCGCAAGAGCTTCTGAAGACCTTCTACACTGCCATCATCCAGTCTGTCCTCTGCACCTCCATCACTGTCTGGTTTGGATCAGCCTCCAAACAAGACAAGCACAGACTGCAACGGACAATCAGGACTGCAGAAAAGATCATTGGAATCAACCTCCCATCTATCCAAGACTTGTACCTGTCCAGGACCAGGAAACGTGCAAGGAACATCTCTACAGACCCTTCTCACCCAGGTTGCAGTCTGTTTGAACTACTCCCCTCCGGACGGCGTTATAGAGCTCGGTACGCCAAAACCAGCAGACACGGAGACAGCTTCTTCCCCCAGGCTGTTGCTCTGATGAACTCACACCACTCATAGAGTCTCAGAGTCATTACTGTGCAATAACATCCTGCTCTTCACACCTTTTTTGAATTTGTCTACACTGTTTTTGCCATTATTCACATGTCCTGAGTGTTGTTAGTCACCTAAATGTTGAACAGAGGGTGTGTTTTACCGAAGTCAAATTCCTTGTTTGGCACGCTCAAACATGGCGAATAAAAACTCTTGAATCTTGAATAACTCTCTCAAATTTTAAAAGCGTGTCCCTTGAAAGGCTTACACAATTGGTTAGTGCGGCTAAACAAACAACATGTTTACTCAACCCTCTTCCAGCCAAACTACTTAAAGAATTATTTCAAATTTTAGGACCGTCTGTCTTAAATATAATCAATCTGTCTGTCTCCTCTGGTATAGTGCCAACAGCCTTTAAAACCGCTATCATTAAACCGTTACTTAAGCAACCAAATCTTGACCCGGACTGTCTCAGTAATTATAGGCCAGTTTCAAACCTCCCATTCATAGCAAAACTTCTTGAAAAAGTAGTAGCGCAGCAGCTTATTGATTACATGGTCGCCAATAATCGATATGAATCTTTTCAGTCTGGTTTTAGAGCTAATCATTCCACTGAGACAGCACTTGCTAAAGTGACTAACGATCTCCTCATAGCTATGGATTCAAACACTTCATCTGTATTGTTACTACTCGATCTTAGTGCTGCCTTCGACACTGTAGACTTCGATATTTTATTAGGGCGTCTTAAAAGTTGTGTTGGTATTTCAGGGTCAGCACTAGGCTGGTTCCATTCCTATCTATCAGACAGGACGCACCGAGTGGTCCATGGCAATACGTCCTCTGAGCTCTATAATGTTACGTGTGGTGTCCCACAGGGATCGGTACTCGGACCAATTCTATTCAATATTTATGATTCCGCTTGGGGACATAATACGTAAATATAATATTAGTTTTCAATGCTACGCGGATGACACCCAATTATATATGCCGTTATCGATGACAGATCCGCGGGATTGTTGTAATCTTGAGGCGTGCCTTGCGGAGATCAAGCAATGGATGTCTCTCAACTTCCTTCGTCTTAACCCAGATAAAGTCAAAGTCAAAGTCTGCTTTATTGTCAATCTCTTCACATGCCAAGACACACAAAGAAATCGAAATGACGTTTCCACTATCCCACGGTGACAAGACATAGTACACGACGTACATACAAGCAAACAACACAAAATAAAAACAAGAAGGCACAAACAATGAATAATAAGAGTGATGAATAAATAATAAATAAACAAATAACACAATAAATAAGAGGAGCAAAACGGAGCAAGTGTGCATACAGCAGACAGTCAGAATATAGCGCAAAAGTACAGGACGCTACGCAGAAGGGGGGAGAGAGTTCAGGATCCTAACAGCCTGGAGTATGAAGCTGTTGGTGAGTCTGGTGGTGCGGGAGCGCAGGCTCCTGTACCTCTTCCCAGAGGGCAGAAGATCGAACAAAGAGTGAGCGGGGTGACTCACATCACTCACAATCGTGGTCGCCTTGCGGGTGAGATGGGAGGTGTAAATGTCCTTCAAGGAGGGGAGTGAAGCACCAATAATCTTACCATCTTTTTCAAGATGGCGGCGCGTGCACACGCAGCGACCTCTCTCTGTCCCGCCCGTACGGTGTTTTGTTCGTTTAATGAGTGTTTGTCCGAAAGTTTTGTGTGTTCGTCTCGTCGTACTGAGTCGTGCTACAAGTACAGCAGGCAGGTTCTGCTCGACATCGGCGAAAGCGAGTTTTGTGGCGTTCTGGACTTTGAAGCGGGGACATTAAAGGAGCTAGGACTGCTCCGTCCTGAAATGTCGCCGGACTCGCCTGCTATTCCTCCCCCGGTTAGGGAGCGTCGGAAGCGGTGTGCGAGGAGGCCGAAGAGGGGCAAGCGCGGAGGCGTCCGGGCCAGGCTGGCGGCCAACCCAGCTCGCCCGGCCGTGCCTTCCATTCTTCTGGCGAATGTTCGATCGCTGGACAACAAAATGGATTACGTTCGCCTGCTGAGATCTACGAACCGGACAGTGCGTAACTGCTGTGTGCTCGTGTTCACTGAGACTTGGTTGACTGTCAACATTCCGGACTCTGCTGTACATCTGGAGCGGCTAGCGTGCTATCGGGCGGACCGGGCCATTGTAATAGGGGGAAAATCGCGAGGAGGTGGAATATGCGTCTACATCCGTGACGAATGGTGCCGGGACTCTGTAGTATAATCATCCATCCACTTTCTGAACCAGTTATCCTTACAAGAGTCGTGGGCATGTTGGAGCCTATCCCAGCTGAGTTAAGGAAGTAGGAGGGGGATACCCTGAACTAATCGCCAGTCAATCCCACGGCACACATAGACAATCACTCACAATCACACCTACGGACAATTTGGAGTGGGCAATCGGCCTATCAAGCATGTTTTTGGAATGTGGGAGGAACCCGAAGAAGAACATGCAGACTCCACACAGTATAATCAAATCAACAGAATATTTTCTGCTGAGAAGCTGAAATTCTGACGATTTAGATTATTTTAAATAAAAAAAAGTTATCTAAACAGTTAATTGATTACAGAAATGCAAATAGTTTGATCATCGTTTAGTTGTCAATGCAGGGTTTATATACTTTTTATTGCAATCAGATGACCGTTATAGGTGGATTCTGGCCTTTCTCTACTGACCCAGAGCTGATTTGAGCATTCTAACTTATGCTTAAAACTGAATCTTGAGTAGGCCAAGTCCTGCCAACATATTAGATAAGCCTCGAAGGAGGATGCAGTGCAGTTACACATAACAATAATGAATCATAGTAATAAAGGAATAGCTCTCCAACAGCATCAATCAAACACACACATTATTGTCTTTGCAAAGGTTTTGAAACAGCATCATAGCCTGTACTTACTCTCCGCTGCAGCGACGTAAGCGATGGTGATGCCTCCAATCTCAGAGTCGCTGAAGCGTAGCAAAAAAGTTCCATTGGGCCTTTGTTTGAGAATCAGGTGTAGATGCTGCTTGCCAATGAAACCAAATATGAGCCTTGGAGAGAAAAGCAGAGTTTGTTATTGATTACGAACAGCACGTTGCTAATATTTACTGCAAAAACAAGTAGAGTCTTTGCACCCATCACTCCAGTATGTCCTCAGATGTTTTTTGGTCAGGTCCATCACTCCCTCAAACCACTGCCAGAACGTAAACTGTCGACCTGGGAGCACTTCCTGCAAGATTGTCAGAGTCACTCTGAAAAATATCTGTGGTACCTATCATTGTGTGTGAGCCCAAAGTCAAGAAGCGGAAGGGATAGTACAAAATTTTGCACATGCAAAAACAAGCACAATGTTGATTGCACAAACACAAACAGATACTATAAAAGCTGATGTACTAAACTGGTGTGCCCAGGATTGCATTGCAACAAATTGTCTATTCAACGCAATGCAATTTTGGAGCTTCTGACGAGCTGACTTGTAACCAGTCACAAAATGGAGTCACGCCATATCACCTGACAAATCTTCTTACAACTTTGCATTTCTTTGTATTGGGGTCTTTAGAATTTGATATCCGTATATTCATAGCTCAAATGCAGGGCTGTGTAGGCATATGAAGAGTTTTAGAAGTAGAGGTATGTGATTTACAGCTGACATTAGAACATTAGACATTAAAAACGTGGTTTCAATAAATCCTGTATGCCAACAGTGTTTCAGAGGGAAAAGAATGGCCTGATTTGTCATAATTTTTAATACTGATTTTACAACCCTCCCCAGAAATATCTCAACCCCGTGTAAATGATGACGTCAGCTAGGATAGGCTCCAGCACACCCGCAACCCTCATGAGGATAAAGCAGTTTACATTATGGATGAATGGACTCATTTTGGAAACATTTTGATGCTGACAGCCTGTCACCTGACAGCCTGGTTGCCGTTCCTACTGATACTTTTTTAACAAACCAGGCTTAATAAAATGTGTTTAATGCGGGGTTTGTTTGTTTGTTTGTTTGTTTGTTTGTTTGTTTGTGTTATCATCAGTTGAATGTGTGTCTTAATACATTTGTTTGATTTATGTTTAGTGTTGTTTTGAGTGGCCTGTTTTAGTATCGTCTTTGTTACTATTAATTTTAGTCATGTTTTAGTCGAGTCAAGTTTTAGTCGACTAAAAGCGTGAGCATTTTATTCTTATTTTTATTTTGATCAGAATTGTCCATGAGTTGTCCAGTTTTAGTCAAACATACGTAACTGATGACATTTTAGTCTAGTCTTAGTCAAAAATAAGCGATGACTTCTTAGCAGAGGTGGCAAATTCAGGTCCTAAAAGTAAACGCTGCCACACTTGGGCTTTAACCACAGGTACTTCTAGTCAACCAGCAGTTAAATGACCTCATTCAACTGCTGGTCGAGTTTAAGCATCTGTGGCTAAAGCCAAACTGAGTCAGAGTTTTACTTTCTGAACCTGGATTTGCCACCTCTGCAATTTAGGCTAGTTGAGTTTTAGCCGATGAAAACTGATGGCATTTTAGTCTAGTTTTACAAAAAAAGTAGTTTTAGTATTAGTAAAGTAGTAGTATTTTTTGACTCTTCAGTAATGCAATTCTATTTTAGCCAAATCCATTTGGAATTCTGCACTCAGGAATCATTTGGTGATCTAACCCCCAATTCCAACTTCATGCTGAGAGCCAAGCAGGGAGGCAATGGGTCCCATTTTTATAGTCTTTGGTATGACCCGGCCGGGGTTTGAACCCACAACCTTCCAGTCTCAGGGCGGACACTCTACCACTAAGTCACTGAGTTGGTATACCAACAATGTTGGAAGTACACACGTCCATTTAAATAAGATAGCATCAAAATGGCCCCACCCACCCCATCGCTAGTTTGTGTTTAGCTAGTTTGCTAGTTTTTGGCGTGTGATGGCAGCACCCCCCCGCCCCCCCCCATTGAACTATTATCTTTCACTGTGACACAGCCGTCGTAAGCTACTCCCTACATCACCTGCCCGTTGAGGAATACCAAACAGTGCCTAACCCTAACCCTCCCCCTACCTCTCCCCCGAGCGAATACTTTTTTTTCTGGTCCATGTACTAACGTGATCGGAATTTAAGAAAATCAACTTCAGATATGACCATGACATTTTGTGATATTTGTCATCTCATTTTAGTAGCTGAAACATTTTATATTGTTTTTATTTTGTGAACCACACTTAATTTTGTTTTATTTATCAAAAATTTGGCATTTCAGATTTAGTAAGTGTTGTTGTCATGTGACCAGCATTTTGGTTCCTCTCATGTGATAAAGTCTCACTGACAACGATATTTTGTTTTGTAATTTTTGTTGACGACAGCAACACTATATATGTTGCACTATATCTTTATTTTATTACATGTTTTGTTTCAAACAAACTGACTTTAGGTTGTGTTTAAAATGGAGACATCCAGGCCAATTCCTGGCACAACTTGCATTGCTCACCTATGCAATAAACATTGTGTATAAAATCAAGATTTACTTTGTTTTGAATGACACATCCATAGAATGACTTTGTCATCAAATCAAATTTTGTATATTTAGGGACAGGAGCTTCTGGTATAGAATTCTATGTAAAAAATGATGAGGCGTATGTGTGTGACGTACCTTATTGAACTGAGGCCAGGAAACCATCATGTTGCTGAAGTCATCGGTGAATTCTGGTTTGTCAAATATCTTCTGGGCCAGGAAGTGTTGGTTATAGTGGTCAAGGTTGTGCTGCGTCTGGACCTCTGAGGTGAATTTACTGTTGAGAGTGCTGCACATGAGCTTCCAGGGTACCCGCTCCGGCACCACAAACGGCACTCTGTCCTGACATCAACAGAGGCATCTGTGAATGGCAACTATCTACATTTTCGTGGAGATGAGCAATTAATAAAAGGTAACTTTTCCACAACATTCAAACATGTTTGGTGTTCATCATATATGATGTCATCAGTGCACTTCATTTGACCTCATTTCAGCCAGTAGTCATGAGCACAAGTTTGGTTTTCACCAACAAGTTTGGTACTCACCAACCAAAGTACTGTTAGGAGTTTGATCTATGATTGGTGTGGTGTATTTTATTTAGATTCAGAAAACTTAATTCAGCCCCGCTGGTGAAATAAGGCAGCAGAGAGTGGCACAATGAGAAACAAGTTTATGGCATATCAATAAACAAATTGACAAAAAATGTGGAATATTGAGATCACAGTTGTGAGTTCAAGAGGAGAATCTGAGAGCTTCTGGTTACGTTGTTTGTTTGACAAGAGTGTGCTCTGAGTAAAGATTTTTCATTTGATTTCTGCGTTAGCGTTTTGCAATAGCTGCTTGGCTAGCTGCCATGTGTATCACTTGTGTACAAAAGTTAGTGTGTTTCATATGTGTGATAGGACATTAGTGGTTAACCTTATTCAATAATATTGCATCAGATTTATATAGTGCTTTTATCGACACTCAAAGATGCTTTACAATGCATACATATTTCATGTGCTCAAACATTCACACTCTGGACTAAAAGTCGCTCCGGAATACATGTCGCATCAGCGATAAAATGCACAATATGAAGGAAAAAAACATATATAAGACGCACCAGAGTATAAGTCGCATTTTGGGGGAAATTTATTCGACAAAATCCAACACCAAAAATAGACATGAACCAGCAACAACAGGCTAACGATACGGTATGCTAACGTGACATACGTAAACACAAACGAGAAGCTGATAACGGGCCTGATGTAACATTAACACTTATTCAAATAACTATAACATAAATAACACCTTTATCAAACCATCTGTGTCACTCCAAATCATTAAAGCCATCGATCGAGTTCGTCCTCCTTTATGTAAACAAGTCTGACGTCAGCGGCGTGTTGCAGTTCAAAATTTTCTAGAGGCCCATATAACAATATATAAACTATGTATGAAATAACAATATAAACAACAATTTTATCAAACCACTCCAAATCTTTAAATCCAACGGAATCTTCATCTTGTGTCACTTAAAAAAAAAAAACACACGCGCACACACACACACACGCACGGCTGTTGACGCCGGAAAGACTGTGCGCTGCTAACGTCAAACTGGATATATCAGATAAATGTAATATAAAGAGCAATTTTAACAAACCATCTGTGACACTCTAAATCATTAAATCCATCGGAATATTTATCCTCTGTGTAAAAAAAAAAAGAAAAATACACAGCTGTTGACGTCGGACTACGTGGGCTGCTGATGTCAGACTAGATAAATCAAATAAATGTAATATAAGCAAGAATTTTAACGAACCATCCGTGTCACTCCAAATCATTAAATCCACCGGAATATTCATTCTGTGTCAAAAAAAAAAAAACCTACGTGCGCCGCTGACGTCAGCCTCGTCATCAGCCTCGTCATCAGCCTCGTCATCAGCTGCGGCCCCAATTATTCCACAGATCTAGTCTATAACTATATTGTAGCTTTACCAAAGTACCAGGCAAGACGTGGGTTTGGTAACCGGCTCTTTATTTCACAAATCAAGAGCTCAACATATGAGCCAACACGCGCAAGCGCCCTGGATCGCTCAATCAATCAATCAATCAATCAATCAATCAATCAATCAATCAATCAATCAATCAATCAATCAATGACAAGACATAGTACACGACATACATACAAGCAAACAACACAAAATAAAAACAAGAAGGCACAAACAATGAATAATAAGAGTGATGAATAAATAATAAATAAACAAATAACACAATAAATAAATCAGGACTCGGACTCAGACTCGGGGACTCGGACTCGGGCATTTTTGCCGGACTCGGACTCGGTGCTGATTTTGGCCGAGTCCACCGAGTCCGACAATAAAAAAAATACATTCAATTTTATTTTCATCATGCTGCTGAGAATGCGCGTAGGAATACTGTACACAGCCCTGCTTGCTTGTTATGAAGACAAATTTAGTTGTTGCGTGCGCGCCCGCGCCTGCCTGCGTGCGTGCACGTACAAGACCCAAAATGCCCCGCGCGCAGCCAAGATGGAAGAACCCGGGAGCAGTGAGAGAACAATGTTTTGCCTCTAGATTTGGGGGGGAAACGGAGCGTAAGTTACGATCAATGCGGCCACGTTGAGTTGCACTTAGGCTAATGTTTACATTATGTACCAATGTCAAGGACGATTATGTCACCCAGCTTATATCATTGATGTGTTTCGATAGTTGTGGGGTCGTCACTAATTATTTGTGTTTAGATAAATGTCTGAGCTATAATGGTGTAATTAATGATTAAAACTTGAAAGTATCTGTTTATTGTATTCGTTTATATGTTTAATAAAGACAAAGCCATCACAAAACTGTTGTAATTATTTAGATTTTGATCTAAATTAGCCTTGAATAAAGACTAAGCAGTCACATGAATTAACAGAAAAAATGGACAGCCGGACTTGGACTCGGACTCGTGGTCAAGAGGCCGGACTCGGACTCGGTGCAAAAATCCGACCGAGTCCACAGCCCTGAAATAAATAAATAAGAGGAGCAAAACGGAGCAAGTGTGCATACAGCAGACAGTCAGAATATAGCGCAAAAGTACAGGACGCTACGCAGAAGGGGGGAGAGAGTTCAGGATCCTAACAGCCTGGAGTACGAAGCTGTTGGTGAGTCTGGTGGTGCGGGAGCGCAGGCTCCTGTACCTCTTCCCAGAGGGCAGAAGATCGAACAAAGAGTGAGCGGGGTGACTCACATCACTCACAATCGTGGTCGCCTTGCGGGTGAGATGGGAGGTGTAAATGTCCTTCAAGGAGGGGAGTGAAGCACCAATAATCTTACCAGCCGTGTTCACTATGCGCTGGAGGGCCTTCATGTTGTAGTCAGAGCAGCTACCACCCCAAACAGCAATACAACTGGAGAGGACGCTCTCAATGGTGCCACGGTAAAATGTAGTCATGACGGCCGGAGGAGCACACGCTCGCCTGAGTTTCCGCAGGAAGTACAGGCGGCGCTGGGCCTTCTTCGCCAGTGATGCGGTGTTGGTGGACCAGGAGAGATCCTCACTGATGTGCACCCCCAGGAACCTGGTGCTGCTCACTCTCTCCACCACAGCACCGTCGATGGTCAGCGGCAGGTGTCGGGTGTGACCCTTCCGGAAGTCAACAACAATCTCCTTGGTCTTGTTGACGTTCAGCAGGAGGTTGTTGTCCTTGCACCACGTGGTCAGAAGGTCAACCTCCAACCTGTATTGAGTCTCGTCGCCCTCGGTGATGAGACCCACCAGAGTCGTGTCGTCAGCAAATTTCACCATGCGGTTGGCGCTGTAGGTTGCAGCGCAGTCATGCGTCAGCAGGGTGAAGAGCAGCGGACTGAGCACACAGCCTTGGGGGGCCCCCGTGCTCAGCGTGATGCTGGCGGAGATCTTGTCGCCAACACGTACCACCTGAGGTCTCTGACTGAGGAAGTCTAGTAGCCAGTTGCAGAGGTCGGTACTGAGGCCCAGCTTGGCGAGTTTGCAGATGAGTCGTTGTGGTACAATGGTGTTGAAGGCAGAACTGAAGTCCACAAACAGCAATCTCACATACGAGTCCCTACTCTCCAGGTGGGTGAGGGCCGAGTGGAGGGCCGAGCAGATGGCATCCTCAGAGGACCGTTTGGCTCGGTACGCAAACTGGAAGGGGTCTATGGTGGGGGATAGAATGGATCTGATGTGCTCCATGACAAGCCGCTCAAAGCACTTCATGATGATGGGCGTCAATCAATCAATCAATACGCACACAGCACAGAGCAGGCGATAAAAAGTGCAGTGGGACACCATGGAAAAATATTGAACAGGATTGAAAAGAACGGCAGAGAGAGACGGAGATAAGAGAATTGAGAGTCACACGAAAGCTAAGACAAGGAAATATGACGAAGCGTATGTAGCGCTCGGCTTCAGTGCGACTACGATGGGAGACGAGGAAAGACCGGTGTGTTTACTGTGCCTTACAATGTTGGCAGCGGACAGTACGAAGCCAAATAAATTAAGGTGGCACTTCTAAAGTCATTGCACCCCAATCATGCTGATAAGATGCTTGAGGTTTTTCAGCGAAAACGGGCTGAATATTGCCAACAATCATCCCACTTTGTGAATGCTACTTCAGTCAATCAGCAAGCACTGTAAGCATCATATAAAACAGCGTACCAAATTGCTCAGTGCAAGAAAAAACCACACCATTGCAGAACAGCTGATACTACCTGCAGTCGTGGATATGGGTCTCCGTTATGCTGCCTCATTTTGAGCACAAATTGTCTTATTCATTTTTTGTTTTGGAGGTTAAAATATTTTATATATTGTGCTCCTGAGTTGATGTTGCTGATTACTTTGAATTGAATATCATTTATTGCTGTTATTTAATTTCATATTATGTATGTTTATTATTATTTTATTGTATTTTTTCCAGCATAAAATGGCAGTTGGTCAAGAATGTTTATAGTTTAAATAATTATAATTTATTTTTAATTTCAGGCAAAGTGATGCACATTGAATCTGTTCCGTTACAAACTAAAAAACGACGTTATTAATAGTTATTCTTTATTGTAAGTTGATCTTTTTTTATTTATTTATATTTTGTTTTCTTTAATGTTAATAACATGGGGGGGCGAAATGTTTTCTTCTCCCTAGGGGGGGCATCACAGAAAATTATTGAGAAGCACTGGTATAGAGAAAGATTCGCCGAAAGACTTCGTTTCGTTGATGGTTCGGTTCCTTCAATCCATGGAAACGACAGACACAGTAAAGTGGTAAGCTTGAGATGACACAAAAGTAATAAACTGTATTTCACTTTAATAATATTGCGTGTCTATGCACTCGTTTTCATAGCATTAGCGTTTAGTCCTTCTGCTGATTTTAGAGCTGTGTGCTCTATGTTTTCACTTCTTGTGGGTGTATTTTGAGTAGTTGTATCATATGAATTGCATCGAAGGTGCTGTATTTTGTTTTTTAACTGTATTTTGGTTTTTAATAAACGTGAGTTCGCTGACTGATGCCTCGGTAATCTATGGATGATGATACAACATGTTAGCGTACCAGAACAGGACATTGTGTGTGGCGTTCCATCAGATGCACATGGTAGCCTTTGTATGTTAACCACAGCTAGCTTCGAGACACGACTGACACGACAGATATGATATCAGGCATTGTTCACAACGTGCTTCTTTTTTTTTTAGGCATTATCCACAACGTGCCATAAAAGGGAGGTTTGCATTTAGGTATTTTGGGTGAAATGTGCACAGACTGTCAGACTGCTAACACGGGTTAGCTATGTCACTCAAGTATGAAAAATACTTCTGTTTATATTACGGGCTCTGATTACCAGTCAGTACTGAGCATGTGCGTCACAGACAAGGCATTAGTGGGAGAAGAGCCATTTTCGAGAGAAAAGTACAGCAGCAAGTAAAACATTTATAAATAAACAATTCATTGACTGCTCCAATTAATTGTCGACGATTTTGATCGTTGGCATCGCCGTGATTGGTCAACTAATCTTGGCATCCCCGATTTGAGTTGTACCAATAGAAATTTAAAGGATGATCCCATATTTTATTTCCTTTTGCTTGGTCTAAAATGTAATTGTTACTGACTACCACATTTTAGTATTTCTTAAAGCCAGAAAGTTTTACTACAAATTTAAAAACCTGAAAGAACATCCCTGAGACTGGTGATTCTACAATTTTTGCCAGGGGTGATAATTGTCACATGACCATCTTAAAATGTTCCTGAAAAACTTGCAAGTTTAGGAAATAAATATTTTACAATAATGACAGTTAGAATTTTGGAATGAATATAATTGATGTCAAAGGAAAATGTAAGTTTTAAACTTAAGTTTGGCCATCAGTAAAAAATGGGTTGTGGTCCAACTTTTAAGTACCACTGCACGGAGAAAAGGTTTCACTTACTGGTTCAGAAAAAGCACAATCCCAAATGATGGTAGCCAGCGCATTGTTGTCTTGGCTGCCATGGACAATGACGACGAGTGGTAAAGAGATCATCTGGAATGACATATATTCATCGTGTGATATTTACACTAGTCCTTGGTTGATTGAGGTTTACTTTGGTATACACATTTCACAGTAATAGCCAATTGAGTTGAATCTATTGAGATGATGTAAAGCACATTTAAAAACAAACCTGGATTTTATAGGGAGTGTCACAGCCTGTGATGGTGATCTCTGTTGAAAAGAGGAGGGCAAACTTTTCCTCTGTCACAGACTCAGACCCCTTTCGGTCTGCTCTCTTGATCTTTTTGATGGACTGTCGCATACAAGTTCAAATTTTAACTTGTTACCAGAGTGCAGTCATTTCAAAACTGCAAGATGAAAAGTGATGTGTAACATACCATATTCCTGAAGGTGGCACATGTGCTCTTGGTAGCCGTGTTATGTTCCAGGACCGCTGTGTTATTGATCACTGACTGAACATCCTCACTGCAAATAATAACATGCCATGTCTTAATTGGCCTGAAAAGCCCTTGAATGCATAAACTAACACCTGTGATGTCATTATTATTTTGTTCTTTAATTTGATAAAATGACAATTTTAATTAAGCAGGTACAGCATGAAAGAAAGTGGTTGGCCCCAAAAATCTGGAATTCCTTCTTAAAATCTGGAGCTCTGTCTTAAAGAAATGACAAACGCAATGGAAAAGGCTAGATACAGGAAGTGACTGTGCTCTTAAAGGCAAGGAGCCAAACAATCAATGAACTAATGTTTTGTACCGTAACGAGCATCCCTATCCAACACCCAAAATACAATGTTAATTATTGAAGGGCTCTTCTTTTTTTTTTCATCTACACCAACAAATTCAATTTTTTTACTTGATTGCTCAGGGAATCAAAGGAGTAGTAGCAAAAAAATGGATGAGTGAACTATTTTCATTTATTCAGAGGATTACAGAATGGTTTTATTTAAAGCATATACGTATGCCCACACACAGGCCGAATTCACGAAGCAGAGAGGCAAGCCATTCTCCAAGAGTTTGCTCAATGTGAGTACAACCCAGATGTATTTCATTAGTTGCCAGACTCCAGAAGAAGCATAGACTACGCTGAAAGCCATTCTGACAAAGATACCTTGGCAATTTAACTGTTTCTATAGAAAACATGTTTCCAATGCGTGTTTCTAATGATTGCATTGGGAAATTCTAAGCATTGGAAAATCAAATTCAATACTTGGTGGATACACGGCAGATACCCGGATAAAGACATAATGTTATGTTACATTCTTGGTTTGGTGTCTTCAAATTTATCATGAGTTACTCACCTGGGTGTGATGTTCAGGTTTCTGGCCTGGAGCTCATTAATGATTTGTGCTTTTAGAACCACAGGCTTTCCAGGTGCAATTTTCTCACCCAGCAGGTAGCGCACAGTTGTGGAGAACTTGGACTGCGTCTTGATAACTTGAGGGGGCTGCTTGTCCACAACAAGAGAACTTAGAGAAGAGAACAAGAAAATTAAACAAGAGAATTAAACCAGATAATTAAACACAAAGTGAAGTCAAAACATTTTAGTATGCACAGAAGTGTTCATTATGACAGTTGTTGCAGCTTTGTAGCGCTATAGCGCATCATACTGAGCAAGCTGTAACTCATTTTTGACCTTGTCATCATACTTGCCAACTTTCCCGATTTAGGCGGGAGATTCCCGATTTTTAACGCTGTCTACTGCCTGTCCCCCGAGCTGTCATTTCTCCCACGAATCTCCTGCTTTTACAGTGAAGTAAACAGTTTAAATTGTGGGCAATGTGACACAACACGGCTCCTCCTTGCTGCGTAGCCAACTGAAGTGTTTCCCTCGGTGCGATCTGCTCTACACGAAGGCTCCGCTCCCCGGCTCGCAAGCAGGTGGGCTCCACCCAAACGGCTGATGTTGGTCAACATCAATTACAGTACTCTAAAAATATCATTGCAATGAAAAGCGGCTGGTTGGGGATCCCCTACTTCCGGGTGTCGATAAATACGTCAATGGAAACAAGACTGTATTGAAGCAAACTTAAAAACACACAGGAGAATGAAGAAAAGAACCAGATGATGGTTGTGAGTGTTTAATGTTATATAAAAGTTCTGCTGTCCCATGTTTTCTGCACATCACGAGCTAAAATTAAAAAGCACATCAGCAGAGAGACAGTTGTTTTGCCTCATCTGTTTACAGACAGATGTTATGTTCCATTATTAGCAACAAGATGATAGTTTCTCCTCTCAGCAGAATAATGCAATTGCTGTCAAATGCTGCAATTGACGCCAAACTCGATTTTTATGTCAGCTTGGTGTGTTCAAACTATCTGTGATTTTTTAAAGAATTTTTCTACAGCCTGTTACTAAGTGGTCTACAGACTGATGCCGGGCCTCGGACTGGTTGTTGCAGACCGCTATGGTAGGGTCCGAAACCCTGATGGGAAAAAAAAAAATCTACTTTTCACAATACAAAGTTGGCATGTATATATCACATAAGGCAAGAAACCGGTTGACGCATAACACCCCGCCCCTTTGCCCGTGCGGCCAAAGAAATCGTGGGCTGATACGCCGATCAAAATAAATCTCCCTATTTTTTCATGCCTATGAAAAAGAAATCCTATTTTTCACAACCCAAAGTTGGCAAGTATGTGTAATGTATCTAAATGAGAACCTACCTTTGAACCAGAAGCTGCAGAAGTTGTCTTAGCCTTTCCTGCAACTCTGGGATTGGTTCCACGATCAGCATTAATTCCTGTCTCAGCTTCCCATTCACCCCAAGAAGCTGCTCACACCTGACACATGATCACATGAGGCACATTGATCTTAACAAACTTAATGATATTGCTTCTGTTATAAGAGGATGATAAGTGACTCCCCTTATAACTGTGAAGTGATGGGCCTATTGTTTCACAGAAAAGAGGCCAGAGACTTTCCAAGCGGAAGGAAGATGCTGTAGCACTCCTTGATTTGTTTCATCAGGACTTAGGACATCAAAGAACTCATAACTACAGTGGACCCCGGAAGTCGACCGCGTCGGTCGTTGACATTTTTGTTTTTCGACGCAAAATGTGGGGAAATCTTTCCCTCGGACAAATATTCGGAAACTGACGTTATAGTTGGCATTGTTGTTTAGTTGGATTTCTCCCAAAAGAATTGAGGCAATGCATACTAGCTGACTCCACAGTTCCTCAAATCCTCCATATTGTGGCTGATATGCTGATATCAGCTGAGTTACTGTCCGTTCTTTTTTATGCCATTTTGTTCGTTTGTTTGCGCGCATCATGCCAAATCACTCGTCATAAGTAGGAGGGCACTGTATTCTTATTGGTCAATGCCCAAGAACCACTCGAAGGATGACATAGGTTCTGTCACACTTTGTGGCAAAACGAACAAAAATGCTGACATGCCAGACTTTCGTCGTAGTGGTCGTGATCTGTCCCATTCGCCAGCCATCCAATCGTTGATTATGTACGCAACACAGGCTACAACACGTCAAGGCAATTCAAAATATGCCACGACACACTACGTTTGTCTTTGACAAATCTATCGGCTCATCATTGGGCTACATTCGTGTACTCTGACGTCGGACTAGAGACTACACGTAAGAAGTGATGCCAGTAAGGCATTACAGTGGAGCCTCGGTTTTCGAACGTCCCAGTTCTCGAACAAATCGGTGTTCGAACAAAAAATTCGAGATTTTTTTGCTTCGTATGTCGGACGAAATTTCGGTTGTCGAACCTCGCGAGATGAGCTGAGAGGACCCGCATGCCAACTGACTCCGTTCGTTATTACATTCTCGTTACTCTGAGGATTGCATCAACTCTGATCATGCCTCCAAAGAAAGCAAGTGGGAGCAGTAAATTTGATCATGGCGAAAAGAGGAAAGTAGTGCGCAAAACGGTTGAATTTAAAAAAGAATTAGTCGCAAAATATGAGTCCGGTGTGCGTGTGTCAGAGTTGGTGCAGGAGTTTTGCATGGCAAAATCGACAATAAGCTCGATCCACATGAACTTTGATACAGTACGTATATTGTATGTCATCTTTCATTAGAATTTCTGCAGTTTTTTTTGTTTTTGTTTTTTGAAATTAAGAAAGAAAATGTTTTTGCTGTTTTTGCTGCACACGAACTTTGATGCAGTATGTATACTGTATATTATCTTTCATTAGAATTTTTGCAGTTTTTTTTGTTTTTGTTTTTTGAAATTAAAAAAACGTTTTTGCTGTTTTCTTTCACAAGATCTTTGAAATGTTGTCTTGTTTTGATGTGCTTTCTTTCCCCTCACAATTTAAAAAGATATCTTTTACTATTAGAATGAAACACACAAGCGAGTTGCTACAGATACGGCAATACATTCCCCAGCCTAGCCTACTCTATTAATTCAGTTTATTATTTATATTACCGTTTTTTTCCATGTATAATGCGCCCCCATGTATAATACGCACCCTAAAAATGGCATGTCAATGCTGGAAAAAAGCCTGTACCCATGTATAATACGCACCCAATTTTTTTTTTTTTAAGTCCTAATGATCATCACACACGCATCTGGGTGTGGTGAAATTTGTCCTCTGCATTTGACCCATCCCCGTGTGATTTTGATCCATCCCCTGGGGGAGAGGGGAGCAGTGAGCAGCAGCGGCGCCGCGCTCGGGAATCATTTGGTGATCTAACCCCCCAATTCCAACTCTTAATGCTGAGTGCCAAGCAGGGAGGCAATGGGTCCCATTTTTATAGTCTTTGGTATGGTCTTAACTAGGCTGGATGTATTTTTTTTGTTGGCGTTGATTTCTCCGACTGCCCATAAAGGCACCACCGCGATCAGTTAGGTTAAAATGAAAAGAGAGGAAAGTGACGTGCGGACATGTGAAAAAGGCGGCTCTGTATGGGAGAGAAGTTGAAGAGGAATAAAAACACCCTTGGAAACCAAAACTTGCCCCTCGTCGTGACTCGGAGCCGCAACAAATGTTTCGGATTTGTGTAGGGTACATTGTGACAGCAAACGAGCAGGTGATCGAGCAAGCGTCTGATACGAGAGCATTGCGTTCGTATGGAGCGTGTTTGAAGTGAACAGCAGAGACAAAAGGAACAAGGCAAAGTGTTGTGAAATAAAATATTACCTGTAATACGTATTTTGTTATTTGCTGATTGTATGTATTAAACTATCACATTCATTGTCAGTCAAGAAGAGAAGAGGACTATTCGCATCGGATCCATAGTGCGCATGCGCAGTGATACTGCCTCCGTATGACGTCCAGTCCGCGATGGAGATTAAAAAACAAACAATATTTGACAATAACACAGGTTTCTGTTCCTGTCTTTGGTAATGTCACCCTGTCTTTTTGTTCCACGTCTTTGTCGGTCAGTCCTGTTGTTGGTTTTGTTAGAGAGTTATGTTAGTTTACCAAAGTCTGTGTTTTGAGTTCCTCCAATGAACCCTGGTCCAAGCTGCACTTGGTCGCCCTCTTCCTTTCCACACTCCATCCGTGACAAGATTTTCTTCAAAAATTGTTGTACCATGATTTTCTTCAAAAAAAAAAAAAATAAAAAACAAATAAAAAAAAAAAGAAAATTGTTTTTTTTAAATTGTACCCATGTATAATGCGCACCCCGGATTTTAGGACAATAAATTAGTTAAATTTTGCGCATTATACATGGGAAAAAACGGTATTTATTTATACAAGTGTTTCCCAACCTTTTTTCATTCACGGCACACCTTTTCATTGGAAAAAATCTCGAGGCACACCACCAACAAAAATCTGTGTTACACCAGCTTCTATATTAAAATCAGTTATATTACAACAAAAGACGTAAAGTTCTATTCCTATATATGTATGGAGAGTCGAATAGTTGAATAAAAATAAATACTAAATATTCTTTAAATTGTATTTCTTTTGTAAATAAAAGTGACAGTTTCTGAAAAAAGGTTTTAGATAGTGAAAGGATAAACTATTGAAAGTGATTGTGATTAAAATCCAAAAGAATCAATATGACTTTGTTTACTGTTTTAGACTAGCTCAGGGGTGGGCAAACTACGGCCCGCGGGCCACATCCGGCCCACGGGACCGTTTAATCCGGCCCGCCAACCCTGAATTAATTGTATTATTAAACTTTTTTTTGTTGTCATTTTGCCTGCAATGACTGCGTTTCCCCAGTAGATGGGGAACCGCTCGCCTGCGCATTTACTACCGGAAGCCGTGTCAGAAAGCTCGGTGCACACTCACAAGTGCGTGTACGTACGTACTCAGTAGTACGGACATGGCGCACTCGCGCTCTATTTGTATCAGTCCCGAATTTAGAGCGTGGGCTGTGACGACAGCATTCTTGTAATTCGCTCGCTGAGCTTTCAGATACAGTTTGACGCTAAAGCCACCCACAAACCTTCCCCTGGAATCCTTCCATTAAAATGAGTGGCCCGAAGAAAAGAAGTGAGTGCCGAATGTTAAAAGAGTGGCCAATTTGGCTCGACGTACGCGACGTGACGTTCAGCCACATCAACCCGTCACAGATCGAGGTAAACGGATCTCTCCTAAGAGTTTGATGTGATCTCATAAGATAAACATTTTTCATTAATCTGACCTGCAGGCACTGAAGTGATGGAGACTGTTATTCATAATAATAGTGTCGTATTTTATGAGAATCACTGATAGCAGTTTTTTAGTGATTTTTTTTTTTTAATGCTGTTAATAAATGCATTTGTTTTCAAAAAACCTGTTTGGAATATCCATGCTTTACTACCTACTAAAGGCCAAAATCTTTTATGCAATGACCTTTACAGGTCGCTTATATTACTTCACACAAACACTACGTCCATCTGCTCCTGGTTCGGCCCTCCGGTCCAAATTTAGAACCCAGTTCGGCCCGCGAGTCAAAAAGTTTGCCCACCCCTGGACTAGCTCTATAAATATTGCGACAATAAGAACAAAGTCACTTTTAAAGACGCTCTGCTGTTCTGACAGCGGCTGAGTGGTTATCACAGTCGAGGTGTCTCGACTTAACTGTGTATTTTATGTTGGTGAAAAATGAACAATCCAGGTTCTCCCGTTGAACTACATGCTCTGATTTCCATCGGACCGAAAACGCACCACAGCCGTCATAGTATCACTGTTAGTAAAAGCACACAGCAACACACACATTAACTGAGTATGTGCCGATGCCACAACATGAAATCTCAAGATTCTCCGATTTGCCACGCATGCACGATTAGCAAGTGGCTGACCAGGCCTTTCGCTAACTGACCAGTGGTTTGGCGATCCTGTTTACAATACGCTCCGTAATTAATGTTGGACAATTTCCCACGGCACAGCTGAACATCAGCTGAGCACACTGGTTGGGAAACACTGATTTATACATTACCTACTCACTTATTTGTGCAGTTTATGGTGTAAAATAATGAAAAAATGCTTTAAAAAAGCGTTTTTTTTTTTGGCTTGGAATGGATTACATTTTCTTCCATTATTTGTAATGGGAAAACATGATTCGGAATTCGAACGATTCACTTCTCGAACAGCCTTCTGGAACGGATTGTGGTCGAAAACCGAGGCTCCACTGTACTTTGTGTTTAATCTATGGTTTCACAATGAATTATTTAATCAAAGATGATAATCGCAATAATATATTGTAGGTCTTTACAGTGAGCCTAGTCAGGCAATTAGCCATAAGGTATAGGTAATCATAAGACATATTCATAACATACTCCTTTCATGAGAGACAATGGCAGACGTTTGCCACCAGACTGAAACAATGAGTAAACAAGCTGGCGCATTGGTCAGAACACTGATTTGATTGTTAGATCAATTGATTTGAAAATGTAAACATAACATAAAATACAAAAACAAAATTAAAAATATATCTATACATATCTGTTGAGTGCAGTATATATGTTCAATGGGAGTAGAAAGAAAACGATCGCTATCCCTTGTTTCTCTCTAAATGATTAGAAATCATATAGTATTCCACATTTTGTTTTTATTCTGGGTTTTATTCATGGTATTCACTACTCCACCATGGTGGCAAATGTCTGCCACTGTTTCTCATGTTCTGAAAGAAACATAGTGGGAATTAGGCCTCACGACTCATATATGACTCATAAAAATAATTACCGTATTTTCCGCACTATTAGGCGCACCGGATTATAAGGCGCACCTTCAATGAACGGCCCATTTTAAAACTTTGTCCATATATAAGGCGCACCGGATTATAAGGCGCATAAAATAGAAGCTATACTGCAACAAACTGAGGTTGACTAGGGTTGCGGTATGCATCCACTAGCCAATAACCAACGAGCCCTCTGTAAACAATCGCGTTTCTCAAACGATCTCCTATAAAATGATCGGAACTGACTAAAGTTCGATCTAACGCATTGGTACTACTTACCTATGTTTCCCTTCCATATCGATCCGTAGATTTACTCGAAACATTAACGGAGCAGCCTATTTTGACATGAAATAGCCTGGTGCGTATAGCAGCTATCGTTATAGCATTAGCCATCCGCAAATTCCCATGAGCCTCAGCTCGCAATCTCCCATGAGCCTCAGCAAAGTGTAAACAATCGCGTTTCTCAAACGATCTCCTATAAATGATCGGAACTGACTAAAGTTCGATCTAACGCATTGGTACTACTTACCTATGTTTCCCTTCCATATCGATCCGTAGATTTACTCGAAACATTAACAGAGCAGCCTATTTTGACATGAAATAGCCTGGTGCGTATAGCAGCTATCGTTACAGCATTAGCCATCCGCAAATTCCCATGAGCCTCAGCTCGCAATCTCCCATGAGCCTCAGCAAAGTGTAAACAATCGCGTTTCTCAAACGATCTCCTATAAAATGATCGGAACTGACTAAAGTTCGATCTAACACATTGGTACTGCTTACCTATGTTTCCCTTCCATATCAATCCGTAAATTTACTCGAAACATTAACGGAGCAGCCTATTTTGAAATGAAATAGCCTCGCGGGTACAACAGCTATTCGGTGACGCCCCCTGACTACAGTTGCCGTAATGTTGGGAAGCGATGCGACCTTGTAATTTACTAGTCGTACTAAAACGTACTGAAACATTTTGGCAGAGCACTGTGTACAACCAGTATGGATCAACAAATTCATCAATTGATCCATATACAAGGCGCTCTGCATTATAAGGCGCAGTGTTTTTTTTAGTAAAATGTAAGTTTTTAGGTGCGCCTAATAGTGCGGAAAATACGGTATTACAGTTATTATTTTAGAGTACGTTTTTTTTTACTATTTTTTTGCTAGCTTTAAGACACAAAATAACACAGTAAGTTTTTGAATACTAAATACAGTCGTTATCATTTCAGAAAAAGTAATGCATTAGTGGTTACTCAAAATGGCCACTACTATAGAGTAACACATTACAAAGTAACTCACCAAGTTAGGGTTAGATCCTTACCAAAGGATGGAGCCAGCCTCCCATTTTTTTCTGCTGCAAAATAAAGCGCTACCGGCCTCACTGTCGGTAAAATAATGGTACGCTGTTTCAGCCCGTAAACCAAAATGCAAAACGACATGCTACTAATACTGACCTAGTCATTAATAAGCCAATATGGCTGGTCCAGGTTGTAACGTTTGTATACTGTAAGCCTGTTGCTTCAGATTGATTGCAATAGTACGCAATAATAAACTGATATCTTACCACATCTGCAGTACATTGAGGTTGTCATGAAAAGGATGTCCAATGGTTGCCTTGTATTGCTCCCACCTCCAGGCCTTCAACCTGTTGAGGAGTTGGGCCTGACACTGGTCCAGACAGTCCACACACTCACTGAGCAGCTGAAAACGCTTCTGCAACAATCAAATGTTACAATGACACGTGGTTTGGATATTTACACTTGAATTGAAATCAGGTGATTGAGTTTGTCAGTCTGAGACCTTTCACTTCTCCTCCATGATAAAGTCTGTTGAGCTGGCAGTGTGTTGTGGGTCATTGTCTTGTTGCATGATGATGGTGCACCCAATTAGTTTGGATGCATTTATGCATTTTTTCTGTAAATTGACGGACAAAATAGTATTTTAGACTTCAGAATTCATCCTGCTGCTACCATCGCGAGTTATATCATCAATGTCTGGCAACTTATAGAAAATTGCACCAAAAATGAATTAGGAGATGCTTCATCATGCAGCAAGACAATGGCCCAAAACACACTGCCTACCATTGTTGAGAAAGTTCATTTTCAACATAAACTACCATATTGTCCCGAATATAAGACGACGCTGATTATAAGACGACCCCCTCTTTTTCAAGACTCAAGTTTGAAAAAAGACTTTTTGAACACCACATTTAATTTTTATAATTACAGTTCATCTGAAACAAATGATTATAACAATATATTCGAGAGAAAAAGCATGTTATTTTGCCTCATTCAAATCATGCAAAAACTATCTATCACATCTTAATATCTGAACATTAAATATGTACCGTAATTTTCGGACTA
This sequence comes from Syngnathus acus, assembly GCF_901709675.1. Classification (NCBI taxonomy): domain Eukaryota; kingdom Metazoa; phylum Chordata; class Actinopteri; order Syngnathiformes; family Syngnathidae; genus Syngnathus; species Syngnathus acus. The sequence goes on along the minus strand of NC_051088.1, from coordinate 2,951,967 downwards.
TAAGTCGCGTTTTTTTTCATAGTTTGGGTGGGGGGGCGACTTATAATAAGGAGCGACTTGTGTTTTTTTTCAAAAATCTTTGAAAAAAAGAAAAAAAAAAGTGAAACCGCGATAAACGAACCGCGATCTAGCAAGGGATTACTGTTTTTGAATTTCGAGTGACGTCAGCAGCGCGACGCGGAGTGGCGCGGCGGTTGTTTACATAAAGGGCAAAGACTGATCACGGGATGACGAAGATGCCCCACGTACTACCGGCATCATCAGCGGCTTTGTTTCTAAGTGACACGGTGGACGAAGAGTTTGAAGGATTTAAGGATTTGGAGTGACACAGAAGGTTTGAAAAACTATTATGGCTTTTACCCACGCCCGGTCCTACTCTAAGGAGCTCTCTTTCACCTCCGTGGATTGAAGTCGGGGGCCGGCGCTCGGCCGGGTGGCTGTCCAGGGACGGTGGATGGGGCTCGGACATGGCTTTTACGCACGCCCGGTCCTACTCTCCGGAGCTCTCTTTCACCTCCGTGGATAGAAGTCGAGGGCCGGCGCTCGGCCGGGTGGCTGTCCGGGGACGGTGGATGGGGCTCGGTAATGGCTTTTACGCACGCCGGTCCTATTCTATGGATCTCTCTTCCACCTTCGTGGCTGGAAGTCCACGCCGCCACACGCCTGGAAGTTTGTTTTGTTAAATAAAGAGCCGTTTACCAAACCCACGTCTTTCCTTGTACTTTGTTAGGGCTACAATATAGTTATATACTAAATCTGTGGAATAACGACGAGGCTGACGTCAGGGCTCACGCGTGGCGTTGTTGACAAAGGACGAGGAATTTGATCGATGGATTTAATGATTTAGAGTGCACAGATGGTTTGATAATAGTATTGCTTATATAATAGTTTTTTGATTTCTAATTTATATATCGTTATATGGGCCTGTGGAATATTTTGAAGTGCAAGCGCCGTCAGCTGCGCGCACCCATTGTTGACAAAGGACGATCGATGGATTTAATGATTTGGAGTGACACAGATGGTTTGATAACATTATTACTTATATAATAGTTACTTGATATATAATTTATATATCGTTATATGGGCCTGTGGAATATTTTGAAGTGCAAGCGCCGTCAGCGGCGCGCACGCATTGTTGACAAAGGACGATCGGTGGATTTAATGAATTGGAGTGACACAGATGGTTTTATAAACGTGTTATTTATGTAATCGTTTTTTTTTAATAACTGAATGTTACGTCAGGGCCGTTCTCAGCTCTTTGTTTGTGTTTATGTCACGTTAGCATACCTCCCGTTTAGCCTGTTGTTGCTCGTTCATGACTGTTCTTGGTGTTGGATTTTGTCGAATAAATTGCCCCCCAAATGTGACTTATACTCCGGAGCGACTTATATATGTTTTTTTTCACTTTTTTGGGCATTTTATGGCTGATGCGACTTGTACTCCGGAGCGACTTATAGTCCGAAAATTACGGTAAACTAAAGTGCAATCCCGTTTGTAAATGAATGGCTCCTGGTTTTTGAAATGTAAATAAACCAATCCACTGTGATAAAACAACAAAATTGCAATAACTGCATTAACCATCAAAGTGAAGTCTAACTGTAACTGTAGTCTTGAAACAAATCTGAATAAGGAAAAACATTGCAATAAAATAATGCAAACTGCTACTGCTATTGTTGGGGTGCCTGAGGACTGTATAGGGGGTTGGCTCGGATGGTTATGCTCTTTTCGCCCCCGGGTGTCGGTCAGAACACAGGAGGGAAGACGTGGTTTAGTTTTGATTGCTTGACTGAATTATTGGCAAAAAAGTAACAGGGACTATGACTCATAGGGGCATACAGGCAAACTGGCAAAAGGATATAGGCACATGTTTGGTCGTAAGAATGTGAGAGCAGGTGTGTGTAGTGTACATGGGCGATTCTTTGGGTGTGTGAATATGATTCTTGTGTGTGTGATTATTGTATGAATCGTGTGAAGGGTGTGTGGGGTGTGTGTGTGTATGTGTGTGTGCGTGTGTGTGTGCGTGGGTGTATGATGTGTGTTGTGCGATGTGTGTTTGTGTGTGTGAGTGTGGTTCTGCAACAGACAGAAATACAGCACGTAAGTCAACGCTCAACTTCTGACGTCACACAACATTAGTAGACGGCGCACATTACATAACTAACTGCGTGTAATGGTTCTGCTATACTAAATAACCATAAATGAAATACTCTCGGCAACACACCAAACATAAGTCATCGATCGAGACAACAAAATACATTTGCTGGCGACCGTTAGTCGCCGTGCCGCTGCGTAACGGCTACTCGTACGATGCGAGGCAAACTAAAAGGAGCGCGCCGGAGCTGTCAATCAAACGGCGCGCACATGAAGCAAACCGCGATCGGACAAACGGCACAACAGTGGACAATAGTAACAATGAAATGTACATACTCACTTTGTGTCAAAGACGCACACGATCAGAGCAACATACTCAGTCGATACCAGCTACCTTTAACTTACCGCTGCGCACAAGTGAAAATATAATGTCTAGACCCCAAATGTAAGACAACCCCCACTTTTTCATTCTTATTTCAATGCAAAAGTCTTATATTCGGGCCAATACGGTAGTTCAAAGTTCAGTTCACAAATTTTAAAAAGAACTTGTTCATTTCAACGTTCATAATTGAAATTTTATGAACTATCAACCCTAAGGATTTTTTTTTTTAAAGAATACATTGTATGCATAAGCAACAATAAAAACTTGGTTATTCTGCTTAACATTATATTTCTGGAATAAGAGTTAGACATAATAATTCATTGGACATTTACGTCCCGTTGTCGACCGAAAAATGTCACTAATGCCTTTCACGTTCTTTCTGATACATACGGAACGTCATGTGACCAAACCAGGAAACCAATGTTGCGTTCAATACGCTTAGAGAACGCACTGGTTCACCCTGGCCGTTCAGAATTTCAATACTTTGCCTAAATTTTACAATGCTGGTGCGCGATTGACGACACAGCTATGCCAGTGCAGTGCTGACTGCGCTCATAAAGTATACCTTTGACTTTTCTCCATTTTATTTCTGCTTAAAAAGATCAAGTTGTCCAAGATGATCAGTTCACGACAAAGATAAAGCTTTTACTGCGGTGTATTGAGGGAATTCAGTACAAAAAAAATTCTCTAAATTGTTCTCTTTCTGAGAAAAAGTGTAAACAATTAGATTATACTCCAGATTCTAGATTAAAAAAGCCACGTGCATGAAAAAATACAGGAGCAAAAATGAAACGGTATTGATCTCGCACTAGAATCGATCCGATATTGATATTGACGATATCGATAATAGTGCTATTTGGATCGATTCACCTACCACTCCTGAGTTGTGCATGGGTGTCACAGGGAATTTCCAAATGTTAGCGGTCGTTCACAGATTACTGGCTGCGATGCACAGATACGCGCACGCACATTATACGTAGTAGTCTATGCACGCACATTATAGTATATACAGTACAGTACTTACACCTACACACACATTATATATACAGTACATATACCTAAAAAAGTGTGTGTACTTTTGAGCCCCTCCTAGGAGGTTCATGAAGCAGAAATATTTATGCTCACCGTTGCCATTGTGCTGACATTGTACTCCAGCTGCTGGATGTGTTTTTGCAGTCTGCTGACTTCTGACACCATGGGATCCATGGACCCTGTGCCACCAGCAAATAACACGTTCAATCCCCAAATGCACCCAATTATGCACATTACCCTTAAAGGTTGTTGTCAATCATCTTGAAAAAGTAATACAATACAATATACATGTAGTCCTCAATTTAAGAATGTTCAGCTTAGGAACGTTCATAGATATGAACAATGCACTGGCGGCGCTAGAAGGAAGGGGTGCGGGGGCACTGCCCCTCCCTGACTATACTTGGACACACCCAGATGTCAGGGCAGATATTTTATACTTTGGGATTTATTGTCCGATTTTTCTGGGAATTGGGAATTCTCCACATTTCCTCTATCTGCCATTGAAAAAAAAAAATGTTTTGCAGACACCCTCCATGACTGTACTATGTAGGAATGTTTTTATTAATGTATATTAACAGTGTAGGTGTAGTACCGTAATTTTCGGACTATAAGTCGCGGTTGTTTTCATAGTTTGGGTGGGGGGGGGCGACTTATACTCAGGAGCGACTTATATGTGTTTTTTTTTTTTTCAAAAAATTTCAAAAAACAAAAACAAAAAATGAAACCGCGATAAACGAACCGCAATGTAGCAAGGGATTACTGTAATTTGAATTTCAAGTGACGACAGCAGCGCGGAACCATCTGCGTCACTCCAATTCATTAAATCCATCAATCGTCCTTTGTCAACAATGCGTGCGCGCCGCTGACGGCTCTTGCACTTAAAAATATTCCACAGGCCCATATAACGATATATAAATTATATATCAAATAACTATTATATAAGCAATAATGTTATCAAACCATCTGTGCACTCTAAATCATTAAATCCATCGATCAAATTCCTCGTCCTTTGTCAACATCGCCGCGCTTGCGCCCTGACGTCAGCCTCGTCGTTATTCCACAGATCTACTATATAACTATATTGTAGCGTTAACAAAGTTCAAGGAAAGACGTGGGTTTGGTAAACGGCTCTTTATTTAACAAAACAAACTTACAGGCGTGTGGCGGCGTGGACTTCCAGCCACGGAAATGGAAGAGAGCTCCTTAGACGATAGGTATGATAACGTGACATAAACACAAACTAAGAGCTGAGAACAGCCCTGATGTAAAATTCAGAGTCGATCTTTGTCCTTTATGTAAACAACCGTTGCGCTGACTCGTCCAGCTTTCTTTCACTTTCGTGGATTGAAGTCGGGCGCCGGCGCTCGGCCGGGTGGCTGTCCAGGGACGGTGGATGGGGCTCGGACAATGCTTTTACGCACGCCCGGTCCTACTCTACCGAGCTGTCTTTCAGCTCCGTGGATGGAAGTCGAGGGCCGGCGCTCAGCCGGGTGGCTGTCCGAGGACGGTGGATGGGGCTCGGTCATGGCTTTTACGCACGCCCGGTCCTATCGTATGGAGCTCTCTTCCCCTTCCGTGGCTGGAAGTCCACGCCGCCACACGCCTGTAAGTTTGTTTTGTTAAATAAAGAGCCGTTTACCAAACCCACGTCTTTCCTTGAACTTTGTTAACGCTACAATATAGTTATATAGTAGATCTGTGGAATAACGACGAGGCTGACGTCAGGGCGCACGCGCGGCGATGTTGACAAAGGACGAGGAATTTGATCGATGGATTTAATGATTTAGAGTGCACAGATGGTTTGATAACATTATTGCTTATATAATAGTTATTTGATATATAATTTATTAGGGGTGTAAATCGCGGGTTTTGTCACGATACGATATCATATCGATACAAAGAACCACGATACGATATTTGCCGATATCTTAAAGCCTGCTGTGATTCATTCACGATACATCACGATATAGTGCTCCACGATCGATATTTTTATTTTATTTTTTTTAAATAAAAAATATAGAACAATATCCTGATTTATAACAATTCATACGCAAAATCAACAAGGTACTGCAAACTCTTTATTTAGGAAATTACAAGAGTATTGTAGTATACAAAGTGCTTATTTTAACACTGAACTTTATCAAATTCCTATATTTTTTCTCATATAAGTAAAGAAAAATGAATATTCTTTCTTTTTTTGTAATACCATTAACTTTAAAGTGCATTACTGAACTATTTATTTACAATAATTTTAATTGTCCGTTGAGCCATCTTTTCTTTGGAATCCAAAGTGCTTCCAAACGAATGACTTGAAGCCCAAAGGGGAGCGAATTTCCTCGTCTTCTTGGACACTAGCCATAGCACCAGCCCAGGAGCCGCGTAGTTGTCGGCTCCCCTTTCACGTGCCTGCTCTGCTCACAACACACAACACGCCGCGTACTGCTCCCGGAAAGAGGAAGCAAGCAACAATGAACTGGATTTCAAAATAAAGTCGCGTCTAATGTCCGAGGTCAAACACGGCGATATAAATCAATGTTTACGTTTAGCATCGATGCCAATAAATCGTAGGGCATTATATCGATTAATCGATGTGTATCGATGAATCGTTACACCCCTATAATTTATATATCGTTATATGGGCCTGTGGAATATTTTTAAGCGCAAGAGCCGTCAGCGGCGCGCACGCATTGTTGACAAAGGACGATTGATGGATTTAATGAATTGGAGTGACGCAGATGGTTTTATTAACGTGTTATTTATGTAATAGTTTTTTGAATAACTCTGAATTTTACGTCAGGGCCGTTCTCAGCTCTTAGTTTGTGTTTATGTCACGTTAGCATAGCTATCGTTTAGCCTGTTGTTGCTCGTTCATGACTGTTCTTGGTGTTGGATTTTGTTGAATAAATTGCCCCCCAAAATGCGACTTATACTCCGGAGCGACTTATATATGTTTTTTTTCACTTTTTTGGGCATTTTATGGCTGGTGCGACTTATACTCCGGTGCGACTTATAGTCCGAAAATTACGGTATATGCCGTACAGCAGGGGTGGGCAATTCCGGTCCTCGAGGGCCGGTGTCTTGCATGTTTTCTATGTCACCCTGTTACAACACACCTGATTCAAATGGTCAGATAATTAGCAAGGTCTGCAGAAGCTGGATAACAATCTTGATCATTTGAATCAGGTGTGTTGCAGCAGGGAGACCTATAAAACATGCAGGAAATCGGCCCTCGAGGACCGGAATTGCCCACCCCTGCCGCACAGTATATAATTTAGTTTATTTAATATGTTTACTGCCCAAGCAGGTCTCTATTGTATAGTATTGTTCCTGAGATATAAGGATGTAAGGTGGCCATGCCCCTTTTGGCAGACAGCATTCAAATTTGGCAGGACATACCACTTCTTTGATTGACCTAAATTGTGCCATCACTATTAGTGGTTCCCAACCACTGTGCTGGTGTATACCATGGTATGTTGTCCAATATTAATTGCAGAGCGTATTATAAACAGGATCCCCAAACCATTGGTTAGTTAGCGCCAGGACTGGTCAGCCACTTGCGAATCGTGTGTAGCTAATCAAAGAATCTTGACAAATACACAATCTGATCTTTTTGGTGTGATTTGGCATGAAATAACCCCACACTCTCCTTGAGCTTTGACAACAGACGCAGTTTGTTTAGCATGCTTGCCGTTTACCAGCAATTAGTTACCATTTCCAATGTAACACATCTTAATATGATAGCTAGTGTACAAACACCATACGGTAATTTGGATATAGCAATGCTGGGGTAAATACGTTCTAACTAGATTACTGTCTTTCACAAAGATAACCAATTCCACCGCCTGTGTTAAAATAAGTGTGAAGCATCAGGATGAGTCGTCAAAACTACTTCGAAGACTGACATGACGTGCTTCGCTGTAAAAAGTCAATGACTGCAATGTCAACTTTCCACTAAAAAGTATGCCAATACACTCTGAAAATGGTGATGAATGGTTTAGCAAGTGTACAACAGACTGTAAACCAGAATGTGGACTGTAAATGTTTGAGTGGCTGGCGTAACAATGAAGGCCGGAAATGTCTCGGCAAAAAGAAAAAAATGGATGAAGTTGAAGTTGAGTTTTTTTCCCCCCCCAGCCGTATTGTATGGTCTGACTGTGTTATGTGAACATTAGAAACTTGCACACATGCAACCAGATGATGACAACAGATACCGGAAAATCAGGGTACCCGATTATACATGAATACACAGAAAGAAGATACTTTTTAAGGTTGATTTTGTGGGGACGTATTATACACGGGGTAATTGGAATTTTTTAAACCCATATTTGCGACACCGGGAAACAATGTGTGTTTACTGCATGGACATTAGTTGTTGATCTGACAGCACCGAATGTCCGACTTCCATATTTCAACTTCCAAGACTCAAAAATGAAATACCTTGATACAATAGAATAATCAATTCTTTAAAAACAAAAAGTTGGTGACAGCCCTAACATATACACAACTGTAATTTTTGTTTTTTTAATTACCTTGCAATGACTCATAGTTCTGCCTTTCCCAATTGAGCTCTTCCTGCACCTGGTGTATTTTCTGTCTCAAGTCCTGGACATCCCGCACTTTGAGGACCAGGTGGTCCACATCTGTGCTGGGTAATGCTGATTCGCTGGTGACATATGGTTGATGCTGTGGAGTTTTGTTTACCTGTGGCATCTGTACACAAGTGACACCACCAAAATCAGATACAAACCCACCATGAGGTTCCATATGTCAAATCTGAAAACTATCTAAAAACATGATCATCATTATCAATCAAAATGAGCATAATAAGTACTTTAAATTTGAATTTTTTGATCAACTATAATGATTTGAAATATAAAGTCCTTTTAACATAGAGTAGTAGTACCTTGACGTTTAGGAAATATAGCTTTCAAAGTTTTGTTTTTCTAACCCGGTGCTTCTCAATTTTTCCCCTCCCCCCAAGGAAGAAAATATTCCCCCCCAACTCTCCTCAGTGACCATAAATAGTATCATTTGTCTATGAAAGTTTAACAAATACACCTCAGCATAATATTGTATCCTATAAATTATGCTCCCTCAGGTCCCCCCTCGAATCGCACTGCTTTACTATGATGAGGGGCGACGACAACAGTGCATGCAACTGTGCGCACATGACATTTTCCATAACGTAACAACTATGTCGAGTTCTCAATGACTTGCTTCTTCGTCCCGAGCCGTCAATGCAGCTCACTCGACCTCACTTCAGCCCACATGATACACATATGCTAGTATGTAGAAAATGAATAACACAGACTTTGGGCATGAGAAATAAAGTTAAAGAAGAAGCGTAAGAAATAGCCTTACAGCCTCAAGCAGGGCCCTCTCTTTGCGCAGCGTGTCCCTCACCATCACTGCAAACTGCAGCGGCTGATGCTGAAATATATTCTGGAAGACATCACAGGTATTACTTTGTACAGTTCATTCTTGTTTTGCATTCATCTCAAAAGTCTGGTTGGACAATACTGGGTTAACTTTTTGTTTGGTGGTATACAACCCATGTTTACCGTGGAAAATGTTTATTGTATTTTTTTCAACAAGTTAAAAATTTCAAGTCAAATTTCCCTCTGCAATACTTTGACAGGATTATTACCATCTGTGACATGAAAGTTTATTTGTATTTTATCATGAGTATTATATTTCAAATGCATTTGGCCGCGTAAAAAAAAGAATAAAAAAATTGATGGCTCAAAACTATTTTTGCATTGAACGTAATGCAACCATATCAACAATTTACAATTGACTGTGTAGCAGGGGCCACCAACACACCGTCCAATATGCTATTTATTACGCGTTGCTCTAAATAGACAGAGTGATCAAAACATTAAAGATGTATTTACACCAAAATTTATAATCAACTTTTATTGGTTGCTTTGGCCACTTAAATAAATAATTTCAACAGTGGACCCTCAGCAGGGTCCTTGAGGTTACCCAACCAGTCTACATGTGTTTTGTGGACTTGGAGAAGGCCATGTCCCTCTGGGAATTCTGTGGGAGGCACTTTGGGTACTGAACCTGCTCATATGTGCTCTTTGGTCCCTATATCACCAATGTAAGAGTTTGGTTCACATTGCCGGCAGTAAGTCAAACTCGTGAAGGTTTAACTCTGCCAAGTCACCCCTTTGTCACCAATTCTGTTCCTAATTTTTATGGACAGAATTTCTATGTTCTGCCAAGGTGTTGAGGGGGTCCAGTTTGATGATGTTTGATGACTGGGGACAACCCAGTACGTGTTAGAGAGACTATGTCTGCCGGCTGTGTTCGGAATGCCTTGAGATCCTCTGGAATGAACTAGAAGAAGTGGTTGAAAAGAGGGAAGTTCCCTGCTAAAGCTGCTGCGGCTCGCGTCATGTACAGGTGCGTGCGGAATCTGAGGGTGTAACCAAATTTCTGTCATTAATAAATCCAACAGTATTGAAGTTAGTGATTTTGTGCTAGTTGTTATTTCAGATCACCCGTTTTGTGTGTGATGGCTCTGTGATGGTAATACAGCTCTGGGGAAAAAACTGCAAAGGTATTTGTGAACTGTCTTTTTTTCCTAAGCTCTCTCGGTCCCCTCCTTCCCCCATGTGTAACTGCTCGCCATGAAGGAAGGGAGAAAAAAAGCTACTGGTGCTGAATTAACTTCAAAGAGGTGACAGAAGAAATATTGACTTTTTAAAACCCCCGTAAACCGTCAAACCGGAAATTGTATATTCAAATTAAATGTCAAATACAGTGGAGCCTCGGTTTTCGAACACAATCCGTTCCAGAAGGCTGTTCGAGAAGTGCATCGTTCGAATTCAGAATCATATTTTCCCATTACAAATAATGGGAAAAAAAAAAAATCTGTTCCAAGCCCAAAAAAAAAACAACGCCTTTTTTAAGCATTTTTTCATTTGCGCATTTTTGTCCAAGTGCATTGTTCGAATTCCGAATCATATTCCAAATCATATTTTCCCATTACAAATAATGGGAAAAAAAAGAATCTGTTCCAAGCCCAAAAAAAACCCAACGCCTTTTTTAAGCATTTTTTCATTTGCGCATTTTTGTCCAATCGCGCAACTGCAGCGCACCGCCAAACGCGCAACCGTAGTGCGTCGCCAACCGCGCAACTGCACTGCGCTGGTCGCATTATTGTGACAGAGCCGTCGCTGAAATTTAGAAAATATTTTTAAAGTCCTGTTGTACTTTCCAAAATTTAAGTGGACATCAGTGCGCAGGGAGCTTAATTTTGTCCGATCGCGCAACTGCTGCGCGCCGCCCACCGTGCAACTGCACCGCGCTGGTCGCATTATTGTGACAGAGCGGTTGCTAAATTTTAGAAAATATCTTTAAAGTCCTAATGTACTTTCCAAAATTTAAATGGACCTCAGTGCGCAGGGAGCTTAATTTGGTCCGATCGCGCAACCGCAGCGCGCCGGGCGCTCAATGTCGCATTGCTTTAGGAGCGTCTTTGTGTTTTAAGATGGCTTTACTCAGTGACGTGCACTCATAGGAGGCAGGTGAGGCAGTGCCTCACCTTGCCACCAGGGGCAGTAAAGGGCTCAACATGGTTTCCTCAGCTGTCACCATAAGTTGTTAAAAAATGAATAATATAATAAAACATAATATAATATCTGTCCTATGGTCTATGCTTTTAATGCAATTTTGGTGTGTTTCCTATACATTTGGATCATTTTCACAGTCAAAATAGCTGTATTTCTTGTTCAAATAACAACGGGAGACGAGAATCATGGAGGCTGCGGCAGTGACAGGTTGTGCCGCTCAGGGCGTGCGTGTGAGAGTGTGCACCACTCACACACTGTACTGAGCGCGTGCAAACGGCGCGTGCTTGCTTGCAGTCAGCGGGTGAAAATACGAGCCTTGAGGCAGCCAGTACCTTTGCCGCGAAGATGGGGCGATAGTGAGCCTCCGGCTAATAGTTCACGACACGAGTAAATGCGAGAGTAAATTAAGAAGAAAAACAACCAACAACATTCGGTGCTAACGCGTTGCTATTTGGCTTTGTTTTCCCTGACAATGGAGGATATAATCTCGAAAATAAGAAATTTTTCAAAACTTGACTTTCAGTCAAAGCAAGAAACCATAAGTAAGGGAAGACCAACGCCAGATTTGCGAGGATTAATTCAAACTACGGGCATCCCGGGACGGACTACAACATGTTCGTTTCAAAAGGATTGGTACTCTAAAAAAGACTGGCTTTGTGGTTGTGCTGCCAAAAATCGACTTTATTGCTTTCCCTGTCATCGAGATCTTCGTCCAGAAGGACAGGAGAATGGACTTCATTTACAAGTAAAGGTAAGAATACTGCAGTGGTGTGTTTAAATGTACAGTGGTGTGTTTAAAATGTTGTTACATTTAATCAAGAATGGGATAACAACCATGTATGCATGTAAATCTGACTTGTGAGTCAGTGCCTTAGCGTCATACAGTACGTTTGTAAATCTGACTCTGTCAGTGCCTCACCAACCCCAACCCTCACCGCACGTCACTGGCTTTACTGCTCCCACTTGCTTCCTTTGGAGGCATGATTAGAGTTGATGCAATCATCAGAGTAACGAGAACGTAATAATGAACGGAGTCAGTTGGTATGCGGGTCCTCTCGGCTCATCTCGCGAGGTTCGACAACCGAATTTCGTCCGACATCCGAAGCAAAAAAATCTCGAATTTTTTGTTTGAATACCGATTTGTTCGAGATCCGGGACGTTCGAAAACCGAGGCTCCACTGTACTTAAACCAATCAACAAATTCCCCAATATCAGCCGAGTTGTTGAGGATTTTGCTAGACTCCTTACCATGTTCCTGCTAATCTGCATAAGCTTCATTTTATCCACTACATTAGCATTATGCTGAGAAAACGACTGCAGCAGCATGATGATCTCGTCCAATAGAGCGCGGGCGTTATCTTCTTGCTCCACTTTCTCCAGAGCAAATTCCTCCCTGAGAAAACACACATTGACAACTCAAGTATGTAATAAGTAACTTAAGTATGACATGTTTCTATTGTGTACAATAAGCATAGCGTACTGTGTGTGACAGTGTGTGTGTCATGTCTGGGCCTTACCATCTTTGGTTTTCAATCCATTCAGACAAAAAGTGCCGCACTTCAATAGCAAATGTAGCGGAGGGGTAGAAGTCGCAGATGGTCTGGTCAGGCAGGTACTGTATCAGCTGGCTGATGCGACTCCACTGGGCCATGGTCAAGATGTGCTGCATTGTACATTGAGAAAATCAAAAGAACAATCCGAATAGAAAGCGGTTGTTGACTCGCAGGAAAGTTCGACATTACCAGCGGGCTGAAGGCCAGTGGCCGCTGTGCTGCGCTGGCTGGCAATCACTCACCTGCAATGCTCGTGGGAGTCCAAATTTTTGAGCTACTGCTACAGACAATGGCCCTAAAGTGCATTTTTATATTTTTCAGGCTTAAATACTTTACTTTGATATATTTTTATCACAAAAACTAGAGCTGTTTGAGACCACTTTTTCTCAATTCTTCGAGTAATCACCGATACCAATACCAAGTACCGTTACCGCTCATACTTTTGATACATAAAATTTCCCCTTAAAAATAATGACAGATAATAAAAACTATTGTGGAAACTGTACTTGCATTAATAAAAACTATTGTGGAAACTGTACTTGCATTTACATGAAATTTATGTGAATTTTCTATTCTTCTAATTACAAATATGAAACAACCCCGCCGAAACACGACGTGATGATGAAGAAAATGTTTGCAGGGCAGTTCATTTTCGTTTGAGTGCCAGGTTTTCTCTTCTTAGACTTCAAAATAAAACCCCACTAAACACACAGTAAACAAGGCTTAGACGGGGAAAACCGATTTGACAATCCCGGCCACAAACAGTCGCACAGCACGTATATCATCAAAATGCAACGTGTGCTTGGAGGAGCGAAGAATGCGCAATTACGTTTTAGTTGATATTGACTCAGTCGCGCGACGAGCAGCCCCACTCGCCGTTTCTTGTCAACCGGCAACAATAAGGTATCATCCTATGAGAGCATTCAGGAATTGTAGGAGAAGTTGTAGTGCTCTTAATGAACCACAAATTACTCTTCATGAGAATGTTTTTTGTTGATGTTTAAGTAATTTATTTGGGCTTTGCACCTTTACCTACTTTTATGTCCCAAATTCTAAACATTGTCTGATTCTTTGGGAAAACAAGTTAAGAAATAATGAACTATATAATCAATATTTAAAGGAAAGAACTGAAATGTCACTTATGAAATATAAGGCTTACAGAAATAAGGTAAATAACCAACTGAGAGTTGAAAGAAAATATTTCATGACCAACTATTGCGAACAAGCACACAATTCACAAAGAATCTATGGGCTGTTATCAACGTGATAACAGGCCGCGGAAAAAGACATCCTGACTTCCCCACTTACTTCAATTTACAAAACAAGCAGATAGAGAGCAAGCAAATGATAGCTGTAAGCTTCAATGAATTCTTCGTCACAATGGGAGAAAATCTTGCAAAGACATTCCCAAAACAACAGCTACACTGAACCACTTTGAAAAAAACAGACATTTCCAAAAACACATTTGTGCTTGAACCAGTTACAGAAGAAGAAATACTATGCTCAATCCTAACAAAGTGTACGAGCAAAACCTCTATTGACGCCAATGAGTCAGACATGAAACTGATAAAAGCCATAGAAAAGACAACAACCTACAACAATCTAGCTTTTGAAAGTTGGGTATTTCCTGAAAAACTGAAAATAACAAAAATCCTCCCCATTTATAAACAAGGAAATAAGCATGATCTAAATAACTATCACCCTATTTCAATTCTACTCCAGTATTCTAGAATTATAGAGAAACTGTTTATTCAAACGGTGGAGAAAATGATAGAAGACAACAATATATTGTGTGATAACCAATATGGCATTCGCAAAAAGAAATCAACTGCTCATGCACTCACCGACTTCACCAAAAACATAAAAGTGGCCCTGGACAACGGACTAGATAGTATTGGAATATTTTTGGACCTAAGAAAAGCCTTTGACACCATAAATCACAACATCCTATTTGAAAGGCTGAATAGGTATATGGACTACAGGGTAAATCACTAAAATGGATCAAAAGCTATCTAAATAATAGACAACAGTTTGTACAAAAAAGTACCGTATGTTTCGGAGAATAAATCACAGTTTATTTCATAGTTTGCGACTTATATGTGAAATTATTAACACATTATTACTTGATCATTGACACATTACTTACTTACTAGTATATCACTTCACATGTTATTTTCACACTAAACCGCATGAGGGTGCTCTAGGCCTGTGGAATAATTGGAACTGCAACTGACGATGAGCCTAACGTCAGCGCCGCATATACTTTCGGAGTCAGCGGAGTTGTTCATAAGTGACACAGAGGACGAAGATTTCGATGGATTTAATGATTTGGAGTGACACGGATGTTTTGATAAACTTGTTATTTATGTTATAGTTATTTGAATAACTGTTAATATTTACGTCAGGCACGCTCTCAGTTACTCGTTTGTGTTTATGTAACGTTAGCATACCGTATCGTTTAGCCTGTAGTTGCCTATTCATGTCTGTTCTTGGTGGTGTATTTTGTCAAATAAAGTTCCCCCAAAAATGCGGCTTATACTTCGGTGCGACTTATATATGTTTTTTCTTCTTTATTATGCATTTTTGGCTGGTGCGACTTGTACTCCGGAGCGACTTATAGTCCAGAAAATACGGTAATATTAGGTCAACTTGTCTGAGTATCGCTTGTGTTGATTTGGGGGCCTAAAGTGTTTATACTTGTATAAATGACATAATCAATGTATGTGATCAACTTAAATTACTAATGTTTGTGGATTACACCAGTATAAATTGTTCTGGATAAATGATTCACCCATCAAAAATGTTAATGAAAATAATATGCTGGGCATCACAATTGATAACCTCTTGGGATGGAAACCATATTTTAAATACATACCTCCAAAACAAACTAGCAAAAAGCATATCTGTACTATGCAGGTTACAAAACAAAGTGAACCAGTCAACTCTAAGAATAGTATATTCGGCGATGGTAGAACCACACTTGTTCTATGGCGCCAAGGTTTGGGGCCACATCTACCTTATTTCACTAGAACCTCTCAATAAACTTAAAAAATGAGCAATACGGACCATTCACTCCAAATCTTACACTTCCCACACAAATTAATTGTGTCTTACAGATGAAATACTCAAGCTGCGAAATATTATAATATAGACTTCATTAGCTAGCATGTATAAAGTCTCTAGATTTGACATACCTTTTTCAAAAGACAAAAGAAACTATTCAGACTGAGACAAAATAACCTGGGGCTCATAAGACTGTAGATATTTGAGCACCTGCAAATAAACACAACATTAAGAAGCCACACCCTATCAGTGGCATGAGTTAAATATTGGAATAAATTAAACGCAGAAATCAAGATACCTAAAGACCTTAATAAAAAACAAGAGTTTACTGATCCAAAAATACAATGCGTCATATGAGACGTATTCCATATGAAATCTAGTGTGACTTGTGCTTTGAAATCTTACGTGTACAATACAGGCTGTGTTGTTGATGTGTGCAAATATTGATATCAAAACTTATCAACACTGTTGTTTAATTTTGACATTGAAACTCATAAACAATGTTGTGAAATGTTGAATGTTGATCTTGAAACACATGTAGTTGCAAACTTGAGGGCATACCGGGGGCAGGTTTTCAGGCGACAGAAACAGGCACTTCACTCACTGCATCATATGCAATGGATCTCCTAAGCTGAGCCTTCAGCGCAAACCATCGACCTGACCATCGCCGCTCGACGTCCAGAAACTAGGGAAACTGGCCCCCACTGTACCTCTCTTGCAGGATACACAATGGACAGCTGGAGCAAGTGTCACGTCATGTCGCATACGGAAGATGGGGAAGATGTGTACATTTTGATCATCATCGGCTGGCTCTCTCTGACCCTCATGGTGCTGCATTTGTGCCAAAAGCTGAAGGAAATTAAGTCTGGCGCCCTTGGAAATGAGGGACTTCCAGCTTTGGAAAACAGCCTGAGGGCTGAGAGACCAGAGAGATGAAGACAAGGCTCTATCACGAGATGTCTGAACTTAATGGGAAAATGGTCAAGCTGCAGGAGGCCAGCATGGGAGATGACTGCTTGTGATCGATCGGTGCAGGTGCCGCCTGGTGCTGGGGGTGGTGCCCAGGTTGCCGCCAAGATTGTGACTCCAACTCTCTCTAAATTGATTGTTTTATTCAAATCAAATTCTCATAATCTGCTGGGATAGGCTCCAGCACACCCGCGACCCCCTTGTTATCTTGTGTAATTTTTCTGATTCTTTGTTTCTTCCTTTTTTGTTGTTGTTATGGTGGTACTTAGGTAATACTGTGGCGATGTAGACTGTGTCTGGCAGTGTAAACCCTTGGTTGAAATCGAGGCAGGACTAGATAAGCAGAATTTCTTCAACCCGCCTCCCTTTTCAACAAGTCATGTACAACATAATCCATCCATCCATCCAATTTCTGTACCGCTTTGTCCCCACGGGGGTCGCGGGCGTGCTGGAGCCTATCCCAGCGGTCATCGGGCAGTAGGTGGGGGACACCCTGAACCGGTTGCCAGCCAATCGTAGGGCACACAGAGACGAACAACCATCCACACTTGCACTCTCACCCAGGGGCAATTTGGAGTGCTCAATCGGCCTACCAAGCATGTTTTTGGGATGTTGGAGGAAACCGGAGTGCCCGGAGAAAACCCACGCAGGCACGGGGAGAACATGCAAACTCCACACAGGGAAGGTCGGAGGTGGAATCGAACCCGCACCCTCCTAACTGTGAGGTGGACGTGCTAACCAGTGCTCCACCGAGCCGCCTGTACAACATAATGTAAAATGAAATTGTAGTGAATGTTGATTATGTATTTGCCGAAATAAACAAATCAAATCAAATAGCTATGAAACACAGTCGTTAAAACCCTCGCAGCAGACAGCAGTGGAATCATTCATTTCAAAAGATGACATGGGTATTTTTTCCCTCGACGTCACGTCTACTCTTCGCTGATTGGTTCATTCGAACTGCTTGTTTACATTTGCCCCTTCTCAGAAATGCGCATCGATGCGAACTCCCCACCAGACCAATCACTGTAGCATTGGTCTGGTCTGCCAGGCTAGGTGTGATATGCCTCGATTTACATCTGAGTCAACTCATCGCGACTACTGTTGGTGATACATATACAGGGTCCGGCAAAATGATCGGACACATTTGTAGGCTTGATAAAATGCAAATAAATTAAAGAAACAAAAAAGTTTTTTTTATTTTCGAAAAGTACATATAACGCCATTTTATTTTGTTTTGTTTCGTTTCGTTTTCGAATAATGTTATTTTGTTTCGTTTCAGTTGCTAACATGAATTCGGTATATGAGGTCTGTACTTCTTCGAAGAAGACAACGTCACAGTGACTGTGAACTCTGATCGATCCTGGAAGATGCTAGAGACTTTTCTCAGACCCAAATTGAATACGCTCCACGATATAGAAAATGTTTGGTTTCAATAGGATGGGGCAACACCCCACACTTCTCGACGTGCGATGGGGAGTTTGAGGGAGATGCTTCCTGGTCATTTAATCTCATTGCGTGGTGACATTGGTTGGCCCGCTCGATCACCTGATTTAAATCCTTGTGATTTTTTTTCTCTGGGGATACCTCAAGTCAAATGTATACATTAATCGCCCTCGATCTATTGAACAACTTAAAGATGCCATTCATCAAAAAATTCCTGCCATTCCCCATGAAATGATCCGCCGCGTTATGAACAACTTTCATGAACGCCTTCGACAGTGTGTGGACAATAACGGCTCCCATTTGACTGATTTGATTTTTAAAACCAAATGAAACAAAATGGCATTACATGTACTTTTCAAAAAAAAATTTTTTGTATATTTCTTTACTTTATTTGTGTGTTTTTTTTAACCCAAAAATGTGTCAGATCATTTTGCCAGACCATGTGTGAAGTGAAGTAAACAAATGCAAGATCTGTGGTAAGAGTACAAAATTTAACTGTGTTTTTGAAGTGAGAGGAGCCATGGAGAAGTGCTCTATGATGGTTTTCACTACTAAGTAGATGGGAGGAAGCCCATCAGTGAGCTATTAGGCACAGGAAATGACAGAATCCAACTCCCTGCCTCATATGTGAGCTGTGGTTCCAATACTTATTTATTCCTAAGAGCATTGTAAAACAAAATAAAGTAGAACTGATCACCCTTCAAAGACATAATAATGAAGAAATAATGAAGAAAGAGTTTGTCAGCATGCTCCTGTACTCAGTTCCATGTAATAAGCCACTACGCTTTAAGCTACATGAAAACTAAGTAAGCTGTTTGATAAGATTACTGTGTGTATGTGTATGTAGTGATGTCACAAGAAAGCCAAAGTAAAATAACACAGTTGTGGAGCAAATTCTTTAGTTTGAATTGACACTCTGAGGGTCAAGTGACACATTTGCCATACTTGTGCTTTGAAAGTGTCAGAATTATATTACAGTGTAAAGACAGAGCTAATAACCAAGGTCACCAGACAGCATCAGATCAGAATCAGGCCTCTTTCAAATGCAGATCAAAATGTGGTATCAGATATCTTCCAATCCACACGCAGCAAAAACACCCAGAGAGATATTGCATTGCTGCCATAGTCATCTTGACATCATTTAAATATACCAATTGCTGACAAATACAATCCTGCATTTTCCCAGAGAACACAAACATTTTTTTTTTTTTTTACAAACAACTGCAACAGAAAAAGCACAAGTAATTCAATAAGATTTAAATATGATACATTATGAAAAATAATTAAAGACTGCAGCAAGGTTGCTCTAATTTCAATTAATGGTGGGAAGAGCCAGCCCGGGTCAAATGAACATTATATGATGTTTAATATGTATTATGTAATATTGCCCCATCCACACTGTTATTGCTCAGTATCATCCATCCATTAGTCCGTCCGTCCGGCCACTGAGTCTCACAAGCTTCGCTGATGCCTGGAATGCTGATTGTTTGAATTCCAGGTTTTGTTTGACGTTCGGAGTATATTTCTTTCCAAAACCATTTGGATCCAACACTTTAAGAGTCTTTTTCCTCTACACCA
Organism: Syngnathus acus; assembly: GCF_901709675.1. Lineage (NCBI taxonomy): Eukaryota > Metazoa > Chordata > Actinopteri > Syngnathiformes > Syngnathidae > Syngnathus > Syngnathus acus. Next base: position 2,932,270 of record NC_051088.1, on the reverse strand, counting down.
GGGGTGTCAAACTTATTTTTGTCACTGGCCGCATCATAGTCATGGTTTCCTTCGAAAGGCCATTGAAATTGCCAACCCAAATAAATGTCTGAATGTCTCAAATTATATATAGTGTACGGTACAAACTAGTGAATGACTAGATGAATAACTAGTTTTCAAAACAGAGACTAAGAAAAACTGTTAACATGTTTTTAAAATATGAATGGTAATAAAAATTGCTAGCAATAGATCTATTTTTTTCAAGTGAAAACAATTAGTAATTTTAATATTGACATATGAATTTGATGCACAATTTGTCTTCGCGGGCCACATAAAATGATGTGGCGGGCCACATAAAATGATGTGGCGGGCCGTATCTGCCCCCCGGGCCTCATGTGCTCTACACAATCAACTACGCGGCATACCTTGACATGCACTAGATTGGTTTTATAGCATTTTTTACAGACAAAGCGAGCTGACAGCAACGCAAAGGGGGTAATGCCCATGTATAGGGATGGGAGGGACGAACTTGAAATATATTATCTTTATCTCTCGTCAAGACTTACATTTTTAGTGAATGTCAAACAATACCACGGCATTGCTGCTCGTGCTCACGTAAAACAGAAACTGAAAGTACGCATGACAAGTATGAGAATATAGTTAAAAGGTAAACACTAATAATTATGTCGTCATATTGACCAAGACCATTCAGGCAACTACTGTCGAGCGACATTTTCGCTTACCGTTCTAAGTTCGTTTGAGAATTTTCAGTTTCTTTCGTCTCCTCGCAGGCTGCTGCGTGAAAAGCTACCCAACATGTCCGCTTTGTTTATTATTCAACTTCTTTGTCTTCATGCACGTTAATAGGAGACGATCGTAGTTTCTTTCGACTTCCCTGTTGAACCAACTCGCTTCCTGCAGTCCCGTAACAGACGGTAGCGTGCTTGTCGGCCAACGTTACTTCAAGTATTGTTGGACTCTGCTCACTTCGTGACGTCGCTCCCCCTCCCTCCCCAAAGAGGAAAGGTTCGAGTTTGTCAGGGTGGACTTGTCTGAGTGGACAATGTATTCCGCCACCGTGGGTGTACTGAGTCAACTTCCAGAGAAATAGAAAAAAGGGCGGTGCATTGATAAGGCGCGTACATTTCCAGGAAAGGCTTTCTTAACATAGATGTATCCATTTATTATTAAAAATTGAAAAACGAATCGTTATTTGATTTTGTTTGAAAACAGAAAAACGGATTTTCTTGTTGGTTATGTGAATGGAGTAATGGAAAGTCTAACAGGTTGATTTACAATTTTTATTTGTAAAACGAAAATGGGATATAACGCGCACTCACGCGAACACAAACACGCTTCTGCGCGTGCGCATAACGGCTGATATTTATTTTGGATTCCCGGAAGTTGCCACTAAGAGCATTTCTCATACTGACCGGAAGATGGCGACAGCGCGGCGTCTTAAGACAACGCAGTGTTCTGTAATGATGATCCATCAGCAATCAACATTCTACGTTCGATTTCTGTAACTCTCAGTAAAACTTGAGCAGCTTTGAGCAGGTATTTTGTCCCAGGATTGAAGGCTGCTTTCTCCAAATGTCATGTTCCAGCTCTTTCAGCAGATGAGAAGATTTAGATCAGGGCTCATCCAAAGCGACTGTAATACCACGGTATCACATTGTCACACTTTCAAGAGCACTATTCTGAATATGGGTCAATATTTCTGTAGCGTTCCATAGCCTATGATGCAACCAACAGCCGCTTTGCTGAGGTTTGGTGATGCTTATTATTATCTTGTATAGAAATGCATGTTTTCATCACTCAGTGCACTGCGTCTTACTCTCCTCGCAGAACAAAAGATTGCAACATCGCAGCTTTATCTTCCGTGCTCAGAGAAAAAAGATGACAACATCTGGAACTAATACAGCTGTGCTGGATCTCAGTGGGACTAGGGGGCTAGGAGGCTGCAAGCTGGGGGTGGTGAAGAGCTTAGGCCCTGGGGGCCCTGTGTCCCTGACTCGAAAATGGACCTGATTGCAAACATCTGGCAGTCCTGACTCACCCTGTGTCTGATGTCAAACTTGTCAGTATCACGGCCCGAACAAGCGAAAAGGCCAGCACTTATGGTCAGGTAGGGGACATAGAGCAGACCACGTTCAGGGTGTATATTTACTTTCACATATCTGTTGGGATAAAATCAGGTTATTTTATCAACAGAGGGCCGCATCTACCCGCAATAAGCAAAATCCGCAAAGTAGAGGTTGACATTTTCCCGGGGGATTTACGCCTCTATTACTATGTTACGGGCCCCCTGCAGCTTCCAAACAGTTCCTTTCCCTCTAAATATTTGTTACGCTTAATAAATTCAACTTTTAAATTGTAAAACGAAGAAGGGAAACGAGCTGCGAGAGCTGTGAGAGGAGCGTGTTCTGTCCCCAGCAGTGTACGAGTATGATGTAATGTAACATTACATTCAAGCTATAGTTTTATGCTAAAATGGTGTACCTTAACTAGAATCCCGCGGTGCATTTCAGCCAAATCCTGGTAGATTCATGCAATTTCAAACACTTGTTGTTGTGCAAAACAAAGGTTGAGCATCTACCCATGAAGGTATCTTGCGCCTACTTCAATTTTTTTTTCAGTGCAGTCGTCTTCTCTCTTCCTCGAGAAACAGAACTCGCAGAATTTTATTTTCACTTTGAACAATAAGCTCAACAAAGGGAACTTTAAACCACTGGAAATGAAGCCGCATTACAGGTAAGCTGTTTTAAGATAAACTTTAAAGAGACACAAAAACCATGATCCATTTTTTTTCATAAACAAGCTCAGTTTGTGTATTTATTGATAGGGAAATGATTAAAGTGATCATTTTCTATTTCATCCATTTAATTTTGGAGGGAAAACGAAACACCCAATGCCCTCAGAAATGGCCACTTTTAATGAGGAATATGGCCACACCACCTCCCCTCCCTACATGTCTTGCTGGGAGTCACTATATTTTCACATACAGTGGAGCCTCGGTTTTCGAACGTCCCGGATCTCGAACAAATCGGTATTCGAACAAAAAATTCGAGATTTTTTTGCTTCGGATATCGGACGAAATTCGGTTGTCGAACCTCGCGAGATGAGCCGAGAGGACCCGCATGCCAACTGACTCCGTTCGTTATTACATTCTCGTTACTCTGAGGATTGCAGCAACTCTAATCACTCCTCCAAAGGAAGCAAGGGGGAGCAGTAAAGCCATCCTAAAAAACAAAGACGCTCTTATACCATGCGACAGTGAGCGCCCGGCGCGCTGCAGTTGCGCGATCGGACCAAATTAAGCTCCTTGCGCACTGAAGTCCACTTAAATTTTGGAAAGTACACCAGGACATTAAAAATATTTTCTAGATTTCAGCGACGGCTTTGTCACAATAATGCGACCAGCGCGGTGTAGTTGCGCGGTCGGCGACGCGCTACGGTTGCGCGTTCGGCGGTGCGCTGCAGTTGCGCGATCGGACAAAATTGCGCAAATGAAAAAATGCTTAAGAAAGGCGTTTTCTTCGTCTTCTTTTTTTGCTTTGAAAGGATTAAAATATTTTCCATATTTCTGGAACGGATTGTGGTCGAAAACCGAGGCTCCACTGTACACGTATATATATTTCGACATTGCAATAGTTAGTAAACTTTAAGTTACAGTCAGATAAATAAACTGATTTACATATAGACCTTCTGGTGCCTAGCTAAGGAGAGAAAACAAAGGGTTGTATCCCCTGGCTTGGAGGTGTTATAAGTTCCTGGCCACTTTGGAGGGCCACCAGGACAGACCCACACCTTAAATCATTATACAGCTGTCGCTAATAATATCAATATATATAATATATAATATCAAATGTTTGTAGGCATCTCAATTTAGGCCATTTTAACTTCTTAAAACTTCAAAACATTTTGCCTTTCCACGGCTGGCCGACTTAAAAGAGCAAAAAATGAGCAGCCTCCCTGCAGCAAAATGCCTTTTTTTGGTCACATCTGTCTGTGTGTGTGTTTTTTTTTTTTTATCTCCATAAGTCACCAATATACGAAAAAGACAATGCGGTCCAGAGAGGCTTTTTGGAAGTTGAATTGTTCATACGTTGTTACATATTCAACTGAAATCTGACTTAGATTTCCTCTGAAGTCCACATATGGATATACCCTCTGAGTCGCTTATCCGAAAAGTAGGCGCCTTAAGTGGCCACCTTCAGCTGAAAGGTCGGACTCCTTGCTAGTAGTTAGGTGATCCGAATCTTTGCAACAAGCCAACCTCCAGGGGTTGACTTGCAGTTATTTATCTGAAATTGACACGCACAGGCCGGCAAACGCGGCCTGCGGTCAGCAGAGAGCCTCATTGCCGGGCGGCAGGCCAGCCGACACGGGCCTCCTCGCTGGAATGAAGGACCTGCGGAACCTCTCCTTCTTACACCGTGGGTGTAACAGTCTGCTGCTGAAGGAGCTTCTCAGGGACCCCATAATGTCATGGAGGGGTAGAGATGTGTTGTCCAGGATGGATGTCAACTTAACTAACATCCTCCTCTCACCCACAACCTCTATGGCAGGGGTCACCAACCTTTCTTAAACCGAGAGCTACTTCCTGGGTACTGATTAAGGCAAAGGGCTACCAGTTTGACACACACTTCTGAAATAGCCAATTTGCTCAATTTAGCTTTCACTATGTGTTATTATTGTCATTTCAAGTTCACATGTAAGTGTGATTTTAACAAGAATAGCAAAAATACAGTCAAACCTCGGTTTTCGACCAGAATCCATTCGAGAAGCGAATCGGTCGAATTCCGAATCTATTTTTCCCATTACAAATAATAGAACAATTTTTAGTCCGTTCCAAGACTAAAAAAACGCCTTTTTTTAAGCATTTTTTTATTTGCGCATTTTTGTCCGATTGCGCAACTGCAGCGCACCACCGAACGCGCAACCGCAGCGCGTCGCCCACTGCGCAACTGCACCGCGCTGGTCGCATTATGTGTTTTTTGAATGTAGGAGGAAACTGGAATACCGAGAGGAAAGCAAAGGAGGCACAGGGAGAACTAGAAAAAATAGGAAGAACATGCAAACTCCACACAGAAAGGCCGGAGACGGAATCAAATCCCGCACCTCTGAACTGTGATGCGACGTGCAAACCAGTGCTCCACCGTGAAATATTTATCTCACTGAATTAATTTTCAAATCATCATTGCGACGTGGAGAACAGGGGGCGCGATCTCTGTTATCACGACTGGATCTGGACTCCGGGCGATATGAACTATGCTAGCCAGGATCGCGTTTTGAGGTTCACCAGACAATATTTTTCACTGAAGGACTGCGTTTCAACAGAAATAGGACATGGTTGATAATTATGAGAAAAGTATGAATATATTGAAAAGCAAAGAATGGACAGACAAATGTGAGGTCCTCGCGCATCGTTAAAACAAGCTCCACCATTGGTAACTGTGAAATTATGAATATGGTCACCTAATGTTCCAATACATGAGTACCATATATCAGTGATCCCCAACCTTTTTTGCGCCACGGACCGGTTACGTGTCAGAAATATTTTCGCGGTCCGGCCTTTATATAAATAAATAATACATTTATATAACTAAAATACATTTATATAAATAAATAATACATTTATAATAAATACATGAATACGATGAAACAAAATGATACGACTGGCATAAAAACAAGTATAAACGACATTAAAATAAAACTCACCATTACATTGAATTAGTGGGAGCACTGAGCTTGTTTCTCAGAAACGAGCCGGTCCCATCTAGGCGTAATCGGAGACAATGACACCCGAAGTGGTTAAGGTTTGTCTTTTAATGCAGGATGCTTGGTCTCCATGTGCCGAAGCAGTTTTGAGGGCTTCATTGCCTCGTTAGCTAGCCTGTCGCCACATATTATGCAGAGTGGGCTTGGCGCGTCATAGTCTTTTAAATGCAGCTTTCCTTTTCTTAGAAGTCGTAGCCTCTTCTTCTTCCGTCTCCTCATTGGGCTTTTTTCCCTTTCCGAAGAAGCTTTCCAAACATCTCTGTTTCTTGCTCATTTATGCTTGCTTCGCGGGCTCAACTGAGGTGACATGTCACGTGACCGAGACGAGCGTCTTGACCTGAACCGACGGATGTAATTGGGAGAGAATCGCCAATTTTTTTATATTTTTCAAAATAAATACCGTATTTTCCGCCCTAAAAGGCACACCGGATTATAAGGCGCACCTTCAATGAACGGCCCATTTTAAAACTTTGTCCATATATAAGGCGCACCGGATTATAAGGCGCATAAAATAGAAGCTATACTGCAACAAACTGAGGTTGACTAGGGTTGCGGTATGCATCCACTAGCCAATAACCAACGAGCCCTCTGTAAACAATCGCGTTTCTCAAACGATCTCCTATAAAATGATCGGAACTGACTAAAGTTCGATCTAACGCATTGGTACTACTTACCTATGTTTCCCTTCCATATCGATCCGTAGATTTACTCGAAACATTAACAGAGCAGCCTATTTTGACATGAAATAGCCTGGTACGTATAGCAGCTATCGTTATAGCATTAGCCATCCGCAAAGTCCCACTAGCCTCAGCTCGCAATCTCCCTCGAGCCTCAGCAAAGTGTAAACAATCGCGTTTCTCAAACGATCTCCTATAAAATGATCGGAACTGACTAAAGTTCGATCTAACGCATTGGTACTACTTACCGTTTTTTCCATGTATAATGCGCAAAATTTAACTAATTTATTGTCCTAAAATCCGGGGTGCGCATTATACATGGGTACAATTTTTTTTTAATTTTTTAATTTTTTTAATTTTAATTTTTTATTTTTTTTGGAAGAAAATCATGGTACAACAATTTTTGAAGAAAATCTTGTCACGGATGGAGTGTGGAAAGGAAGAGGGCGACCAAGTGCAGCTTGAACCAGGGTTCATTGGAGGAACTCAAAACACAGACTTGGTAAACTAACATAACTCTCTAACAAAACCAATAACAGGACTGACCGACAAAGACGTGGAACAAAAAGACAGGGGGACATTACCAAAGACAGGAACAGAAACCTGTGTTATTGTCAAATATTGTTTGTTTTTTAATCTCCATCGCAGACTGGACGTCATACGGAGGCAGTATCACTGCGCATGCGCACTATGGATCCGATGCGAATAGTCCTCTTCTCTTCTTGACTGACAATGAATGTGATAGTTTAATACATACAATCAGCAAATAACAAAATACGTATTACAGGTAATATTTTATTTCACAACACTTTGCCTTGTTCCTTTCGTCTCTGCTGTTCACTTCAAACACGCTCCATACGAACGCAATGCTCTCGTATCAGACGCTTGCTCGATCACCTGCTCGTTTGCTGTCACAATGTACCCTACACAAATCCGAAACATTTGTAGCGGCTCCGAGTCACGATGAGGGACAAGTTTTGGTTTCCAAGGGTGTTTTTATTCCTCTTCAACTTCTCTCCCATACAGAGCCGCCTTTTTCACATGTCCGCACGTCACTTTCCTCTCTTTTCATTTTAAGATAAGATAAGATAAGATAATCCTTTATTATTCCCTCAATGGGGAAACTCCTATGTTAACCTTTAACCTAACTGATCGCGGTGGTGCCTTTATGGGCAGTCGGAGAAATCAACGCCAACAAAAAAAATACATCCAGCCTAGTTAAGACCATACCAAAGACTATAAAAATGGGACCCATTGCCTCCCTGCTTGGCACTCAGCATTAAGGGTTGGAATTGGGGGGTTAGATCACCAAATGATTCCCGAGCGCGGCGCCGCTGCTGCTCACTGCTCCCCTCTCCCCCAGGGGATGGATCAAAATCACACGGGGATGGGTCAAATGTAGAGGACAAATTTCACCACACCCAGATGCGTGTGTGACGATCATTGGGACTTAAAAAAAAAAAAAAAAAAAAAAGTCAAAATTTGGGTGCGTATTATACATGGGTACAGGCTTTTTTCCAGCATTGACATGCCATTTTTAGGGTGCGTATTATACATGGGGGCGCATTATACATGGAAAAAAACGGTACCTATGTTTCCCTTCCATATCGATCCGTAGATTTACTCGAAACATTAACAGAGCAGCCTATTTTGACATGAAATAGCCTGGTACGTATAGCAGCTATCGTTATAGCATTAGCCATCCGCAAAGTCCCACGAGCCTCAGCTCGCAATCTCCCATGAGCCTCAGCAAAGTGTAAACAATCGCGTTTCTCAAACGATCTCCTATAAAATGATCGGAACTGATTAAAGTTCGATCTAACGCATTGGTACTACTTACCTATGTTTCCCTTCCATATCGATCCGTAGATTTACTCGAAACATTAACAGAGCAGCCTATTTTGACATGAAATAGCCTGGTACGTATAGCAGCTATCGTTATAGCATTAGCCATCCGCAAAGTCCCATGAGCCTCAGCTCGCAATCTCCCATGAGCCTCAGCAAAGTGTAAACAATCGCGTTTCTCAAACGATCTCCTATAAAATGATCGGAACTGACTAAAGTTCGATCTAACACATTGGTACTGCTTACCTATGTTTCCATTCCATATCAATCCGTAAATTTACTCGAAACATTAACGGAGCAGCCTATTTTTAAATGAAATAGCCTCGCGGGTACAACAGCTATTCGGTGACGCCCCCTGACTACAGTTGCCGTAATGTTGGGAAGCGATGCGACCTTGTAATTTACTAGTTGTACTAAAACGTACTGAAACATTTTGGCAGAGCACTGTGTACAACCAGTATGGATCAACAAATTCATCAATTGATCCATATATAAGGCGCACTGGACTATAAGGCACACTGTCGGCTTTTGAGAAAATCTTAGGTTTTTAGGTGCGCCTTATAGTCCGGAAAATACGGTACTTGCTCATTTTTGCTAGCTTTGCGGGCTCGACTGGGGAAACATGTCACGTGACCGGGACGAGCGTCTTGACCTGAATTAATTGATTGTCGATTAAAACTTTTTTTTTTTTTTTCTGTGTGGCTTGGCGGCCCGGTACCAAGTGACCCACGGACCGGTACCGGTCCGCGGCCCGGTGGTTGGGGACCACTGCCATATATAACAGTACTGTTGCTAACACGGAAGCGGATTTCTTCTGTGATGATTGCTGATGAGTTGCTTTAGCCTGTCGATCAACACCAAAGAAGGAATGTACAGTAGTTGCTTGGACTAAAGGTAGTATGGTCACGTGACTGATATCATCCTAATTCCCATGTTAACATCCTGAACGTTTATATCTCAATTTCAATACAATAACGATATATTGCCAAGCCCTATACCAGGGGTGGCCAACCAGTCAGAGACTAAGAGCCACATTTTTTTACTGTGTACCGCAAAGAGCCCCCCCCCCCCCCCAATGGGTTTGCCCCTCCTCCTTTGCGGGATTTCACCTCATGCGCATGCGCGTTTGACGAAAATACCATATTGAACTCAAGCGAAGCGAACACGCAGCGTTTGACGAAAATACAATATTGAACTCAAGCGAAGCGAACACGCACAAAAACAAACAAACAAACAAATAAACCCACAAATGTTGATATGAACGTAAAGGAGCCGCATGAAACCCGGCAAGGAGCCGCATGCGGCTCGCGAGCCGAACGTAAAGGAGCCGCATGAAACCCGGCAAAGAGCCGCATGCGGCTCGCGAGCCGCGGGTTGGTCACCCCTGCCCTATACCATAAAATATGTCAATATAGAGGTGGATGTTTCAACTTTTATGCATTTTTCCAAGATAAACTTATTAATATGTAACTACCAATCAAGTCTCACATGTAAAATTAAAGATAGCAGTCAAGACTCCCCTTAACAGTATTTTTCTCTTATTGGATGATCTATGTATTTCATGCATGTGTTCTAAATGCATCCACTCATACTCCAAAGTCACATTCTACACGAATGGGTGGTAAAATTGAATTGGTGACAGCAAAAGACAGAAACTTAATTTTGACTAGCTGCATATAGACCATTACCCTTCATTATAGGATGAAGGGCAGCCCATGCTCATAACACAACGATGCATCATTATTAGAGAATTAATTAATATGTCATCAACAGCCCACAGTGGTACTGATCTGCTGGGACGCCATCACAGGTGTTATGAACACAGCTTGCACCCACAACTCAGAATGTTGTCAGGTATCTAGGACAAAGCTATGATGTCAGCTTTATGGGTGCTCCACTCAAAATTAAGCAACACATGACATTTAAATTCGTAAATATTAATAATTTCCCGGGCCGGCTCTACGCAGGGGCAAGAGGGGCAACGCCCCCTCAAACAGATGTCCTGCCCCCTCGAATCAAACTTTTAGAAGTGAAAAATCCACTGATAGAAACACACGTTAATCAGCCCCCTCTCTTCTCTCATGTCGGTGCAGTGTGTCCTCACACAGCCTGCTGTCAGGACTCCGCGCCCCTCCGTAAACATCCAATCACTGTGAGTATGCAAATGAGGCAAGACGCAGCCAGAGAGTGTCAAGTTACAGTCAGCGCGGTAGGAGTTGGAAGAAGCAGTAAAAACTCCACCAAACTCATCGTAATGACCCGTGATATAACTAATGATTAACGACAACTCAAATAATAGTTAATATAACATTCATATTATATGTTCCCCCCCCTGAGAGATTGCCACCTTATTGTGGTCACGGGGTTTGCGTGCCTCAGTGACCCTAAGAGCAATACCAGCAGAAGCTTTAATCTTCAGGTGGGACACCCAAGCTGGACAGGTCTTAGTGTAGAGGCCTGACAGAGTGCAATCCACTTCTCCAGGTTGAGATCTGGACACACAGCTAACAACTGCCGTGAAGAAAACACTAACAGTGTTAAAAATGTGTAAAAAAAAAAAAAAAAAAAGAACATGCCCCCTTCACATTTCTGACTGCCCCCTCTTATGTGCATTCCTAGAACCGGCCCTGATTTCCTGTATAATAAAGTCATAGTTTTACATACATACAAATTAGTCTGAAACCACAAAGACCTATTTTTAAGAAAATAAATATTTATAAATAAATAAAAATAAGTAGATAGCACTAGTGCTTGGCAGTGTTGTACCTGAACGCGTTCAATGAATTAAACCCGTTCATATTTAAACGAACATGAACTGAACGGAACGCATTTTTGCTTCGTGAAACGTATGTGAACGCGCTCATTCTGGGGCCAATGAACAGTTTTGAAGAGCAGTTCATTTTCATTTAAAGGTGCCAGGTTTTCTTATCTTAGACTTCAAAATAAAACCCCACTAAACACACGGTAAACGAGGTTTAGACGGAGAAAAACGACCCCGGCCACAAAGAGTCGCACGGCGCGCGCATCATCAAAATGTGATGGGTGCTTGGATGAGCGAAGAAAGTTGATGTCGCACGACGAGCAGCCCCACTTGAACCCGCTGGCACGACATGAATGGGAATGTGTAGCGGAGACGTGACAGGCCAACATTATGTTGAAGACAATAAAATGAGAGAAGTGTCAATAATAAATACACAAATAAATAATGAACACAAATATCCATTAAATTAAATTAAACATGAACGGATGATAATTTAGTTGTACTAAGTTCATCTTGTTTTTCCTTTTTAATCACTTCACGGTTCTTTTATATCAAACAAATTATTTTAGGTGCATTACCTGACATGTTTCGGCGGTTTCTTCCGCCTTCATCAGAGTGTCACTGATGTGGTTGTGACGCGTCTTTATCAGCTGATGGATGAAGGCGTGGCTCACCTGTCAGATTTGACAGGTGAGTCACGCCCTCTGCTGTCCGTTCACTTCTCCAGAATGCTGTTCCAGGTTGTAGCGAGCATGTAGGCTCCCTCGTCCCTGTTGATGGTCCTCGGGCCCCGCTTGCGGATCTCAATGGCCTCCCTGATCCAACGCTGATGTTTGTTTTCTTCAGTGCAGATGACTCTGGCCTTTTCCCAGTCCATGATGTGGTTTTCTCTTTTACAGTGGTCGGTAATGGCTGACTTGTAGTGTTCCTGTTCTGCTTGTAATCTTATTGCTCTTGTTTGTCTTGTTGCTGTCTCCTTCTCACACTCCTTCTTGTGTTCTGTTTTTCTTGTGATGAAGTTCCTCCCTGTCTCCCCGATGTATGATTTATTGCATGATTTGCATGGAATCTCGTATATAGAATTGCATTTATTTTCCGGGTTGACTCTGTCTTTTGGGTGGACCAGTATCTGACGGAGTGTTGTATGTGGTATTTTTTCATGCCTTTTTTGATGCGTTCCGTAATTCCTCTCACATACGGCAACGTCACCATTCCGCTGGGTTCTTGTTTCCGTGTTTGTTTCTTTCTTTCCCCCTGTGTTTTGTATTTTTTTGTTTTTTACCTGTTCTGCACCTTTGGTTATTGCCCATTGTGGATACTGACATTTTTTGAGTGCGTGTTGTATGTATTTTTCTTCCTGTGTTATGTCCTCCGGATCCGTGATTATTGTTGTGCGTTCAGTAGTGTTCTGACTACTGACAGTTTATGTATAGTGGGATGTTCTGATGTCCAGGGGAGGTACTGGTCGGTGTGTGTGGGTTTTCTGTGTACCGTATTTTCCGCACTATTAGGCGCACCTAAAAACTTACATTTTACTAAAAAAAACACAGTGCGCCTTATAATGCAGAGCGCCTTATATATGGATCAATTGATGAATTTGTTGATCCATACTGGTTGTACACAGTGCTCTGCCAAAATGTTTCAGTACGTTTTAGTACGACTAGTAAATTACAAGGTCGCATCGCTTCCCAACATTACGGCAACTGTAGTCAGGGGGCGTCACCGAATAGCTGTTGTACCCGCGAGGCTATTTCATTTCAAAATAGGCTGCTCTGTTAATGTTTCGAGTAAATTTACGGATTGATATGGAAGGGAAACATAGGTAAGCAGTACCAATGTGTTAGATCGAACTTTAGTCAGTTCCGATCATTTTATAGGAGATCGTTTGAGAAACGCGATTGTTTACACTTTGCTGAGGCTCATGGGAGATTGCGAGCTGAGGCTCATGGGAATTTGCGGATGGCTAATGCTATAACGATAGCTGCTATACGCACCAGGCTATTTCATGTCAAAATAGGCTGCGCCGTTAATGTTTCGAGTAAATCTACGGATCGATATGGAAGGGAAACATAGGTAAGTAGTACCAATGCGTTAGATCGAACTTTAGTCAGTTCCGATCATTTTATAGGAGATCGTTTGAGAAACGCGATTGTTTACAGAGGGCTCGTTGGTTATTGGCTAGTGGATGCATACCGCAACCCTAGTCAACCTCAGTTTGTTGCAGTATAGCTTCTATTTATGCGCCTTGTAATCCGGTGCGCCTTATATATGGACAAAGTTTTAAAATGGGCCGTTCATTGAAGGTGCGCCTTATAATCCGGTGCGCCTAATAGTGCGGAAAATACGGTACTTTTATTTTTATGTCTCCGTTGTCTGTGTGGTGTATGTTGATGTCTACAAAAGGCTATGGATCGATCTGTTTCTTCTTCATGAGTGAATTTGATGTTACCGGTGGTGTCTATGGTGTTGAGATGGTCTGTGAGGTGTTGTGTATGTCCTGTTTTTGCTTTTTCTAGAATGTCATCGACGTAGCGTCTCCATAGCGTGTGTATGTGTATGTGTATGTGTCCGGGGCTGTTAAGAGTGCCTTTTGTTCTAAATCCTCCATAAAAAAATTGCACATGATGGCAGAAAGAGGATCTCCCATGGGGAATCCCTCTTTTTGCCTGTAGATTGTGTTTCTGTATTGGAAGTAAGTGGAGGTGGCGATGAAATGGAGTAGTTGGGTGATGTCCTGTGTTGTTAGATTTGTGCGTTTCTTGAGTGTCCTGTCTGCTGATAGTCTGTCATGTACTATGCGTATGGTGGACTGTGTGGGTGTTTTTGTGAAGAGTGAAATGACGTCGTGTGATATGAACATTTCGTCTTTCTGTACTTTTATGTGTGTGAGTTCTGTGGCGAGTTGTTTCGAGTTTTTGCAGTGTTGATCCGTGAGTCCTAGTAGTGGTTTTATTATTTCTGTGAGTGCTTTTGATAGGTTGTATGTGACTGACCCGATGCTCTCTACAACCTGGAACAGCATTCTGGAGAGGTGAACGGACAGCAGAGGGCGTGACTCACCTGTCAGATTGCCACGCCTTCATCCATCAGCTGATAAAGACGCGTCACAACCACATCAGTGACACTCTGATGAAGGCGGAAGAAACCGCCGAAACATGTCAGGTAATGCACCTAAAATAATTTGTTTGATATAAAAGAACCGTGAAGTGGATGATAATTTACTTTGTCAAATGAACCACACTTTTGAGGACCAGGATTATTCATCAAAACAAATGTCCTGACAGCAAAGCAAATAAAAATGACTGAAATACGTTACTAAGATGATTATAAATTAAACTGTAATTCCAAAAATGAAATGAAAATTTTCCCCAACATCTGTGGAAGTGACACTTGCGCTTATTTCATTTATTAATTAGGGTACATTCGGAAAGTCAGTCTGGTACCCTAACTCTACTCTGTGTGCGAGTCACAACCATACCCATGGGCGGACAGATTGTACTTCTCAATTAAGGTTTTACTATCTAGTTCGAGGTGGGTCTTCGTCTATCCGTGTAATCGTCCCTAACCTGTGTAATTTAGTGATGTGCATTCCAGTTCTTTTGGGTGAACTGAATCTTTAGAATCAGTTCACTCAAAAGATTCGTTCAAACGAATCGTTCAATGAATCCCCCCCTAATCCTACCCCCCCCACACACACATTTCGATTTCTTTGTGTCTTGGCATGTGAAGAAATTGACAATAAAGCAGACTTTGACTTTGACTTTGACACACACACACTCACACACACACTGATACGTTTTTTTTTTTTTTTTTACATTCAGTGGAAACAACCCATACACATCAAACAATACAACTACATAACCCCCCCAAATTATTATATATAATAATAATTGGCTCGGGTAATTAACACATTTCTTTCTATAATACAACACTTACACACTGATCCGTTGGCAACAGTCTCTCACCCGGTCGTGAACGGGAAATTGCGTCACTGACTCGTTCATGAAGGGGAAATTACGTCACTGTCTCGTAAAGTCCCTCCTCCATCTATCGCTCGCTGGCGCTGCTGATTGGTCGTTCGCGAAGATTGAACGAACAGGATCCTGGCGTACGTTCCTGGGGTGTCCAGGTGGTGCAGGATGTAGTGCAGTCCCATGTTGACCGCATCATCCACCGACCTGAGTTGATGGTGTTATTATACCGAATGTGTTTGTGTTTTAATAAAAGGCTGAAAAAACCCCGTTATGCCGATATTTGTTATTTTGGGGGGCACCAATTCATATAACAACGTAAAACACATATACATATTGTCATATAAAGCTGTTAACCAAATGTCTGATTTTTACCAAATGATTCCCGAGCGCGGCACCGCTGCTGCTCACTGCTCCCCTCTCCCCCAGGGGATGGATCAAAATCACACGGGGATGGGTTAAATGCAGAGGACAAATTTCACCACACCCAGATGTGTGTGTGACGATCATTGGGACTTTAACTTAACTTTAACTTTAACTTGTGTTTTAATAGGCGAGTATAAAACCAAGGAATAAAAAACTAGATAAGTTTTAACATAAATGTTTATTAAAAATAATAATAATAATAATAAATTCACGACTCGTTCGTGAATGGGAAGGTACGTCACTGACTCGTAAAGTCCCTCCTCCATCGAACGCTCGCTGGCGCTGCTGATTGGTCTTCACGAGTGAGTGAGTGAGTGAGTGAGTGAGTGAGTGAGTGAGTGAGTGAGTGACAGACAGCATTGCTGCTATGCTATTGCCAGCCGACACGTTATGCCGACATTGATATTTTAATTTTGTATTTGTTGGCTAGTAGTTGATGGTGTTATTATACCGAATGTGTTTATGTTTGTGTTTGAATAAAAGGTTGAAAAAAAAAAACGTTATGCCGACATTTGTTAATTTTGGGGACACCAACTCATATAACAACGTAAAACACATACATATTGTCATATAAAGCAGTTAACCAAATGTCTGATTTTTATGTTTTGAATGGCGAATATAAAAACAAGGAATAAAACACCAGACAAGTTATAACATAAATGTTTATAATAATAATAATAATAATAATAATAATAATAATAATAAAAGTACATTTCAAACCAGCAATCTAATGTGGAACTGCAGTCGATATAGTGGATAACAACATTTGGGCATATATATGCATAGACGTTATTTAAAATCTACTACAAGTAAATCGTAAATCTACATTCTGGCTTCCATAGTTCACGCCAGGAGACGCAACATATTCACTGACTGATCCGTTGATGCACAAGAAGGCATTTCACTCATTGACTCGTTCGCGAACGGGAAAGCCAGGATTCGTTCCCTCACTGATCCGTTCTCGCGGTGAACTGGAAATGCGAATCACTCAGTGAGTGATTCACTCAGTGAGTGATTCACTCAGTGAGTGATTCACTCAGTGAGTGATTCACTCAGTGAGTGATTCACTCAATGAGTGATTTGTTCACTCACAGTTTCGTTCGTTGGTGAACGGGAAATGCAATTCACGACTCGTTCGTGAACGGGAAGTTACATCATTTTCTTCGTTTTGTTTTACGGCGAGGTAGCACCAGCTTCAATGGGCATTCCTGACACCTACTGGTTGAAGTTATATATGAAAGGAAAAAAAGAACGAATCACTTTAGGAAGTGATTCGTTCACTCTTGTTCACTGAAAAGATTCGTTCTTTTTGAACGAATCGTTCACTCACGAGCCAACACTAGTGTAATCGTCCTTAACCCAGTCAAGTACAGATGAATTGATAGATAAAATGACAGAAACAGTAACATGCTCCTTTGTCTCGCATGTGAAACACCTTTAATACACTATGTTCAGACCGAATGTGAAATATGGCAACGTGACACTTTTCTCGTGCCATATGGTGTACGGAGATATTCTGATATAGTATGCACTCCACCATTTTAGGTAAACTGGGTTTCTCATCTAATAGACCATGACATATACTTTTTTGATAGACTAATGATGAACTGAGGGATGGAACGGTGACAGAAGCAATGGCAGAATAATTTTTAAAGTAACTAGGATGGATTACATTATGAATAATGACAGACTGATGACAAACGGTTGGCCAATGATGACCCACCTCTGCAAATACATAGTTTATCCTCATTGTACTGTGTTTATTTGATAGATTTAGTGCTATTCTGCAAGGTTCAGACCTGGTCTTGTGTGCAACTTTACGTGGGTTGCTTCAAGCAGAAAATTGGAGGGGCTTTTCCGACAATTGCAAAAAATGTCTGAACATTGCTAGTCAATCTGGTGCAAATCAATCTGTTCCTTGTGTTAATACTTTGGCTGAAAAATTAAATCTTGGTTGACAGTTTAACAGCTGTAAAGAAATCAATACACTCACCAGATACGCCACCTTCGTCGCTCCATTTTCCAACCCGGTTCTTATTTTGCATGGCTCCTGCACCTAATGCATACGGAGAGAGATCTGTGTCAGAATTATTCACACAAATACATCCGCGATTTTCACGTTTTCAGAGCCGCATTATATTTGTGATTTTCACGTTTTTCCAATCCACAAATACAGGCTATTGGGGATTCTCATGTGTTTTCCACATCCACGAATATATGCACGATTTTCACGTGTGTTGTCATTTCAAGAGATGCACGCACGCGCGCGCACGCAGGCACACGCACACGCACCATCCATCCATCCATCCATCCATCCATCCATCCATCCATCCATCCATCCATCCATCCATCCATCCATTTTCTGTACCGCTTTATCCCCACGGGGGTCGCGGGCTTGCCGGAGCCTATCCCAGCTGTCATCGGGCAGTAGGCGGGGGACACCCTGAACAACCATCCGCACACGCACTCACACCTAGGGGCAATTTGGAGCGCTCAATCGGCCTACCAAGCATGTGTTTGGGGATGTGGGAGGAAACCGGAGTGCCCGGAGAAAACCCACGCGGACACGGGGAGAACATGCAAACTCCACACAGGGAGGGCCGGAGGTGGAATTGAACCCGCACCCTCCTTACTGTGAGGCGGACGTGCTAGCCAGTGCCCCACACACACACCAGTCTCCGATATTCTGATATTGAAAGGCCCTCCATCCGTGGGGAGGCACTGCTGCTAGAATGTACTATATCAATTAAAAAAGAAAAAGAGGTGCCAAATCTTACCTGTGCAGCAGAAATGTTGCTAGTTCTACCTTGCTTCTGAATGTCAGCTGCCACAGGTCCTTCGCACTGGTTTTATTTCCATGTCTTATGCCCATTTGTTGGCAATTAAGGAATGGGCTTTTATTTTATCTTTCAGTAATGGTTATTCCATTGTAGTTTCAACAAAGTACTTGAAGCCTAAATAGTTCAGTTTGAGGCTGCTTGGTTTTGCTCACTATGAGTGCGCCTGCGAGCACGTTTGTCAGTCATGCATTTTGTCTCTGATTGATCAGGCATGGTGGTTCGTTTAAAATCAAATTAAAGGTATGAGATGCACGCAAAGAGGGCTAATTTTCTCTCACAGTGCTGTCAGATTATTCTGACAGCTTTAACAAATATGCCAATAATTATTTAAAAAGTGAAAATTTTCTTTTAAAAATATTTTTGGGACAAATTAAGTAGGACTGGAAATGTTCCTGCAGCACAACACTCATAATCATCCCAAAGTCCATCTGAATGTTTGCTTTTTGTTTCCTACCCTTGTGAGTTACAGACTGATGGGTTAATGTCACAAATTTAAGTGTCATCAGTCATTTTAATAAAATACCGGTGAAAGGATACTTTCAGGGATACTTTTTTTCCTGCAGAGCTTTTGAGATTACTGGTTAAAAGCATTGTCTTTTTAAAGTGCATTAATATCATTCTGATGAATGAATGGCCTTTTGGAGACCTCAATCTGCTTCCAAACGCCAGTTTTTGCACACGGATCTATCTATCTATCGAAAAAATGCACCAATATGTACTTTACGAAACCCCAACATGACGACCCCCATGGAAAGTTAAAAAAATAAGCCCTCAACGCCTGAATTTGAATAAGGGTTTGTCCATGAAAAAGTGAATGTGAGGAGCTGTTCATCACTGGTAGATTTAAAGTCATTTGCAGACCCAATTTTGGTGCACATGCATTGTTTAGTAAACCTTTTATTGTCACTTATCTGCTCAAAACGTTTGTGAAGCTCTTTTTCAAAGGCTGTTTGGTTAGAAAGCTGATAAACTAAAGTACATTGATACGCAACATGATGCATCACAAAGGTCAAGGTCACAAAAATAAGCAAAGCACCCCATGGTGTGCAATATTGACAGATTCTGTTTAATATTTGTGTGATACTCTTCTTTTTAAAATACAGCCTTTTTTCTGAGGTAGACCATTACAGTTTAAGAACATTATCAATTCCAAAATTCAGCAACATAAAAAAAAAGACATGAAATAAATACTTTCATGTACACTATGTCGCAAACAAATGAGGTAGAAATTGTTACAGAAATTATACAAGAAAAACTTTATGAATGCAAAGAAAGTGTAAAAAGTCAAACCATTTTTTTGTTGGACAAACTACTCTTGTTACGAGTCATCATGTAGTATATTTCATAAATAATTACAAAGTTCACTTGTACTCGCCACTATGCAAGATGGTCACTGTGATTGACCAAGCGTTGCATTGGACTGACTAAAAATCAATCACAGCATTTCCAGGGAAGGTGAAGGATGCTTGCTTGGGTGCTTGGGGAGAAGATAAAAAACGGTTGGTAACCCTCTACCAATGAAAAGAAAAATAATAATAAATAAATCGGGAAAACATAAAAGTATGATAAATCAAAATTCAATGAAAATTAACCAAAATCAGACATTGCTTTTGAAGTGTTGCATTTGAACTGATGAAATGGGCTGAGACAAAAACAATGGTACCCCTAGTAAAGCCTAAAAATCATTAGACACAAGGTGTGTCCTCGAATTAGGATCATATTTGTTTTCAAACTTGCAATTCAAGTTAAAGGATGACAACTCATCACTGTTGGTGACATGTTATGTCCAGTATTTTTACTGGAGCCACAGAATCCAATATATCACGGCAAGATGTGGCCTCAACATGGAGGCTTCATGTCCGTAGACCATACGCTACTGGAAGTGCTGAGGTCTAAGTGGAGTCTCAGTGGGGATCGAGCCTTTTTTGTTGCCGATCCTTCCCTCTAGAATGACCTCCCCTTAAAGGTTAGGCAAGCCCCCTCTCCATTTTTAAAACTCGTTTGAAGACCCATTTTTATTCTTTGGCTTTTGACTGACTTTATTGTTGTTGTTCTACTACAGTATTTTAATTTGTGGTTTAATTTACTGTTCCACTGTTTAGTTTACTGTCTTTACGGCGGGCTCATTGTGATATGGAAAGGGTTTTGTTACAACTCCAGCTATTGTGAAATGCGTTGTATAAATAAAATATCTTGAATGAGAACGATGTTTTAGGACAAGGATTCTCAACAGGTGGTCTGCGGCCCTCCAGTGTTCCGTGGCGGTACTGCAGGTGGTCCGTAAAATTTGAAATGGAAAATAATTTTAACATTTTTAAAAATAAAATGGATTTATTATTTAGACTTGATTTATTTTCCAGCTAATTTTGTGAATCATTTGCCCATCCAAATTATGTCAAATGTAGCTGAGATATTCTGCCAAAGCAGTGGTCCGCGAGTTGCTTCTAGGTTATAATGGTGGTCTCTTAGACAAAACCAGTTGAAAACCCGTTTTAGGACACTGGGGAAAATGGACAAGTAGGTTAAAGGTCAAGTCTATGAGACCATCTCCAAGCAGCTTGAGGTCCCTGTGATGACATGTTTAATTCAGACGTTCTGTACCGCTTGTCCCCACGGGGTCGTGGGCGATTATTATTATTATTATTAATTTATTCTCATTTACAGAGGGGTACCACAAATTTTGTCTACATGGGATTTTAGTCCAGCCCATTATTGATTGCTGATTATGAGTGATAACAATAATTGATTAAGTGATGTGACCCGTATTTATGTCCATTCATTGAAGCACTCTGTTTTCCTCTTCTCTCACCAAAAGTCATCTTAGACGTCTAAATTGTCCATTGGTGTGAATATGAGTGGGCGCGGCTGTCACTATGTGCTCTGCGATTGACTGGCGAAACGTCCAGGGTGTAAACTGATTCTGTTGTCAAAGAGAACTGGCTCACCCACAACCCTAATGAGGACAAATCCTATTAAAAATGTATAGATGAATGGATGCCTGGCTTCTCAGAATGCTAACATAAATGAAATGAAGTGTGATAGCATGATCTACATATGTTAGATTGACGTCCAACATCCACTCACTGGAAATACTTTGGAGTTTTATGAAAGCTAAGCTACATGATGTAATTTTTTCAATTGTAAACTTAAATAAAAAGCAGTTTGTGCAACAACAATGAAGTTCTGTATCCTACATTAGTATTTCTTAAAGACAACAACTATCCCAACATCAACTACAATAAAATAAGGGTGGTGGTCTAAAAGAAAGAACAATCATATATATTTTATATATATATAACGATAAATGGATTTATGGCATCAAATATCCTTTGAAATACCTGAATTACATTCAATGTGACTCTTGTACCATATTCAAGTTTCTCTCCTGAGGATAAAAGCCCAGCTACAATGTCTTTTAAGAAGCTTTCTCCTCGCTTTTCACCACTGAGACCCCAAAGATTACATACATTCTTTCTTTCTTATTTCTGAGGTAAAGACATTCTTCCTGAGCATATCAAACAAGACGACAGAAAAGAAACAGACAAAGACGTGGTGTGCAGGTGAGACCGCAGCAGTTGAGGAGGAATGTGCTTGTCATTCACTGTGGTGGCTATGAAATTTAAGGACAGAAGGTCAGGAGGAATAAAGCAATTTTTTTTTAATCTTATTTAAGCATGAGTGTTGAGGTGAAGTCATTGAATGAGACATGTGAAGTACTTCTCATTGGATGAAGTAACTTGAGTATTTGGCGAGTAGCTAGCTAGCATTGGGACTTCAGCCATTCGGTTTGATTAGAAGGATAGAACATTTGGCTTGTCATGTTTTTGGTCAAAGAATGTTGTTGAAAGCAAAGAACATGAGTTTGGACGTGTACATGGAAATGGACTGGCAATAAAGAGAATCCTGAGAGAAGCAGACAAATGTAAGGATTTACCAAACCCTGATTATCCATTACCTTGGACCACGTCACCTAGCAACAAATCATTGATTTTGTTCTGGACCCGAGCGAAACAGAATCTGAGTTTCCAAGTAATTATTTGATTTTTCCATTAGAAGCTACACTACTCATCAAGGTCAGTTCACATTTCTTTTCTTTTGGGGTAAAAAGGAAATATTGTGGATCTTCATAGCTAACCAATGCCAGTCAAATGAATGTGTTTTCAGCTTCCTCTTACATGGGGGATTTCTCATACTTGCTGGCTCTTTTGGCTGCATGATTTGCAATAACAAAAAATATGAACCAAACATTCAAATAGTGGGGTCATAGTACAGTGACTGGCTGACTCACTAGTGGCTATATATTTTGCTCCATTCTATACAAGTATCAGGCTCTTTTGTGGTGTTGTGTGGGCGCACCTTGCAGAAGGCATTCTCAAAGTCTGTGAAGGTTGGGGCTTTGCCATGTCTTGCCCCAGTGGGGGCTGATGCTGAGGAGAGCGCCTCCTGACTGAGCTGCAGGAGCTCCCACACAGAATAGCCTTCAGTACGCTTCGACATCGCGCTCAGCTCCCGCTGACTCAGACTGTAGCCCTGAGGCGAAAGAGCTTGCAACAGCACCTCCCGACGCATACACGCATCTGGCAGGCCGACATGGTAGCGTTTGGTGAAGCTACGATGAAACGCGTCTTGCAGTAGATCCGGTCTTCCGGTGGTGCATACGACAATCACCAAACCCGTGCTCATATGGGCGTTCTCCAAGAAGGTGCGCAGTGTCTGTCTCAGGCCCTCTCCCTCCATGGTTTCCACTTGGCTAAGCAGCACCACTGATGGCTGCCGTGCACCCGCCACCTCCAACACAGATCCCAGAATGTGTTCTACCTCCGCCTTTCCTTTCAAAGCCAACAAGGCGCCGCTCAGTCGGTAGAGGGAAGCTCCGATTTGTGAAGCCAGAGAATGAGTCAAGGTGGATTTACCCCCTCCACGGGGGCCAAACAGTAGGATGCTTCTTGGTGGCTGCATCACTTGACTGGGCCTCAGGACAGGCCACAGGAGGTCCTCTTCCAAAGCAGCCTTTACGTGAGTGAGGCCAGCCAACTCGCCCCAGTTTAGGGCTGGGCTGCAGTCCAAAATCTCCTCGTCAATCAGGTCCAACACTTGGGGGTCTGGACTCTTCAGAGTTTTAACAGTTGGACAACACAATGAAGAAGCTTTGTGGGCCTCAGAGCACTGCTTCTGTTGCTGCTGTTGTTGGGTCAAGGCCTGCTCCCCTGCTGCGTTATCTCCTGTCATTCCAGCAGGAGGACTGTACTCACCAGCTGGCCCATACTGGGGAGATAGCAGGGGCTGCGAGGAGGGTTTGCTAGGTTTAAACTTTTGTGGCTCTGTATTGCTTACTGAACTGCTGAATCTGTTTCCGTGGCAATGTGCTTTGTCACTCACACTGTATGGTGAGTTTTCACCAGCTTTCTGCGCATCGTAGCTGTATTTCTTGTAAAAAGTGCTGTCCCCAACTTCATTCCCTTCTACAGCCATCTGAAATGCTTTTCTTTTCAACAGCCCAACAGACTCGGATGGGCCAATGTTGGTGGTCTGGTAACTGTAGTTGCTACCTACCACCGAGGGCCTAGGAGGAACAGGAGTGGGTGCAGGCAGACCTGAGGGTAAGTATGTTGCAGAGGGGTGGCTATAGCTGGGGGCAAGGCTGTTCTGGGGAGAATATGTGCTGGGCGGGTAGCTATAGACAGGTGTGGTCGGACTATAACTGGGTACCACAGCGGGGGTGGATTGAAGTGTATGAAGGGAGGCAGGAGGAAGTGCTGCACTGGGTTGGGGGCAGTATGCAGACGAGAGATAGGTGCCGTTGTAGTTGGAGGGGTAGTCATTGGAGCCGCTGCAGGAGCTACCGCCACTGTAGCCGGAGTCTGAGAGGTTGCTGTTCACCACTGACACACTGCCAATCCTGGCAGGGCCTGCGCCCGTGGCCACAGCCTTGGAAGTGGACAGGCTCTCGTGGCCTCCAGGGGGCACAAGGGAGTAGGAGCCATCAGAGGTTTGTGTCAGCGGCCAGGCTTCCAGTTCAGTCTTCTGGCTACTGAGACCCCCAAAGGCACTCTGCTCTGGGTAGGTGCCCACAGGAGGTGTCCGCTCAAACGTTGAATCCAGTCCGCCGGTGTATTTCTCAGCATAGCGCTTCAACAGATTGGAAGCTGTGAGGGCGGAGATGTCATCGTTGGCCCAAGAGTAGTTGTAGGAGCTGTGGCCACGGCTGGAATAGAATTCCGACTTGTGTGCCGGTGAGGAGGTGGTGGAAGAGACATCCAGGTGTTGCTCAGGCCACTGGCTGAGGGATTGGGCATGCTCTGGGTTCCAGTGCATCTTGAATAAGCCTGAAAAAAAACAGAAAGTAATTCTTATCATCATGTTCAACAACGTTTTCCTTTTTTATGAAAATTATAATTGGGGCTATTCCAATCAAACTCACTTTGCTGCCTTCGTAGGAGAAACATGAGGAGTAAATTGAAAATGTACAGGCAATCTGGTCTCAGACAAGTAGAGCAGGGCAGTTGCGAGTGATTCGATACCCCGAGAATGAAATTACTTAAATGAAAGAGAACATGCATAAACTATCTGCTATAATAATGACACATTGTTTGTTCTACTAAGTATGACCCCGCCAACACAACGGATCTTATTAATCATCAAAATGTAAATTCTAACAACAACAAAAAAATCAATACCAAAAATTCACAATTTTTTTGCTAGTCTTCTAAGGTCAATGTGGTAAATCAATATGACTACAGTATGTGCTTTTTAGTGGAATGATGCAGATGTTCACAAACCCTGTCAGGATAATAAAGGGGCAGCATGTCTTGAAAGCTTTGTTGGGAAAAAAGACTGGTTCAAAAGATGACAATAATTAGAAAACAGGGTTTTCTCTAAGTACTCCAGGTCCCTCCCACGTTCCAAAAACATGCAAATTGTGTTATATGACGACTCTTAATTGTTCATAGATGTGAGTGTGAATGCTCGTTATCTCAAATATGCCTTGTGATTGACTGGCAAACAGTCAAAGGTGAACTCATCCAAAGTTAGCCTGAAACGACTCCAAGTTAGCTACAACCCAAATGAGAACAAGCTCTATATAAAATAGATGCAGTGATTTGTTTTAGCCTGAAGGAGCACCACTGTGCCGTGCTGTACTAGCAAACTCTGATCACTAGCAAACTCTGATCACTATCATCAGAGAGAAAAGAAAATAAAGAATGTTGGGGGTATGGTGAGGCATGGGTAAAAGCTGATCTGCTGGCTGCATGTGTGCTGTGCAAATTATGCTTTTTCATGTATAGTGCCAGCATCTACAGATTTCCCAGAAGAACTATTGTTATCTTTCAGGGCACTGAATACCTCCTCTCTCTGCCCTGCACCCCTCTTTACCACCCACCGATACACTCCGCCCCACCTACCCTTCATAGACCGGAGCTGCACAGGCCCCTGAGCCGGTGAGACCGAGGGAAGGGAGGTGGACATTGCTGTAGAGAGAGTGAGAAAGGCAGATGGGGGTGGGGAAGGTGGGGGGATTTAGTAGTGCACCATAGTGTGCAGCACATCAGCACAATCTCTCATGGGACGCTGGAAAGGTGGACTGTCTGTTCTTTTGGCAAAAGCACATTGCCCTTAAAGTATTTGTTTAATCAATGATCCCACAGCAAGTGTGTGATTTTTCTAATTAAACTCATGGCACAGTGTAAAAGGGGTCACAAGCGCACACCTGCATGCCTTGCAAAAAATAGCTATATCTTGTTTTTATATAACCAATCTGACTGCATATTCTGTGTGCCGACTTGCGTTATCACAAGTCCAAAAAGTCTTGCGCTACTTCTCGCTGGGGTGCTAACTTGACATTCCACAAATAACTTGGCATTATTGAACTGTCATGAATCAGCCTGAGGTGGAGAGGTGTCAGAGAGAGAGAGAGAGAGAGAGAGAGAGAGAGAAAGACAGAGAGACAGAGATAGAGAGGCAGACACAGAGAGAAGGATATAGAGATAGAAAGAGAGAGAGAGAGAGAAATAGAGATAGAGAACCAGAGAGAGAGAACTAGAGAGAGAGAGAGAGAGAGAGAGAGAGAGAGAGAGAGAGAGAGAGAGCTACATAAACGAAAGCTGGCTGTCTGCGTATGTGGAGCCAGGTCTCTTATTGCCGTCTAAATCAAATCTCGATATCTGCAGCCGGAGATTCCACTCACTGCTAAACTTTGTTCTCCTCCTCCTTTACTCTTTTTCAAAACGTCTGTGTGTTTTCAGATTACGCACGTTATTTATTCAGTCAGATGAGACCAGCAGACCAGATGGCTCTGGGATTATAACGTCCTTCATATTCAAATCCATTGCCTTACATTCCCAATGGCCAACATAGTTCAAGTACTTCCCTTAAGCTTTCGGCAGTGACACTTGGCATGGCCAAGACTCACCAGAGCCGCTTCTCACACACATCAAGCCCGAGACACCCCATTGACCGTGTATGTTTGTTGTCTGAATTGCAGCTCTTTGTCAGGGTTGTGGAAAGCATATACCGTAATTTTCGGACTATAAATCGCGTTTTTATTCATAGTTTGGGTGGGGGGGCGATTTATAATAAGGAGCGACTTATATGTGTTTTTTTTTCAAAAATTAAAAAAACAAAAAACAAACGTGAAACCGCGATAAACGAACCGCGATGTAGCAAGGGATTACTGTAATTTGAATTTCAAGTGACGTCAGCAGCGCGACGCGGCGGTTGTTTACAAAAAGGACAAAGATTGATCACGGGATGACGAAGATGACGAAGGGCCCCACGTACTACCGGCATCATTAGCGGCTTTGTTTCTAAGTGACACGGAGGACGAAGAGTTTGAAGGATTTAAGGATTTGGAGTGACACAGAAGGTTTGAAAAACTATTATGGCTTTTACGCACGCCCTGTCCTCCTCTACGGAGCTCTCTTTCACCTCCGTGGATAGAAGTCGGGGGCCGGCGCTCAGCCGGGTGGCTGTCCAGGGACGGTGGATGGGGCTCGGACATGGCTTTTACGCACGCCCGGTCCTACTCTACGGAGCTCTCTTTCACCTCCGTGGATGGAAGTCGGGGGCCGGCGCTCGGCCAGGTGGCTGTCCGGGGACGGTGGATGGGGCTCGGTCATGGCTTTTACGCAGGCCCGGTCCTATTCTATGGATCTCTCTTCCACCTCCGTGGCTGGAAGTCCACGCCGCCACACGCCTGGAAGTTTGTTTTGTTAAATAAAGAGCCGTTTACCAAACCCACGTCTTTCCTTGTACTTTGTTAACGCTACAATCTAGTTATATACTAGATCTGTGGAATAACGACGAGGCTGACGTCAGTTCTTGGTGTTGGATTTTGTCGAATAAATTGCCCCCCAAAATGCGACTTATACTCCGGAGCGACTTATATGTTTTTTTTCACTTTTTTGGGCATTTTATGGCTGATGCGACTTGTACTCCGGAGCGACTTTTAGTCCGAAAATTACGGTATGTCCTGCAGGCCCTTCCCATCTGCAGCCTGACCAGTTTCTGAGCAGCTCCAATAATAGGGCCTGTGTGTGACAGAGATGGATGGGAGCCCAGGGGAGCTCATAAAACCTGCAGCAAGGAGTGAGGCATGGAAGGAAGGAGGGAGGAAGGGAGGGGAAAGTCGACAGCAGGCGCTACGTCCTCTCTAAGCGGGCCGGAGCTAACATTAGAGGACTCATTGAGGCAGGCTAACTGCTGTCCACTCTATCATCAGTGTACTCCCGCTGCAGAATGGACTTCTTTCACAATAAATCCCCACCACTCCCCCTCTACCCACTGACCAATGTGCTGGACAGCTAGCTGCCCTTAGGCACCTCAGTAAGTGTTCAGAAGGAGAATAATTATTTTCTACAAGTGTATACTGAACTTTGTTATCCACGTATTTGTTGTATGCTCAATGTTGCATGGAGCCGCATTGAGAGTGTTAGCAATCCCAAAACTACATGGTGGCGTTGTAGTGTAGATGGATTCACTGAAGAATACAAGATTACAGTTCTCTAAATCAGGACAATGTGCACATTGTGTCATTAGAGTTCATCGGGGCTGCTCCATGAGGAGTTCTGATTTAAATCAATGATGTGCAACAGCATTTAATAAATAAATTAATCTAAAAAGTGTTTTAAAATATGTTGAACATTTATTTCAAACATCATTAAAGGCAAACAATGAGGACAAACAGGGTGAGAAGGTCCAGAAGGTGTCTTGTTTGATAAAGTCTGGGCCTTGAAAATAAATCTGCATCTCACACTTTTCCTGTTATTACATAGTTTTTAAATTCGTTTTGAACATAGTCAATATACATGACACATTAATTAAATTGACCAAGCACACAGGTTTCAAAGGGGTGCAAAAAATAAATGTGTTTTTAAAGGCTTTTTTTATTAGTATGGACAAACTGTGGGTTACAACAGCAGCTTTCAGTTGCTGCAAACACCTTTGCATGAATCCCTAACCGTGAACGTCTGTCAATGGGTCTTGTGATGGAAGAGGAACTATGACTAAATTGCTGCATTTAATAACAGCGAATTAGATCATTATTGCACAATTTTACGCACTGAGCAGACACGCCGCTCCAGCGATTGGCTGTAAGTAAACATTTGAACACACATCTCTTTCTGCTGACCAATGACCTCAGCCGGCTGCAAGGAGACTGATAAAAAGCTATAGGATATGCACATTTAAACTTCCCACTGCATGCGTGAGTGTTCCATGGTCCCAAGGGGGACAGATGTTCCTCTGTTGACCGCCTTACTGTCTGTGCGGCCATTGTGGCGGACGAGCATCCAGCAGGCGCGCGTAGCTCGGACAATCACGTTGTTCGTGAGACAAAGGCTGAAGGATCCTATTGTTGAAGGCCTTTCTAATTATGGAAATCGTATTAATCTATTCAGCAGCCGTCCACAGAGAGCTTTTGTGTGAGCCTGGGATTTATCGAGGGAACAGCATGAGCTGCATCCTTTAGTTGGCATGTGTGATGAAGACACAGCTCCAAAAGCAGCCTTGTGGATGGCCTGGACTTCAAACTAGACCAGTGCGGCCTCAAGAACGTAACTACATTTACAACTTTATACAAGTACAAATGTTACTGACACTAAGTTCAGTCTGTGCATTGTTTCACATATCCCTGTTAAGTCCAGTTTACTTACACCGTGTTCAGTTCCATCAGCTGCTGTATTAGACCTGAAGTGCACTTTCCAGTGCTCAGTGACCTTGTAGGTCATTTTAATAGTTTTGTTTGTGAAAATATTGTATTTTTCCCTTTCAAATTTTCCAGACAATTGGGACTTTTGATGGTTTTATCATAAATGTTATTTCCAGAAGTCTTTACTCAATCACTTTGATTCTGGTTGTCTGCATCTCACCTACACGAGTGCCATGCACAATCTTAACAGATAAAAGTTCAGCTCAGTTGTCAGAGCAGAATCTCTCTGACACATATGAGCAGTCTCTTAAAGTTCTTGTGTTCCTTCCTTATAATCCTTTTGTAGGTTCCAGTAGGCTTGTAGACACCGCTGTCTTTTTTGTTAAAGTTTGCTAGTGCGTCATAGTCTGGAGTAAAATTTGTTGTGGCAATTCTTAGGCGAGATCCGAGGTGTTGGTCCGTTTACCTCGATCTGTGACGGTTTGATGTTGACGTTCATGTGGCTGAACGTCACGTCGCGTACGTCGAGCCAAATTGGCCACTCTCTTTTAAACGCTCGGCACTGTGTCCACCTTGCTTTTCCTTGGGCGACTCATTTTAATGGAAGGATTCCAGGGGAAGGTTTGTGGGTGGCTTTAGCGCAAAACTGCATCTGAAAGCTCAGCGCGCGAATTACAAGAATGCTGTCGTCACAGCCCACGCTCTAAATTCGGGACTGATACAAATAGAGCGTGAGTGCGCCATGTCCGTACTACTGAGTACGTACACGCACTTGTGAGTGTGCACCGAGCTTTTTGACACGGCTTCCGGTAGTAAATGCGCAGGCGAGCGCTTCCCCATCTACTGGGGAAACGCAGTCATTGCAGGCAAAATGACCAAAAAAAAAAAGTTTAATAATACAATTTGTTCAGGGTTGGCGGGCCGGATTAAACGGTCCCGTGGGCCGTATCCGGCCCGCGGGCCGTAGTTTGGTGACCCCTGTCCTAGGGTGACATGTCAGGCGAATCACCCTCAATCAAATAAGACTTATTGTTTTAATAATCCTTAATGCAGTAGTATCGGTAGAGTCCTACACATGCACAAACTGTTTCCCGGTGAGCTAGACGCTTTTGTTTCCCATTCTGCGATACGCGACAGACGAGCGCACGTGCTCACATACATTCGACTAGAACTTCCCTACTAATGCAGTTACAAGTAACATTATAGCCTTCTATTAATTTTAAAAAGTAACACTAAGTTAAAAACACAACTAAACATTTATATGTGCCATACAAAAAACTATTTACCGTCTTTTTCCATGTATAATGCGCAAAATGTAACTAATTTATTGTCCTAAAATCTGGGGTGCGCATTATACATGGGTACAACAATTTTTGAAGAAAATCTCCCTCGAAATAAAACTTGAAATCACCTTTCTTCTTGTTTGTTGTCAATCGCGCATCGCATTCAGCCATCCTGCCCAACACACTTAGTCAGTAAAATTCATAATTGACGACACATCGTTTGATGCGATGGTGCAATCCTTGATGGTGTGTTATTGTCAAATATTGTTTGTTTTTTAATCTCCATCGCAAACTGAATATCATACGGAGGCCGCCATTACAGATGCGCAGAACGGATGCGCAAGACACGTCAGCTATATACTAAAGAGCGAGAGTTCAGTTCTAAACCTAAATGCGTATTACAGGTAATATTTTATTTCACAACACTTTGCCTTGTTCCTTTCGTCTCTGCTGTTCACTTCAAACACGCTCCATACGAACACAATGCTCTCGTATCAGACGCTTGCTCGATCACCTACTCGTTTGCTGTCACAATGTACCCTACACAAATCCGAAACATTTGTTGCGGCTCCGAGTCACGACGAGGGGCAAGTTTTGGTTTCCAAGGGTGGTTTTATTCCTCTTCAACTTCTCTCCCATACAGAGCCGCCTTTTTCACATGTCCGCACGTCACTTTCCTCTCTTTTCATTTTAACCTAACTGATCGCGGTGGTGCCTTTCTGGGCAGTCGGAGAAATCAACGCCAACAAAAAAAATACATCCAGCCTAGTTAAGAAATCACCAGAAAGATCACCATGACAATTGTGAACACACAGAAAGATAATAAATAACTGGAACATCACTCAAATATTGGTGATCCCGTTGAGAGTCTCACATATTTCTTCGCTATCGAGTTTGCTACCGCATGCGCAGTGATACTGACCGGCAGAATAACATCCGTTTGTTCCCAAAGATGATCTTTTTTAGGGTGCGTATTATACATGGGGGCGTATTATACATGGAAAATTACGGTATATACATAGTATGTACGTATATTCATATGTATCACCATACTGTAATACTGATAATCACCTCCAAAGCTGAAAAGGTACAGGTAAGTAAAGGTCCTCTCTCTCTCTCTCTCTCTCTCTCTCTCTCTCTCTCTCTCTCTCTCTCTCTCTCTCTCTCTCTCTCTCTCTCTCTCTCTCTCTCTCTCTCTCTCTCTCTCTCTCTCTCTCTCTCTCTCTCTCTCTCTCTCTCTCTCTCTCTCTCTCTCTCTCTCTCTCTCTCTCTCTCTCTCTCTCTCTCTCTCTCTCTCTCTCTCTCTCTCTCTCTCTCTCTCTCTCTCTCTCTCTCTCTCTCTCTCTCTCTCTCTCTCTCTCTCTCTCTCTCTCTCTCTCTCTATTTAAATAGCCTTTAGAGGTGGTGATGCTGCAGGGCGGGCAGCAGCTAGGGCCAACTGTCCCATGCAATGAGAAGGAATCACAACAATATTTGCCTACTTCGTCAACAGCCAAGCTCTCTCAGATAATAAACCTCCACGACAGACTTGTGAGAGTACATCACAGTACCAAACAGATTCAAAGACTTATTTGGCCAGTTAGATTCACATGACAACACACCGGCACAGAAGACCCCCCTACAGCTCAATCATCCAAGACATCCCTCTACAACTCGGTGCTCAACTTTCTCACAGGTGAAAGCATGTAAATCGACAGCAGCACTCCCAGAGTGTATGCTTATCCTGCTGCTTTTTACTGACCCACATCTGTTCTCCAAACTACAGTACCGATAAAGTCATAAACAGCCACCTGGTCGAGTACTGAAAAAAAAAAACAATCACGGGTGGGCAACTTATCTGTGTGCTCGCCCCTCCCTTATGTCTACTCACAATCGATGTACTAATCACAGTCACCTGCCTCTCGTTACCTGTCGCGTATATAAATCCTGTTTGCGTGTCACACCCCTGTCGGATTGTTCTCGTCTCGTCTGTCGCCGTCGTTCCTGTCTTTATCTTGTCTTTATCTTGTCTTTTTGTTCAGTTAGTCTTGTCCCTAGTAGAGCTTCTTATAGTCTGTCTTTGAGTTCTCCAATAAACCCTGGTCCAAGCTGCATTTGGTCGCCCTGCTCCATTCCGATTCCATGACATCTTGTGCTTAAAAAATAGAATTCAAAGGCTGTACAAAACTGCTGAACAGCGAACCTATATTGTATACAAGAACCCATTTTAAGTATTTTTTTCCCAAAAAATTATCTCACTCAATGTTTAAATTTGGGTATTATGTTTGTCCTGCCTGTCAATACAAATCTGAAAAATTGAGAAGGCTTCTTCACATTGTTGTATAAGGCATTATGCCAGGATCTGACTCAGCATTTTAGCAAACTACTCCTTGCTGTGTGTAGTTGGGCCGCTGGCGGCGTGATCGCAACGAGATCACGCTGCCAGCGGCCCAACTAGAGAACTTAGAGAAATTTGATCCTATGATCAAATGATCCTGGAGTGAATCAACAAAATAAATTGGCCCACATTTTCAACAAAAGATTTCATGGAATCCTAGTTGTATATAGAACACATTTACAAAGTTTGACTCGACAGATGAATTATTACTCAAATTTTCCATTAGGGTGAGGAGAAGCTCAAATAAACTTTGTTAAATGTTTTCTTTTAATTTGTCACAGACTTATACTAAAGTGTCTATTTTCCATTGATAGGGAATAGACAATGTTAAAATTTGGTGTTATGTGTATTTGCTTTGCTATCACATTAAATTTTTTTTTTTTTCTTGTGGCGCAAACACGCCGAACTTTTTTTTTTTTTTTTTTTAATTCAATTTTGATGTTTCCATGACCACAGAGGCTGAACCGTGTACATAATGGAGTTTGCAATTTTGCAACGGTCATGCCAACCTTTCATTGCAGCAGTCTGGATGGATTAACAATCTTTTAAAAAGACAAATGTTTTAAAAGTGTGGTTTCAATTTTTATTTGTAGTGACTTATTTTATTTTTAAAGTGCATGTAAACAGACTGACTGACAGCCTTGGCTATCGTGGGAGAAACCCATGTAGCTGTTTAAGTACTCATGTTTTCCTATAACAAGGTATTCCCGGTTGAGGTGAAACATTATCTTGGCAGGAAGCCCAGCAATGGAGGGCTCCGGTGCTGTTTCACTGATCCCAAGAGGTTCCCATCTCCTTCTACCTCTCATGGCGCTTTTGTTTTTCCTGCCCCATGGAACAAAACGGACACACAGGCAGCAAGCCTTCTGGGAGAGTGCGCTATTAAACTGTTCTAATTGTAAACATGAGGGCCGTGGATCAATCCAATCAAGGACTCCTTTCAGGACTGAGCATCCCTTCAGCAACCCTCACCCCTCCTCCCACCTATCATCAATCGCAAGCAACCAACATTTCTAGTCCATCACCCACAGAAGCACACTCGTATGTGTGCATGCCTCTTTGCATTTTGTGAATGTTACCTCTAATTGCCTGAAACAGATTTTATAATCCACAAATTTGGCTCAGTTAACAAAGATCTTAAACCTCATGTTCTATAAAACAAACAGTATAAAAAGAGATAAAATGAATTATTCTGTAGGCAGTTCTCTTTCTTTCTTTCTTTCTTTCTTTCTTTCTTTCTTTCTTTCTTTCTTTCTTTCTTTCTTTCTTTCTTTCTTTCTCTTTCTTTCTGAAAACCCCCCACAAAAACAAAATCCTAATTTAAAAATGAATTGAGGTGAATTAGAGGTTGTAAAGTGTGATGTAATTCTTGATCCTTAGTGTATTTTGATGACAGAATTTCTCTGACAAGTTATTAAAGCTCCAGAGAACTGTTTTAAATTGAGGAACTTTAAGGGTCAGCGAGTGCTAAGTATCACAGTTGCCATTTTCTCGTGGCCGCCTTGTGCATCATACTGTTTCAACGGTGCATATGAGCCGAGACAGAAAGGCTACAAACTGACTTGGCAGGTAATAAAAGCTCCAAATCAATGTCTTCTCAGAGTCCCACAACAAGGCAAAATACACAGTGTACCGTATCGTTCTCTGGTATGATAGCGTATCAATAAACAGGCATTAACTATTGATATTATGGCTGTGAGTCACTGGTGTAGCAGTTGTAGCCTGTCTTGGATGCAGGCAGCATACGTAGGTACAGTTCCCGCTTAGTGAAGGTGTGAATGTAAGCGTGAATGGTTGTCTTTCTCCATTAGTGTCCTAGAAGTGACTGTTGGCCAGTCCAAGTTGTAGTCGCTGTTCTACTATAATAATTTCTTTTATTTATGATAGGTATGGGCAATATAAATGATGGAGGGGGACCACAATTTTTCATCAGCTCCATTGATTTGTTGATCAGTCACGATCAGCAGAGGGCAGCGTAAATTCCGGTGCAAGCTATGTCTGCACACTGATTGATCTGAATAGTGTATAAGTGTAAAACGTTGCAGTGGAACCCTGCTTTTCACAGGTGATAGGGACCAGGCTGGCCAGTGAATAGTGAAAATCTGTGTATAATTGACATCCACTGAAATGCATTTTATTTTTTTTAAATCCCCAAATTATTAAAAAAAAACACTGATGAAACGCCACTACATTTTTTTCACAAAAGAAAAACCTGAAGTTGGCCACCAGACCCAAACCTGAAAATAACACACAATGAAAATCAGTAAAAAGGCAAATCTGCATTTGCCGAACAGTAACTTTTCTGGTGGTTCACTGTAGTGGGGGCAGAATGTTAATGAGCCCCCCCCCAAAGAAAAACAAAACAGACTATGCCCCCCCCCCCCCTATTTTGAGGTGGGGGTTAATTGAGGGACCAGTAAGCGTGTGGATGTGGCCTGCATGTGGCCCGCAGAATGCCATTTGGCCATCCGTGATTAAGAAGAAGGAAAAATGTCACTTCATGCTGTGTCTGTCGAACTTGGTGCTCCCTCCCACTCTGAGCCAAAACCCACAGCGTGGTGAACTTCAGTGTCACAAACGGATGAGTTAAACAATAAAATTGCTCTGCCTTTGTCTATCTAAGCAACAGGTTAGCCCATCAGTTTAGTGTATACTCAAACTTGTGTGAATTTATTTTTAAATGAGGTTTTCAAATAGGTTGAAAGTAAAATTATGAGAAATTCATAGGCAAGTCAATAAAAAAGTGAAAAGTTAATAGAATCACATTTGTAGACAAGTTCAGATGAGTTCATCCGAAAATAACGGGTCAGCATGTCCATTTAAACTAGAGGCGTCAAGACTTTGACTCTTGGTAAAATCAAAGGAGGTGAGGATGCCCATATGACTTTTACAGCACACTATTGGCCGGTAGAAAATGTTGATCTGTATCCTTGCCGCTGATTGGCTTAGAGTTGTAAGAGCAGTTCTAACCTCGCTTTATCTCAGCCTCCTGCAGTCGCGCTAGTATCCACTCTTCCACTTGGTTTGCGTCAGCAGAATCAGCAGCTTCTCTGATTTGCGCTTTCGCCATGAACGAGGCAGGACAACCAAATGCAAGGGTTAAAGGAGACAAGAAGGGCTGGAATGCCAGCAGAACAGAACGATGAGGCAAGCTGAGGAGACGGTCAGCGAGCGTCATTGAAGCAGACTGGCATAGTATGCTCGTGGTTTTGGACAGACAGAAGGTCAAGCAAAACGGAGTCCAGAGCAGATAATGAAAACAGGCTAAACAGCGAATCAGGAAACAGGCATAGCGCTACACCGCAGATCAGGCAAGCGGGAATCAGGTGGCACAACAGAACCAGGTGGCAGGCAAACCACCGTGGATTGACAGGCTTGCGGGATTTAAATACACGCCCTAATCAGCCGTTAGCAAGAGCACAGGTGGCAGCGATCAGCACTGATTAGTGCGTGCAGCTCGGCATTGGATAGTTCTCTTGTGACTTTGTGAGTTTTAGTGAAGCCCTACCTTTTTTTTCTAAAAGTCAATTTAACTTTAAAATGTTTAAAATTACAATAAAGTGTTTGAAAATACAAAAACATGTTTAAAAATACAATCATAAAAGTCTTGTGCGGATATCGTAAAAATATTGACTCCACATTGTGGATTTTCACCTATCGCCGAGGGGGGTCTTGGAACCAATTATCAGCAATATACGAGGGATCACTGTATTGATGCATTTACCATATTTTTCATAAGGTGCTTCGGGTTAAAAGGCGCAGACTCAATTGCGGGGGCTTTTCTGTACTTAGTAATTCACACACAGGGTGCACCGCATTATTGGGTGCAATTTACGGTAAACAGAAAAAAAAAACATCACGGAAGAAAGACAGTGAGTTTTGTTGTATGAGTTCAGTTGTACTGTAACCATGTACTGTGTTCACATTATTGTTAATCTATATTTTTACGCAACCGTCCTCATCTTCTGTATCCGAATTAAACAACTGGGCAAGTTCGCCATTAAACATGTCAAGATCGCGCTTGAATTGTGCCTTATAAAAATGTCTCTCTGTCGATGCCATTTTAGAGCGTTTATTTATCTATGGCAGCGGAGGGACGTATTATGTACAGT
Source organism: Syngnathus acus (assembly GCF_901709675.1). Taxonomy (NCBI): domain Eukaryota; kingdom Metazoa; phylum Chordata; class Actinopteri; order Syngnathiformes; family Syngnathidae; genus Syngnathus; species Syngnathus acus. The sequence continues at coordinate 2,895,069 of NC_051088.1, read as the reverse complement.
CCTCTGATTGATTTACCGTTCCGATCTACGTAAAAAGTAATGTCCTCTGATTGGTTAGTCGGTTCACATGTTACGCCCACATGATACGTCCCTGTGTGGTGGCAGTGATGTGGTGGAGGGGTTTGCGTGTCCTTATGATCCTAGAAGCCAAGTTGTCTGGGGCTTTATGCCCCTGGCAGGGTCACCCATGGCAAAAGGGTCCTAGGTGAGGGGCCAGACAAAGCATGGCTCACAAAAACCCCTTATGAGGAATACTACAGTTGGATTTTGTTTTCCCTCGCCCGGACGCGGGTCACCGGGGCCCCTCTCTGGAGCCAGGCCTGGAGTTGGAGCTCGAAGGCAAGCATCTGGTGGCCTTCGCCCATGGGGCCCTGCTGGCCACAGCCCAAAAAGTAAACGTGCGTCCCTCTTCCCATGGGCTCACCACCTGTGGGAGGGGCCAAAGGGATCAGGTGCTAAGTGAGCTGGGCCTCTCTGGCAGGAAAGGAGCCCGAGCTGGTGTGCGAGGGAGAAAGGTTTCGACTAGGCATATAGTTGGACTTGCCTCCACACACAGTTTGGGTTCTGGTACAAGACCACTTGAGAGGCGCTGGACTCTCTTCCACTCTGGATTTGCCCACGGAGAGAGGCGTTGAGCAGGTGTGGGCATACATATTGCCCGCCGGCTGGGCGCCTGCACATTGGGGTTCACCCTGGTGAACGAGAGGGTAGCCTCCCTCCGCCTTCGGGTGGAGGGACGGGTCCTGACTTTTGTTTGTGTCTATGCACCAAACGGCAGCTCAGAGTACCCACCCTTTTTGAAGTCCTTGGAGGAAGTGCTGGAGAGCGCTCCTTCTGGGGACTCCATCGTTCTCCTGGGTGACTTCAATGCTCACGTGGGCAATAACAGTGAGACCTGGAAGGGCGTGATTGGGAGGAACGCCCCCCCCAATCAGAACCCAAGCGGTGTTCTATAATGAACACCATGTTCAAGCAAAAGGGTGTCCATGTGTGCACTTGGCACCAGGACACCCTAGGCCGCAGTTCGATGATCGACTTTGTAGTCTTGTCATCGGATTTGCGGCCGCATGTTTTGGAGACTCTGGTGAAGAGAGGGGCGGAACTGTCAACTGATCACCACCTGGTGGTGGGTTGGCTCCGATGGTGGGGGAAGATGCCAGTCCGACCTGGCAGACCCAAACATACTGTGAGGTTGTGCTGGGAACGTCTGGCAGAATGCCCTGTCAAGAAGAGCTTCAACTGCCACCTTGAAAAAGCAGAGCTTTTCCCATGTCCCGGAGGAGGCAGGGGACATTGAGTCCGAGTGGACCATTGTTGAGGCAGCCAACCGGAGCTGTGGCTGTAAGGTGCCTGTCGTGGCGGCAACTCCCAAACCAGCGGTAAGGGATGCCGTCAAGCTGAAGAAGGAATCCTATCGGGCCGTTTTGGCCTGTGGGACTCCGGAGGCAGCTGACAGGCACCGGATGGCCAAGCGGAACACGGCTTTGGCGGTTACTGAGGCAAAAACCCGGGCGTGGGAGGAGTTTGGCGAGGCCATGGAGGATGACTTCCAGACGGCTTTGAGGAAATTCTGGTCCACCATCCGGCGTCTCAGGAGGGGGAAACGGTTCACCGTTAACACTGTTTACAGTATAGACTGCTGCTGACCTCGACTCAGGACATCGTGAGATGGTGAGGAGAATACTTCGAAGACGTCCTAAATTCCACCGACACGCCTTCCATTGTGGAAACAGGGCCTGGAGACTCTGAGGTGGACTCTCCAATCTCTGGGGTCGAAGTCACCAACGTAGTTAAAAAACTCCTCGGAGGCAAGGCCCCGGGGGTGGATGAAATCCGCCCGGAGTTCTTAAAGGCTCTGGATGTTGTGGGGCTGTCCTGGCTGACATGCCTCTACAACAAAGCGTGGACATCGGGGACGGTGCCTCCGGATTGGCAGACTGGGGTGGTAGACCCTCTTTTTAAGAAGGGGGACCGGAGAGTGTGTTCCAACAACAGAGGAATCACACTCCTCAGCCTCCCTGGTAAGGTCTATTCAGGGGTGCTGGAGAGGAGGGTCCGTCGGAAGGTCGAATCTCGGATTCAGGAGGAGCAGTGTGGTTTTCGTCCTGGCCGTGGAACAGTGGACCTGCTCTATACCCTCGGCATCCTCGAGGGTGCATGGGTGTTGGCTCAACCAGGCCACACGTGTTTTGTGGACTTGGAGAAGGCATTCGACCATGTCCCTCGGGAAGTTCTGTGGAGGGTGCTTTGGGAGTACGGGGTGCTAAACCAACTGATAAGGGCCGTTCGGTCCCTGTAGCATCGATTTCAGAGTTTGGTCCGCATTTCCGGCAGTAAGTCGGATTCGTTCCCAGTGAGGGTTGGACTCCGCCCTTTGTCACCGATTCTGTTCATAACTTTTATGGACAGAATTGCTAGGCACAGCCGAGGTGTTGAGGGTGTCCGGTTTGGGGGCCTTGCATCTCTGCTTTTTGCAGACGACGTGGTGCTTCTTCAAGCCGTGATCTCCAGCTCTCACTGTAGCGGTTCGCAGCCGAGTGTGAAGCGGTCGGGATGAAGGTCAGCACCTCCAAATCTGAGACCATGGTCCTCAGTCGGAAAAGGGTGGAATGCCCTCTCCGGATCGGGGATGAGATCCTGCCCCAAGTGGAGGAGTTTAAGTATCTTGGGGTCTTGTTTACGAGCAAGGACAGGATTGAGCGGGAGATCGACAGACGGCTAAGTGCAGCTTCGGCCGTGATGGAGACTCTGTACCGGTCCATCGTGGTGAAGAGAGAGCAGACCCAAAAGGCAAAGCTCTGAATTTACCGGTCGATCTACGCTCCTACCCTCACCTATGGGTCGTGACCGAAAAAGAACAAGATCCCGGATAGAATCGGCCGAAATGAGTTTCCTCCGCATGGTGTCCGGGTTCTCCCTTAGAGATAGAGTGAGAAGCCCGGTCATCCCAGAGGGACTCGGAGTAGAGCCGCTGCTCCTCCACGTTGTGAAGTGCCAGATGAGGTGGCTCGGGCATTTCATCAGGATGCCTCCTCGACGCCTCCCCGGGGAGGTGTTCCGGGCATGTCCCACCGGCAGGAGACCCCGTGGACGACCCAGGACGCGCTAGAGAGACTAAAAAGACCCAATGATTGTCACACACACATCTGGGTGTGGTGAAATTTGTCTCTGCATTTAACTCATCCCCGAAGGGAGCAGTGAGCAGCAGCGGTGCCGCGCCCGGGAATCATTTGGTGATCTAACCCCCCAATTCCAACCGTTAATGCTGAGTGCTAAGCAGGGAGGCAATGGGTCCCATTTTTAAAGTCTGTGGTATGTTCCCGGCCAGGGTTTGAACCCACAACCTTCCAGTCTCAGGGCAGACACTCTACCACTAGTCCACTGAGCTGTGTCTCTCAGCTAGCCTGGGAACACCTTGCGATCCCTCGGAATGAGCTGGACGAAGTGGCTGGGGAGAGGGAAGTCTAGGCATCCCTCCTAAACTGCTGCCCCCGCAACCCGACCCCGGACAAGCGGAAGATGGATGGATGGATGGATGGAATTTGGTCCACACAAAAGGCGCACCTTATTAAAAGACACGGCTGCGGTTTTTGAGAAAATTAAAGGCTTTTAAGTGCATCTTATGGTTTGGAAAATACGGTAAGTTACGCAAAAAAACTTTGAATTTGTACCTTTGAGGCAGAATTCTAATCACCCGTCTTCATACATACAAGCATCGGTTTCTTTATACATCTCCAACTTAAAATAAAGAGCTGAAGTTTGGGGTTCAGAGCGAGAAGTGAGCAAGCTTGAGAAGCTGTTCTATACCAGAGTTAGTTATCTTGATTTGTTGGGGCTCTCAAGTCCTCTGTTCACAGGTTCACAGTGATTTATGACACTAATATCGAGGAGAACGTTCTCACTCTGCTGGGGCCCTCCTACTGCCGCTCACTACCCGGCCCGTCATAAAAAGATCAATCTGAGAGGCCGGCTGCATTTCATCGCATGGCAGGTGGAGATGCTGGGAAATTGTCTCGGGGAGTTCCCTCTGCTAGGAGAAACAAGTTTTATTAGCTTTGTTTACACGCAAAATAGATAATTAATTCCTTCCATATGTTGTGTGAATGTATGTACTTTGTGTGAATGTACGTATAATTCCAGCCCAATGCAAGCTTGATAGCTTGTGGAATCATGTGACCTGCCAAAAGGATCGTCACCTAAAATCTGAGTTCCTGACTTCAAAATGGGGTAAGTGTGGATGCCAGACAACGTAGATCACAAATTACTAACTAGCCGTGTATAATTGGCCAACGCGTTGGACTATGATCATAAATACACACGTTGGTCTTATGGGCCGCCAACGATCAAAAGAAACACATTTGCGCACAGTCGCGCATCTGCTCATGCTGTCACTCTCTTTCGGAGATGCTTTCACGATATGAGAGTGCAGGAGCTTTCACACGTGTGCTCCAATGCCCCTAGGCCAGGGGTCACCAACACGGTGCCCGCGGGCACCAGGTCACCCGTGAGGACCGCATGAGTCGCCCGCAGGACTGTTCTAAAATTAGCTCAAATAGCGGCACTTGTCAGTGAGCTGCATCTATTTATTTTACAGTCAAACCTCGCTTTTCGAACGTCCTGCTTTCTCAAACAAATCAGAATTCGAACAAAGAATTCGAGATTTTTTTGCTTTGGTTGTCAAACAAAATTCAGAGGTCGAACCTCGCGAGATGATCCAGGAGGACCTGAGAAAACCCGACCGCGCGTCCCGGATGCCGACTGACTCCGTTGTTATTGTATTTTCGTTACTTTGAGGATTGTATTAAACCCTAATCATGCCTCCAAAGAAAGCAAATGAGAGCAGTAAAGCCATCCTAAAACATAAAGACGCTCTTAAAGCAATGCGACAGCGAGCGCCCGGCCGGCGCGCTGCGGTTGCGCGATCGGACCAAATTAAGCTCTGAGGTCCACTTAAGTTTTGGAAAGTACATCAGGACTTTAAAAATATTTTCTAAATTTTAGCGATGGCTCTGTCACAATAATGCGACCAGCACGGTGCAGTTGCGGGGTGGGCGACGCACTACGGTTGCGCGTTCGGCGGTGCGCTGCAGTTGCGCGATCGGACAAATATGCGCAAATGAAAAAATGCTTAAAAAAGGCGGGGTGTTTTTTGTCTTGAAACGGATTAAAAAAAATTCCATTATTTAACACAATAATAATTCCAATAATAACACATAGTGAAAGCCAAATTGAGCAAATTAGCTATTTCAGAAGTGTGTGTCAAACTGGTAGCCCTGTGCCTTAATCAGTACCCAGGAAGTAGCTCTCGGTTTAAGAAAGGTTGGTGACCCCTGCCCGAGGCCATGTTCAAAAAAAGAGTTGTTTTTGAAGACAAGTATATTAAAATAAAACACATTTTTATCACAAATGCAAGACCTAATGGAATTATCAATAAAAAGTACTTTGAGTAATCACATACACAAACATAAGTAATCGCATGATCTAAAACACAACATTCTTAACCTGGGTTTGATCGAACCACGTGGGTTTGCTGAGTCAGGTTCTGGGTTCAGCGGAGGTCAAGACATGCGCATACACTTTATGTGTATGTCTGTGTATGTACTATGATTTGTAACAACTCATCAGAAAAACAACAGACTCAGCTTTTGTGCCTCAGCAAATAATAAAAGCTTTGTTACAATCAATGTTCCCTCGAATTTTTCATGTATCTGGCATAGACACAAGCTCCCTGAGCAAACTGCGGACTACAGTGAGCAACATCAGGTCGCTTCGGGGGGGGGGGGGGGTGCAAATGGGACGTCCAACGCTACGTGTTCGTTTTGCTTCGGGGGGGGGGGTTTGGGTTTGCTAATAGATAGATTTCTTGTGCGCTGAGAACGTGCGGGCAGTGCGCGATTGCGCACGCGCGCAGCTTAGAGGGAATGTAACTTTACAAGCAATCCTTTTCCAGGATGCGAGATAAATATATATGAACAAAAAGAAAATGGAACAAACTATGTTCCATTAATATACACAGTAATTCCTCATTTTTCGCTAGGGTTACGTTCCGAAAAAATCCATGATAGGCAAAATCCGTGAAGAAGAAACCTTTATTTTTTTTATACCATTATTATATATGTGTCACGTCTCGTCCCCAGCCGTGTTACTATGTGTCTCTGTTGTCTTGATTTCTGTCTGTGTGCTCGCCCCTCCCCTCCTGTGTGCCCATGATTAGTTTGATTATTCTCACCTGCCTCTTGTTACCTGTCATGTATATAAGTCTTGTCTGCCCCTCACGCCCCGTCGGATCGTTGTGTGTTGTTGTCGTCTTGATGTCGGTTGGTTCCTGTTGTCTTAATGTCTTCACGTCCTTTGTTTCGCGTCCCTGTCGGTTAGTCATTTTGTTATTTCGTTAAGTCATGTCAGTTTGCCGAGTCTATTCGGGTTTTTTTTGCTGAATAAACCCTGGTCCAAGCTGCATTTGGTCGCCCTGCTCCAATTCGATCCGTGACAATATATATAACATTGAAACCAAAGAACAAAACCTAATTTCAAGCCCAAACATTTGTTTAACATAGAGAATTAAACACTTTCTTCCAAAGAACTGCAGTAAAATCCACTGCCCTCTACAGTAAAATAATAATTTTTATCATCAATATGAAGTACATACTATGGAAGGACAAATTGTGACACGTATTTCACTACACCTCTGACTGTGTCGCTACGGTCTGACACCGTAGTGAGCTATTGGCTCTGTAGAGTCTTTTTCTTCTGAAGCCATAACACACGTGTCAAACTCAAGGCCCGGGTGCCAGTTTTGGCCCACCACATCATTTCATGTGGCCCGCAAAGACAAATTGTGCATCAAATTTGTGTGTCATTACTAGAATTGCAAATTGTCTTCACTTTTAATAATATCTGTTTTTTTTTTTTATATTTGACCAGTTTTTACTCATCTGATTTGAAAACGAATTATTTGTTAATTTGTTTTAAAGCTTTTACTGTATATAATTTGAGGTGCTCATACATTTATTTGGGTTGACAGTCATAATAGACTTAGACTTAGACTTAGACTTAGACAGAACTTTATTGTCATTTTGTCAACACTAGGTGTGTACAAAACGAAATTTCGTTGCATACGGCTTTCAACAATGTAGAGGTATTTCGGCTGGTTAAAAAGTGACATTCTATATAAAAATATGAAATAAGATAATTATAAAGTACAAAGTGCAGCAGTGATAAAGTATGTAAACAGTGCAGGAGACAAAAGCAGTATTTACAAGTGTGCAGAGGAATGCTACGTTTGAATGTTCAACAGTCTGACGACAGCAGGGAAAAAACTATTGCAGAACCTGGTGGACCTGCAGCGGATGCTGCGAAACCTCTTCCCAGAGGGCAGCAGGGAGAACAGTCCATGGTGGGGGTGTGATGGGTCACTGATAATATTTCGGGCTCGGGACACGCAGCGCTGGGATGACAAGTCCTGAATGGAGGGAAGAGGAGCCCCGATGATCCTCTCTGCTGTCCTCACCACTCTCCTCAGGTTCTTCCAATCGGAGGCGCTGCAACCTCCACACCACACCGAGAGACAGCTTGTCAGAATGCTCTCTATGGTGCTTCGGTAGAACGTCCTCATGATGGGTGGGGGCAGGTGGGCTCTCTTCATCCTCCGCAGGAAGTACAAGCGCTTCTGTGCCCTCTTGACCAGTGTTGTGGTGTTCACAGTCCAGGTGAGGTCGTCTGTGATGTGGACTCCCAGGAATTTAGTGCTGCTGACCACCTCCACAGCTGAGCTGTTGATGATCAGTGGAGCGTGGTAAGGCTGGTTCTTCCTGAAGTCGACGATGATCTCCTTCGTCTTCTCCACATTCAGGATCAGGCTGTTTTCTCTGCACCAGCCCACCAACTGCTCCACCTCCTCTCTGTAGTCCAGGTCGTTGTTGTCCCTGATGAGGCCCACCACCGTTGTGTCGTCTGCAAACTTCACGATGTGATTGGTGGTGAACCTGGGGGCGCAGTCGTGTGTCATCAGGGTGAACAGCAGGGGGCTCAGGACGCAGCCCTGAGGGGAGCCCGTGCTGAGGGTGATGACATCTGAGGTGTTCTGTCCGACCCGGACTGACTGAGGTCTGTTGGTGAGGAAGTCTAGCAGCCAGTTCCGAAGGGGGGTGCTGAAGCCCAGGTGTTCCAGTTTTTCCACCAGATGTTGTGGAATGATGGTGTTAAACGCTGAGCTGAAGTCCAGGAACAGCAACCGCACGTGGGTGTTCCTCTCCTCCAGGTGAGCCAGGCTCAGGTGAAGAACGGAGGAGATGGCATCCTCAGTAGAGCGGTTCTGCCGGTAGGCAAACTGGAACGGATCGAATGTTGGGGGGAGTCTGGAGACGATGTGATCTTTGAGCAGCCTTTCGAAGCACTTCATCATGGTGGGAGTCAGTGCCACAGGTCTGTAGTCATTCCATGAGGTGATTTGAGGTTTCTTCGGCACCGGAATGATGGAGGCAGCCTTGAAGCACACTGGCACTTTGGCTTGGTCCAGCGAGATGTTAAAAATGTCTGTGATGACACCAGCCAGCTGGCCTGCACATTCTTTGAACACCCGCCCAGGTATGTTGTCGGGGCCTGGGGCCTTACGTGGGTTGACTCTTCTCAGAGTCTTCCACACGTCGGCTGAGTCAAGGCAGAGGGCCTCCTCTTCCTGGTGGGGAACAGTTTTAACTGCAGGAGTGCTGTTTAGTGCCTCAAAACGCCCAAAGAAGTTATTTAGACCATTCAGGAAGTCAGCATCAACCTCACCCACCGGGGGGGAGGGTAAGTTGTAGTCCGTGATCGCCCGTATGCCTTGCCACATACTCCTGGTGTTATTGGCGTCGTGGAAAAAATCCTGAATTTTTCGACTGTGGCTTCGCTTCGCTAGCCTGATGGCACGGTTCAAGTTGGCTCTCGCTGTCCTCAGTGCCTCCTTGTCGCCAGACTTGAAGGCTGAGTTCCGTGCTCGTAGCGTATGACGTACATCCTCAGTCATCCAGGGTCGTTGGTTGGCTCGGGTGATGATGTTCTTAGTGGTGCTGACGTCCTCGGAGCATTTGTTGATGTAGGCTGACACAGTCATGGCGTACTCATCAATGTCGATCTGATTGTCATATGTTGCTGCTGACTTGAACATGTCCCAGTCAGAGCACTCAAAGCAGTCCTGGAGTGCCTCCATGGCCCCCTCAGACCACACCCTCACCTGCTTCACTGTGGGTTTTGCTCTGATCAGCAGGGGCCTGTATGCAGGGATTAGCATAACAGATAGGTGGTCTGAAGAGCCGAGGTGGGGGCGGGGGGCTGCTCTGAATGCATCCTTTATATTGGTGTAAACCAAGTCCAGAGTGTTCTCTCCCCGAGTTGGAAAATCCACGTGTTGGTAAAAATGAGGGATAACCCTCCGAAAGAAGTTATGACTACAATGCGGCCTGCGAAAAAAAATAGTTTGACACCGCTGGTTTAAATCTAGGGTTAGGGTTTCAAAGTAGGGTTTCATACTAGAGTTAGGGTTTCAAAGTAGGGTTCAAAGCTACAGTTAGGGTTTCAAACATGGGTTTAAAGCTATGGTTAGGATTTCAAACTAGGGTTTCAAACTAGGGTTAGGGTTTCAAAGCAGGGTTTTATACTAGAGTTAGGGTTTCAAAGTAGGGTTGAAGCTAGGGTGAAGGAATAGGGTCAAAAGACACAAAACCCGCCTAGCCACAATAACAGATACGCTGATATAAGATAATAACAGAGGTTGCTACAACTTCACGATTCAATATGTATTTCTGTGCACTGCAAAATAAATGTCTTTTGATATGTTGCTTAAATAGCTTAATGACCCTTAAGGAACTGTGTAATGCATGCCTGATGTTTGTTCTCTAAATCATGGACACGGCCAGAGTCGTCTTGACCGTTCAGTACTTGATTATATCTTGTGTTTTGACTAAACGTCATATGTCGCCTAAATGTGAGACGCCAGCTTTTCGATTACTACTGAACGCTCTGCACAGAGGGAAATATTTTGCTTAACAAAGAAGAGATACGTGCGGAAGCATGATTAAACTAAGAATGTAATGATGTAAGCAAAGACATGGAGTATCAAAAGAACAAACTTTGCATCGTCAGGGAACATTAATAAATTGATGATGTCACAGCCAAAAGCTCACATAATTTCGTACAAAATGACAAAATTGAAAGAATGACGAATGGATGAGGTGCGACAGTGTAGGAATGGAGCAGAATGTTTACAGGAAGGTCACTTGGAGATAAAACCAGCTGGTGCCAGAAGGAGACAGCCAAGGACTCGGCCAAAGATGATCCCCAAGGCCGAAAGACAGGATGGAAGACGGCAGCCCCCCCACACACACCGAATCGTCCATACCAGCACCCACTCCCATGGAATCAAACTCTACTGCGAACTCGCCCCACCCCAACGACTCATCACCCATCAAACTCGCCCCACACCGGCAACTGAATATAAGCAGACCAAAGAACCTTGAACGTTGCCTTTTCTGAATGGAGACTTTCTGCTCTTGAAGGGCCCAGCGCTGTATTGTACTTTCCTGAAAACAGAGCTTTCTTAACAAGAATTATGATTGAACTCAACCAACCTGTGTAAGTCTAATTTCTGCTTCAGTGTCTTTGCATTTTCCTAAATCTGAAGAAATTAAACGAGCACGCAGTGAGTGAATTGGATAACAGGTGATTGGCAATGGCTTTTGCCGTGAGGCGCAGATAGCGCTCCCTAAATTGTGGACAAAATCCAACAAGGGTTAGGGCTTCAAAGTAGGGTTTCATACTAGGGTTAGGGTTTGAAAATAGGGTTTAAAGCTAGGGTTACGGTTTCAAAGTAGGGTTTAAAGATAGGGTTAGAATTTCAAAGTAGGGTTTAAAGCTCGGGCTAGGGTTTTAAACTAGGGTTCATACTAGAGCAGTGATTCTTAACCTTGTTGGAGGCACTGAACCCCACCAGTTTCATATGCGCATTCACCAAACCCCTCTTTTGTGAATATATATTTATTTTTTTCAAATTCAACACAGAGATGTTTTTACTGGTGCACAAAATGAGCCGTGCATAAACATCACCTTGTTCAAAGAATAAAACCAACACAATGCATGAATTCACAACAAATGACATACCAGCAAATCAGTGTGACTTCTGCTGTTGCCTTTGCGAGACCAGTTCAGATATGCGAATTTATAAATCAGGTGTGTTTGGACCTCCGCAGTGGAGGCTCTGCCGAACCCCTGAAACCGACTCACCGAACCCCTAGGGTTCGACCGAACCCAGGTTAAGAACCACTGTACTAGGGTTTCAAACTAGGGTTTAAATCACAGGTGTCAAACTCAAGGCCCGGGGGCCAGATACGGCCTGCCAATTCATTTTATGTGGCCCCCGAAGACAAATTGTGCATCAAATTCGTGTGTCATTACTAAAATTGCAAATTGTCTTCACTTTTATTAATTTTTTTTTTTTTTTTAATTTGACCAGTTTTTACTCGTCTGATTTGAAAAAGAGTTATTTGTCAGTTTGTTTTGTAGCTTTTACTGTATATGAGGTGCTCATACATTGATTTGGGTTGACAGTCATAATGGCCCTCCGAAAGAAGCTATGACTACAATGCGCCCCGCGAAAAAAATCAGTTTGACACCCCTGCCATAACACAATGCACAGTGAAAACAATCCGTGAAGCAGTGAGGCCGTGAAAGATGAACTGTCATATGACGAGGGATTATTGTGTGTGCGTGTGCATGTGTGTGGATGGCTCGGTGGCGCACTGGTTAGCACGTTAATGAAAAGTTTTGTTGTTGTTGTGCAAAGTATTGCTTGATGGCATTAGCTAAACATTGATTAATTGACCAACCAGTTTAGAAATGCTAATGGGGGTGCAGCAAAAGAAAAGCAAAGTAAATTCCCATATGCAAGTGTACTCGATTTACAGCCTCTTATAGCTCTCTCTCCAAAACGGGAAAGCTCGCAGAATAATTGCTGGATGCGTCATTTCATGCTTGTAATTTTAGAAACAACAGCCCTTCCCCCACGCCTGCTAACATAGGTCCACAAATGGCAGAAGCCTGTCTGCTGCTTCCTCCTCTTCAAGGAAAACAGGGTTCTTATTTTGTGTGACTGCAGACAGGCTTTGGCTCATTGTGTCCGCTAATATATCAAAGAGCAGCTGTCCTCAAGCCCTGTGATGACCAATCACTCCTTCCATCTGTCCCAATCGCCCAATCTCCTGCCCAGTGAACTTGTTCTATGTTAAGCTCGGTTCACGCGGCAAGATTTTAAAATCGTCGAACAACTTCCAAACTCAGAAAGGCGAGAAAAAATATACACGTATAACAGTTTTGAACGTACCATTTGTGGTGTGCAGCCACACTGCAAAAGCAGCACATCACACACAAACCGATTTCATTTAGGAATATTATGGGGCCCATGGTGGTATTGTGGGACAATGTTGGGTGGACATTCATACTACCCCGCCTATCTTCTTTCTTTTTTATTACTTTGTTACCATATGTCTGGACATGTTATATGCAGGTATTACTGTATTTTATCAGTCGTTAATAGGGGTGTAACGATTCATCGATACACATCGATTAATCGATATAATGCTCTACGATTTATTGGCGTCGATGCTAAACGTAAACATCGATTTATATCGCCGTGTTTGGCCTCGGACATTAGACGCGACTTTATTTTGAAATCCAGTTCATTGTTGCTTGCTTCCTCTTTCCGGGAGCAGTACGCGGCGTGCTGTGTTGTGAGCAGAGCAGGCACGTGAAAGGGGAGCCGACAACTACGCGGCTCCTGGGCTGGTGCTATGGCTAGTGTCCAAGAAGACGAGGAAATTCGCTCCCCTTTGGGCTTCAAGTCATTCGTTTGGAAGCACTTTGGATTCCAAAGAAAAGATGGCTCAACGGACAATTAAAATTATTGTAAATAAATAGTTCAGTAATGCACTTTAAAGTTAATGGTATTACAAAAAAAGAAAGAATATTCATTTTTCTTTACTTATATGAGAAAAAATATAGGAATTCGATAAAGTTCAGTGTTAAAATAAGCACTTTGTATACTACAATACTCTTGTAATTTCCTAAATAAAGAGTTTGCAGTACCTTGTTGATTTTGCGTATGAATTGTTATAAATCAGGATATTGTTCTATATTTTTTATTTTAAAAAAATAAATAAAAATAAAAATATCGATCGTGGAGCACTATATCGTGATGTATCGTGAATGAATCACAGCAGGCTTTAAGATATTGGCAATAATCGTATCGTGGTCCTTTGTATCGATATGATATCGTATCGTGACAAAACCCGCGATTTACACCCCTAGTCGTTAATAGCTGGGGATTTGAATAAGGCACCTAGGAGAGCTGCGGGGTCTTCTAAACCCAGAAATCAGTAGGCTGTGCGCAGTTAGTTTTGTCATGTCTGGTTGCAACTGTCGCTGTTGTGCTGTGTTTTGCAAAATAAAATTTTTTTCAACAAACCCCGCATGCTTGGAGTGATTCGCATCCGTGCGTGCGACAATATTCCCACATTGGATGGGAAATCTTTTGATTTTGGATTCTCCACCGCGCTTCTTCGCTGCCTCGTCACCTTACTTTTTGATTGGCTGCACATCACTGTCAACCAACTGCACACTCGTTTGTCCTCGGGGCAAACCACACACCAAAGTTGGGGCAAAATAATCCAATGTGTTGAATATCCTTGATTTGAGGTCAGACATCCTTCCGTGTCCAAGATCAGTCTGAACACACCACACCGGGCTTGAAGCTCCTGTATGATCCCATTTTATAAGCGCTACACCAGAGCCATTTACTATTGAGACAAACCAACCAAAACATGGGGAGCTTGTGTTCCCCTGGGGTGCATTACGATCACAGCAAAACAAATACCTGTTAGCACTATGATCCAAGGGTGATATTTCTCAAGTATAGTCATTTACTAATTAGCTGCATCGGTGTGAACTCTGTGACTATTGCTGTCTCAGGAATACAGTGAAATGTTGCCATCCAAATGAGCCCTCTTAATTGGGTCCTTAACAGTAGCAGGGTTCTCCTTAATGAGCTGATGAACCCTTGGAGAGTGGGAACAGAGGGCCACTGGACTCACGGGGTCCTGAGTACCTAACCTCTGTTTTTTTTGTGGGCGAGCACACACACAGACTAGAGGCTAATTAGAGCCCATTCACACCCCACACTAATGTGTTTGCTCAAGGGCCTCAGTGGCCCCGCCGTCAAACCACTTGTGCCACTCTGCCCCACAATAGTGATGGGCGCCGGCGTGATCCTCCAGCGTGAGATCTGCTGCTTCTTTCTTCAATGCAAACCACTTCCTTCAGAAGAAAACACTTGCAGCAGACATAAAAACAAGGGAGCGAGGGAGAACGTAGTGGGGTCAGACAGAGGAGACTTATAAAAACTGTCAAAACTGTATAACAACTCAGTTTGTCTTGTGCACACTCTTAAAAGTAAAGGTATTGCTACACAAGCAGGGGCCCCGAGAAACAAGAGTTAGGGCACTCACAGGTTGGTGGCCTGGGACTGATTTAAGAGTTTGTTTGAAGTACAGATTACAGATTGTTTGCACCAAATCCCTCCAGGAGTATCCATGGCCCCTGGAATCTCTCTCAGGTTTCCTCTTAGGTCCTGCTGAAGCCTGCTCTCTACAGCTTGAAGTCCAGCAAGACCACGATCGCACATAAGAAAAGCAACTGAGTCACCCCCAGTGCATGAGCAAATATTTTACCTTGAATTCAAGGTATACAGAGTGAATAAATGGGAAAGGGCAATACTATTCCCAAATAGGGAATTCAGTCGGTGAGATGAGACTCTTCACAAGTCCCTCAAAGGGCCGATTTGTGCAGGCAAATTCACAATTGCGCTCTTTCGCTCCAAGACAGTGAGCTGCAGTGTCACCAGCAAATTCAGGGTTGTGTTTGTGTGTCACTGGCGCGTGAGTAAATAGCGCAACTACATAACATCGCTGTGCACGTTCCGGCACACACATGAAGCCGCTCTGCAACGATTTCCATCTTGTAGAGGTGCTAACAGAGCTACTCAATACGATGATTAAAAAACAAGGAACAATTGAACGACAGCAAACAAAGACACAAAGAACTAGCAGGAGGTATAGCAGAAGGTACCAGAGAAGGAAGTGTCTTCCAACACGGACAGCGACTAATTCTTTAACTTGGCATCCAGTTCAGCACTGGGGCGTGAGTTGGGTCAATACGGTCAAGGGGGCTGCAGGGAGCTAATGGAACAACCAGTAAAGCACGCCTTGATGGGAAGCAGCACAAGTATGCATAAACTTCCCCCCATGGCAAATGTTTCTAGGCTGATTCCGAGCTTTTCTAAGCTAGAGACATTAAACATCAACGCCAACGTAATTGTTTCAGGAGGAAGTGTGAGTTTGTCTTGATAGTACTTGCACACCCACACACACGCCGCAATCTTGCTTTTTTATGCAAGGAACGCTCAACCTGATGCCATTTTATGAGGTAATATTTTGGAAATGAACCCTTAAACCGCTTGTCATGCTGATAAAGCTTATTTGAGGTGAGTTAAAGGAGAAGAGGAGCTGTGGAGGCTGATGCAGTACCATGCTGGCTGCCAAATAATGCTGTTTTTGACTGAAATGAAGCCCAGTGGTGGGAGGGCAAAAATGGAGATGTCAGTTATGAGGTCAGCACTGACAAGAGAAAAGTGAGCAGCATATGTGTGTAGTGTAAAGTCCTTAGAAGCAAAAGAATGCCAAAATGTTTGAGGTACTAAACCACAGGTGTCAAACTCAAGGCCTGGGGGCCAGATACGGCCCACCACATCATTTTATGTGGCCTGCGAAGACAAATTGTGCATCAAATTCGTGTGTCATTACTAGAATTGCAAATTGTCTTCACTTTTGATATCTTTTTTTTTAAATATTTGACCAGTTTTTACTCGTATAATTTGAAAACGAGTTATTTGTCAGTTTGTTTTGTAGCTTTTACTGTATATAATATGAGGTGCTGATACATTTATTTGGGTTGACAGTCATAATAGCCCTCCAAAAGAAGCTCTGACTACAATGCGGCCCGCGAAAAAAACGAGTTTGACACCCCTGTACTAAACCATCAACCTCCTTCCTCTACATGCAGCAAAATTAAGTGTCTTGTCTCATCTGGCCACAAGCGACACAAAAGAGGCTCCATGCTGGCTTGTATTTGGAGTTGCAGAGTTTCGGTTTGGGCTCAAAGTCCAACTAAATCCTGACTCGGCTGGTTGGTTGTTGTGACACGTGCACAAGTGGTGAGAGAGAAAGAAACGGTGCAAAGTACTCACTATAGGGGACAATGGGACTCAGCATTCTGTGGAGCTGGTCTTAGTGAAGAGGAATGCGGTTGTGTGAATGCCTGCCAGCGTTAGCCTCTGTTGGCTTGAAGTCCATCACTGGCATGCACTTGCACGGATGACGCGATAGCCCTGCGAGGGGGGGAAAGGCAGAGTTGACGATGTTTGGACCCACATGACGATTAACACCAAAACTCAACACCCAGCTGGTGTGAGACAGAGTTACAGAGCAACGACAAAGTCCTGTCAGTAGAGCAAAAACAAAGCACAAATGGACGCACACAAGGGGGCTCATTATAGTCAAGCATTAAACTGATTGTGAAGCTGCATGGACCCTCAAAAGAAGGCTTTCTAAAATCTGCCTCACAAAAAACAGACTCTCACATACCACTGCTCTGTGCACTAGGCCAATAAAGACCACATTCTTTGCACTCCAAACAATTTGGCCTCTGCTGCAATGCAAAATACTCATCATATATTCAGAGTCTAAGTGGTAATGTCTCAACTGAAGAACATGCTAGTGAGATTCTTTAATGAGTTAAAACTGAATTCTGTAAATTTGCAACTTTAGTCATTTTCTGCTATTGTTTTCCCATAATGTAAAGACATTACTGCAAATCTACTCAATAAATAGACTGCACAATAGAATTTATTTCCAGGCCTGATCATTTTGATGCTATGTACAGAAGACCCAGAATAATATACCAAAACTTTATTCCACATGAATTCTTCCACTAACATTGTCCTTCTCGATATGAATTTTTAATTCATGGCAATATGGATCATTCGTTTAGGCTTGTACATGACCACCCTACAAATAGATACTAACAATACATGCAAAAAGGCAGTTGCCCGTGTACATTCTCACTCGTGTCATTCAGGGGAACGTAAAATGATGCAATGAGCACAGCGATTTGACAGTCCAGTGTTTGCTAGTCAGCCAACAATAATAAACTACAGCTTCCAGTTCAAAGCAAACAGGGTAACATTGCCTGTGCACACAAGAAGTTTCTAAGCGCCTAACTCCTTGGTTCCTTCTGCTTTCTTTCCATCTTCCCTTCCTTTCTCCCTTTCCTCCTGCCTTCCATCTTTTTTCCTTCCTTCCACCCCTCCTTCCTTCTTTTATTCCTTCCTCAAGCAGCTAGCCTGTGTGACTTCTAAAGTCATGGCAGCAAATCATTACAGAAAGTAAGAGGGAGAGCTCAAGAAGGCGTGCAGCTTTACCTCTTCATGCCTGCATATCCTCCATCCCATCTGATAGCAGCGCTTGGATAATCCGGAGAGCAGACTGGACCAGGCAACTGTTTGTGTGTGTGATCTGCTTTGCTTTTTTTCCTCACATATGGGACACAACTCCAGTCTCTCTCTCTCTCTCTCTCTCTCTCTCTCTCTCTCTCTCTCTCTCTCTCTCTCTCTCTCTCTCTCTCTCTCTCTCTCTCTCTCCCTGTGTTAGCTTGTGACAAGAGAGTGAGCACTCCCCTCCCCCATGGATCGCTCTTGCGCTCTCGCTCTCTGACAGAAAGACACAGGGGGAGGGCAAAAAGGTGGATGGGTGGTTTGATGTGCGAGATTGGTCAATCTCCTCTGTGGCATGCTCTAGCGAAGAAAACGAAGAAGAGCATCTGGTTTCAAGGCAAATGGGCAGGATGAGCTGCTATAATTGGAAAGAAGTATGTTGAATAAAAAACAAAGAAATGTTTGCATGTCGAAGACAATACCTATACAATTTAGTGCCTATACCTGCGTTTATATTTTCAGGTTACCTATATCACAATGTTTGCATCTACTGCACAAGTGAACTACCTGAGTGTCAATGTCAACATCAGTAAATAAGAATGGATGAATCATAAGTACCAACTAGGTACTTTAACGATCGGACAGATATTTGGAAAACAGCAATGTAGCGTGTGTGTTTATATGCGTGTGTGTGTGTGTGTGTGTGTGTGCGTGCATGCGTGAATATGCGTGCACATGTCAATCTGTATGTATATGTTGATGTGTAGTATCTATATACTGTATAATTATTCAAAACAAAACTCAAACAACAACAAATCTGGTTTCAATTTTATTTCGCAACTTCATTGGAATTTGAGGTTGTAAATATATGCGCTCCTGAGTTCATATTTATAGTCACTCCGTGGTGTTTGAACACTCATGGTCAGGTGTTTTTCCATTTTCATTGACTTGTCAGTCACGTACAGCTGTCAGGCTGTTTTAAGCGCCGCACAGAGGATTATGTGGCCCGTTTATCAACTCATGTTTCAAAATCCCAATGCTACTGTCAAACCACACATTATCAACAATTTTTTTGTTCTAGGGCTCACTATTAGGCTAATTTTGTATGCAAGTAAAATCCTTCTCCAAGCACATTTTCACCAGAAGCATCATGCCTGCAAAATTAAATTCTGAGTTTTTAAGAGTGGGAAAGCCTAAAAAAATCTGATTTATTTATACTGTATAACAGAACAACAATTACTATAACGGCAAAGAAACAAAGTGATTTCATGAGCTCCTCTGCACTGCTCAGGCCCAAATAAAAGCCAATTAACCTGTAATGAAGCACAACTGTAAAGTTGAAGGATATGTATTGAGTTGTGCCTAGGGATGGGAATTGATAAGATTTTTACGATTCCGATTCCATTTTCGATTGTTTAACGATCCAATTCTTTATCAATTCTCTTATCGATTCTCATTTGGGAAAAAGGAAGCACATAGACCAGGGGTGGGCAAACTACGGCCCGCGGGCCACATCCGGCCCTGGGACCGTTTAATCCGGCCCGCCAACCCTGAATTAATTGTATTATTAAAAAATTTTTTTGGTCATTTTGCCTGCAATGACTGCGTTTCCCCAGTAGATGGGGAAGCGCTCGCCTGCGCATTTACTACCGGAAGCCGTGTCAGAAAGCTCGGTGCACACTCACAAGTGCGTGTACGTACGTACTCAGTAGTACGGACATGGCGCACCCGCGCTCTATTTGTATCAGTCCCGAATTTAGAGCGTGGGCTGTGACGACAGCATTCTTGTAATTCGCTCGCTGAGCTTTCAGATACAGTTTTACGCTAAAGCCACCCACAAACCTTCCCCTGGAATCCTTCCATTAAAATGAGTGGCCCGATGAAAAGAAGTGAGTGCCGAATGTTAAAAGAGTGGCCAATTTGGCTCGACGTACGCGACGTGACGTTCAGCCACATCAACCCGTCACAGATCGAGGTAAACGGATCTCTCCTAAGAATTGCCACAACAAATTTTACTCCAGACTATGATGCACTAGCAAAAAAGGGAGACCAACAACACTGTTCCCACTGAAAATGAAGGGGAGGCTCTCAAGTTTGTTGTAAAAAAATGCATTTTGAATATGATTTGTACACATAGCAGGGATTGAAACTAGCGACCATTCTCATTTTCAAACAATGCAGGATGCTCAAGGACATTGATGCACCACCTGTTTGCGACTAATCTTAACCTGTAAAGTTCTTAAGGCTTACTTTAAGGAAGTGTTTCCCGTTTCCTCACCTCTGTTACCAGGTGTTTGTGAGTTAAAACTCTGCTCTGATGTTCAGATACCCCTCACCGTGTTGCCGTTTTGATTACTTTATTTGGATGTATGCTTTCACCGATTCTTCAAGATGATATATTTGGTCAGAATGTTTGCTGTTTGATGTGATCTCATAAGATAAAAATTAATCTAAATTAATCTGACCTGCAGGCACTGAAGTGATGGAGACTGTTATTCATAATAATAGTGTCGTATTTTATGAGAATCAGTGATAGCAGTTTTTTAGTGATTTTTTTTTAATGCTGTTAATAAATGCATTTGTTTTCAAAAAACTTGTTTGGAATATCCATGCTTTACTACCTACTAAAGGCCAAAATCTTTTATGCAATGACCTTTACAGGTCGCTTATATTACTTCACACAAACACTACGTCCATCTGCTCCTGGTTCGGCCCTCCGGTCCAAATTTAGAACCCAGTTCGGCCCGCGAGTCAAAAAGTTTGCCCACCCCTGACATAGACTGTTGGATTTGGTCCACAATTTGGGAAGCGCGCTATCCGCGCCTCATGGCAAAAGCCATAGCCAATCACCTGTTATCCAATTTACTCAATGTGTGCGCGTTTTATTTCTTCAGTTTTAGGAAAAGGCTAAGACACCGAAACAAAATTTAGACTTACACATGTTGGTTGATCACAATTCTTGTTAAAAAAGCTCTGTTTTCAGGAAAGTACAATACAGCGCTGGGCCTTTCGTGCGACCATGCTCAAGAGACGAAAGTCTCCATTCAGAAAAGGCAATGGTCAAGGTTCTTTGGTCAGCTTATACTCAGTTGCACATGTCAGTGTGGGCCGAGTTTGATGGGTGATGAGTCAGGGGGTGTGGCAAGTTCGCAGGAGAGTTTGATTCCATGGGAGTGGGTGCTGGTTCGGTGAGAGCTGGTTCCGTGGGGTTGGGTGCTGATTATGGGCAATTCGATGTGTGTGGGGGCTGTTGTTTTCCATCCCGTCTTTCGGCCTTGGCGATCACCTTTGGCCGGATTCTTGGTTGTTTTCCTCCTGCCGCTCTTCCTCTGGCACTGGTTTTATCTCCAAGTGTCCTTCCTGTAAACCATTCTTGCACATACATCCACTTCGCCCACTGTCGCACACCGCCTATTCATCATTCTTTCAATTTTGTCATTTTGTACGGAATTGTGAAATTTTGCCTGTGACATCATCAATTTGTTAATGTTCCCTGACTATGCAAACTTCTTACTCACCACTTTCCATGCATTTGTTTGTTTGTTCTTTTGACACTATCTTTTGACACATATCTTTTCATTGTTAGGCAAAACATTTCCCTCTGTCCAGAACGTTCAGTAGAACCGTTTTTTTCCGTGTATAATGCGCCCCCATGTATAATACGCACCCTAAAAATGGCATGTTGATGCTGGAAAAAAGCCTGTACCCATGCATAATACGCACCCAATTTGTTTTATTTATTTTTTTATTTTATTATTTTATTTTTTTTTAAGTCCCAATGATCGTCACACACGCAGGGAGGCAATGGGTCCCATTTTTATAGTCTTTGGTATGGTCTTAACTAGGCTGGATGTATTTTTTTTTGTTGGCGTTGATTTCTCCGACTGCCCGTAAAGGCACCACCGCGATCAGATGAAAAGAGAGGAAAGTGACGTGCGGACATGTGAAAAAGGCGGCTCTGTATGGGAGAGACGTTGAAGAGGAATAAAAACACCCTTGGAAACCAAAACTTGCCCCTCGTCGTGACTCGGAGCCGCAACAAATGTTTCGGATTTGTGTAGGGTACATTGTGACAGCAAACGAGCAGGTGATCGAGCAAGCGTCTGATACGAGAGCATTGCGTTCGTATGGAGCGTGTTTGAAGTGAACAGCAGAGACGAAAGGAACAAGGCAAAGTGTTGTGAAATAAAACATTACCTGTAATACGCATTTTGTTATTTGCTGATTGTATTAAACTATCACATTCATTGTCAGTCAAGAAGAGAAGAGGACTATTATCCCTTCTTTGACGAAATGACCAGAGCACAGTACAAACACACTATTGTCGGTCAGTCCTGTTGTTGGTTTTGTTGTACCATGATTTTCTTAAAAAAATAAAAATAAAAATAAAAATTTAAAAATTAAAAAAAATTTGTACCCATGTATAATGCGCACCCCAGATTTTAGGACAATAAATTAGTTAAATTTTGCGCATTATACACGGAAAAAAACGGTAATCCAAAGCTGGCGTCTAGCATTCATCAAAACATAAGATATAATCAAGTACTGAACATTTTTAGATGACTTTGGCAGTGTCCGTGATTTAGAAAATCATCAGGCATGCATTAAACAGTTCCTTAAGGGGTCATTAAGCTATTCAGGCAATATATCAAAAACAAATTATTTCAAAGTGCACAGAAATACATATCAGATCATAAAGTTATAAAAACCTTTGTCATTACCACCTATCAAAAATGTCTAGTTATGTCTGCTTTATTGATTTGGTGTGTAGGTATAATTATATGCTTAAAATGTTTCCTTTATTGATTTAATATGTGAATATACTTGTCTGCTTTTGTACTTTATTCAATGAGGTTTGAGCGTATCTGTTTTTGAAGCTAGGCAGGACTTTTTGTATTTCGAACCCATTTCTTCAAGACGATTATGAAAGAATGAATCTTTATTTCGAACATGATTTAAAGGATAAAAAAACAATACAAACAAACAAAAAAAACAACAACAACAAACAATATACATCACTGTTCGAAAAGGAGTAGGAAGAAGCCTAAGCTTCATGATTATGATCATTTTGTTTTATATATTTTAACTTTGTGTAAATATGACATATGACAAGAGTGAAGAATGCAAACATTCTCTTACAATAGAACGGATAAGCCAGAGGTACAATACTGCTGGCGTCTGAACCAGTCAGGCGTTGTCTCTCGTCATCTAAAATGAAACATGAGACACGATTTGCCTGACATATTTTACAATTATAGAAAAGGAGCTAGTAGTGTTAGTTTGTTAGTTGGTTAGTTACCGTTTTTTCCATGTATAATGTGCAAACTTTAACTAATTTATTGTCCTAAAATCTTGGGTGCGTATTATACATGGGTACAACAATTTTTGAAAAAAATCTCCCTCGAAATAAAACTTGAAATCACCTTTCTTCTTGTTTGTTGTCAATCGCGCATCGCATTCAGCCATCCTGCCCAACACACTTAGTCAGTAAAATTCATAATTGACGACACATCGTTTGATGCGATGGTGCAATCCTTGATGGTGTGTTGTCAAATATTGTTTGTTTTTTCATCTCCATCGCAAACCGGATATCATACGGAGGCCGCCATTACAGATGCGCAGAACGGATGCGCAAGACACGTCAGCTATATAAAGAGCGAGAGTTCAGTTCTAAACCTAAATGCGTATTACAGGTAATATTTTATTTCACAACACTTTGCCTTGTTCCTTTCCTCTCTGCTGTTCACTTCAAACACGCTCCATACGAACACAATGCTCTCGTATCAGACGCTTGCTCGATCACCTGCTCGTTTGCTGTCACAATGTACCCTGCACAAATCCGAAACATTTCTCCGCTATCGAGTTTGCTAGCGCATGCGCAGTGATACTGACCGGCAGAATAACATCCGGTTGTTCCCAAAGATGATCTTTTTTCTGAAATAATTTTACGTTTACGGACTTAAGTAGGAGTCGAAATTTGGGTGCGTATTATACATGGGTACAGGTTTTTTTTCCCAGCATCAACATGACATTTTTAGGGTGCGTATTATACATGGAAAAGACGTTAGTTAGTTAGTTAGTTAGTTAGTTAGTTAGTTACCTGCAGTAAAACTGCACGTCGGGCTCGGGCTAATGTTGCCGCTGGTGCCAGGTTGTTGACTGACCCTACGCAGCGAATCAAACACGTAACACTCCGTTAAACCAGTGGTCCCCAACCTTTTTTGCGCCATGGATCGGTTACGTGTCAGAAATATTTTCGCGGACCGTGTCAGGCTTGGAGCAGGGAGAGGACTCGAATGCAGAGTTCCGACAAGAGGTGTTTTATTCTCTTAAGCGGAAGACCGCACAAAAACAAAAAGCGCCTCACGATGAGGGACAAAAAGGCAAAAACCAAAGCGCCTCAAAAACGAGGAAAAAGGCTGGGAACAGCAAACAAAAGGTGCCTCAACAATGAGGGAAAACAATGGCAAAAACCTAACTAAACCAAAAAACACAGAGCTCACGCTGGGCAACAGGTATCTTCTATCTATAACTCTCTGGGGATGACTGTGACAAAAGTGATCGCTAGTGTGCATAACAAGGCAAGACGCTCTGGCACAAGACGAGGGGAAGACGCAGGCTATATACACACTAGAGATGCACCGATCCGACTTTTTCAGTTTCGATACAGATACCGATGCCGTGGCTTTGCGTATCGGTCGATACCCGATACAGATCCGATATTACAGTTGACTTAACAAGCTACATACCTCTACATGTGGAACAGAAAAGACTAAAGGCAATGGCATCAGGCATGACTACACAGTTCTTTGCTTTAAATGCTCATTTAAGCAGCAATGAGAAGTGCTCCCTGAAAACAAGCTCTGCTTAGTCGAACACAAAAAAAAAACATTCAAAATTAGTTCTAAATACTGAAAGTGCAGAGTGGAATTAAAAATAAAATATAGCATCGGGACAAGAGAATAAACAAGTGACTTGGTCAAATACAATAATCAAGCAATGTAAACATGTCTCTTCATAGTTGTGAAGCTCATGGCATCTACATCTCTTAATTCTTGTGACCAGTGTTCTCACATTTTCTCATACATTTCTGACAGTGCGGTCTATACTTGCGCGATGGCAAATTGTACCGTGGCTCCAGGTGCTCAAGTAAACGTCGGAAGCCCTCGTTTTCAACAACACTCATCGGTTGTCCATCCAAAACCATGAATTCCAGCACTTTCTCAGTAATTCTCATCGCTTTTGCGCTATTGCCTGGGAATTTCTCCCGTCTTTGCCGTGCATCTGCTAACGTTAACTGCTGTGTAGGTCCACCTCCCGCTCCCTTTGATCTGCTCAACTGCTGGAACTCCTGGTGCTCCGTTGCGTGGTGTTTCTGGAGATGCTTAATTAAATTGGTAGTACTATAACTGGCAGTACTACCAGCACCCCTGGCAACATTAGCTTTGCAGACATTACAAACTGCCGTCGAGCTAGTTGGCGTGTTCAGTTTAAAGTACCTCCACACAGCTGACTCTTTCGTTCGCTCCATGTTTGCGTTTGTTTAGAAAACTCTCGTGGCATGCGGCACACGTGCTGCTGACGTATGACGTAGCTCGCGTCCCGCGGCACACGTGCTGCTGACGTATGACATAGCCCGCGTCCCAATAGATTAAGGAAAGGATCGGCTCACAGATCGGCTGCAATTTCCGATACCCGATCCATCTATTTTGTTGATATCAGGGCCGATATCCGATCCAGATATCGGATCGGTGCATCTCTAATACACACACAGAAGGAGGAGGACACAGGTGCAGACAATTAGGGTCAACGACACAGGTGCACACGGTTGGGATCAGGGAAGTCAAGTGGCCTGACGCGCAGAGGAAGGACCCACGAACTGAAACGAGAGGAGAGTTACAAAAATAAAACAGGAAGTGACAATACGAAGGACAGGACAAGACAAAAACAACCCACAAAACACGACAGCATGACATAACCCCCCCCTCTAGGGCCGGATCCCAGACGGGCCAGGAGCATCGGGGTGAGCCGCGTAGAAGGCATCAAGCAGACCGGGATCCAAGATATAACTCCGCGGCACCCATTGCCGCTCCTCTGGCCCATAACCCTCCCAGTCGACCAGGAACTGCCAGCCCCGTCCCTTCCTGCGCACGTCCAACAGCTCCTTGACCACGTACGCAGGCCCACCCCCCACTGTCCGCGGAGGCGGCGCGGGAGCCGGCACCATCCTACTCTCCCTGGCCGGCTTAATCTTCCCGACGTGGAAGGTGGGATGCACGGCAAGGGGCCGGGGCAGGCGGAGTCGTACAGCGGCCGGACCAACGACTCTGGAAATGGGGAACGGACCCACAAAACGGGGGGCCAGCTTCCTGGAGCCCACCTGGAGGGGAAGGTCCCGGGCGGACAGCCAGACCCGTTGGCCTCGCCGGTAGACGGGCGCCGGTCGTCGCCTCCGGTCGGCCATCTTCTTGACTCTATCGCCTTGGCGGACCAGCGTGGCTCGTGCCGCTGCCCAGATGCGACGACAGCGACTCACCACGGCGCGCGCCGAGGTAACGGACACCTCCGGCTCACTATCGGGGAAGACCGGGGGCTGGTAGCCAAATACGCACATGAAGGGAGACATCCCGGTAGCCGTGGTAGGCAGGGAGTTATGGGCGTATTCCACCCACGTTAGGTTCTTGCTCCACGAGGAGGGGTTCTGGGTTACCAGGCAGCGGAGGCCTGTTTCCAGCTGCTGGTTTATGCACTCCGCCTGGCCGTTCGCCTCCGGGTGATAGCGCGAAGTGAGGCTCACGGTGGCCCCTATGAGCTTGCAAATCTCCCTCCAGAACCTGGACACAAATTGGGGACCCCTATCCGAAACGACGTCCCGCGGAAATCCGTGCATTCTGAAAACGTGGTCCATGAGGACTTCTGCCGTCCGCTTAGCTGAAGGCAACTTGGGCAAGGCAATGAAGTGAGCCATCTTGGAGAACCGGTCCACCACAGTGAGTATCGTCGTCTTCCCATTTGACGCAGGAAGCCCCGTGACAAAGTCCACCGAGATGTCGGCCCATGGTCGAGAGGGAATGGGGAGGGGTTGCAGCAGACCCACACGGGTGCCGGGGGTGTTCTTATTCCGCGCACAGACGGAGCAGGCTGCAACGTACTCCCTGACGTCTGCCCCCATGGAAGGCCACCAGAATCTCTGTTGTACTACGTAGATTGTTCTTCGCACGCCTGGATGACAGGCGAGCCGGGAGGTGTGTGCCCAGTGGACAACTTGGGAACGCAGCCTGGGGGGAACAAACAATCGATTCACCGGGCATCCCCTAGGGGGTGGTTCGTCGCTGTTGGCCTGCTTCACCAGGCCCTCTATGGGCCAGGTTACGGCTCCCACCACACAGTGAGGGGGGAGAATGGGTTCGGGCTCCTTGGCCACCGGATCTGGACTGTAGATGCGCGATAGCGCATCGGGCTTGATGTTTTTGGCCCCCGGTCTGTAAGACAAGGTGAAATTGAATCGATTAAAGAAAAGGGACCAACGAGCCTGGCGTGAATTCAGTCTTTTAGCATTCTTGAAAGCATTCTTTTAGTAGGTTCTTGTGGTCAGTCCAAACCAAGAAGGGTTGCTGGGCTCCCTCCAGCCAGTGTCTCCATTCTTCGAGGGCCTGTTTGACCGCCAACAATTCTCGATCCCCCACGTTATAATTCTGTTCAGCGGGCGTCAGCCGTCGGGACAGGAACGCGCACGGATGAAGCTTGTTGTCTGCCTGGGCCCTTAGTGACAAGACGGCGCCGATTCCCTGACCGGAGGCGTCAACCTCCACCACAAACTGACGAGATGGGTCGGGCAGTGTGAGGATCGGGGCGGAGCTGAATCGCCTCTTCAACTCCTGGAAGGCGGCTTCCGCCTTCGCCGTCCAACAGAACGGAACTGTCGGGGAAGTTAAAGCATGCAGTGGAGCCGCTGTGGCGCTGAAGCCTCTGATGAACCGCCTATAAAAGTTAGCGAAGCCAAGAAATTGCTGCACTTTTTTGCGGCTATCAGGTACAGGCCATTGTGTCACCGCGCTTGCTTTTGCCGGGTCCATCTGTACTTTACCAGGGGCTATGATGAAGCCAAGGAAAGATATAGTATTGGCGTGAAACTCGCTCTTTTCGGCTTTTACGTAAAGTTGATGATCAAGGAGGCGTTGCAGGACCGACTTAACATGAGACTCATGGGTCTCCAAATCCGGTGAATAGATCAGGATATCATCCAAATACACAAACAAAATGATCTAAAAAGTCTCTCAGTACGTCATTAATCATGGCCTGGAAAACAGCGGGTGCATTGGTGAGGCCAAACGGCATTACGAGGTACTCAAAGTGTCCTCTGGGAGTGTTGAATCCCGTCTTCCATTCATCGCCCTCCCGAATGCGCACGAGGTGGTAGGCGTTACGCAAATCTAGCTTGGTGAACACCCGAGCTTGCTGCAATTGATCGAATACGGCTGACATGAGTGGATGGGGATATCGGTTCTTAATTGTGATCTGATTGAGGGGACTGTAGTCTATGCAGGGGCGTAGGGTACCGTCTTTTTTGCCCACAAAGAAGAAACCGGCCCCCGCAGGGGATGACGATGGTCTGATCAACCCCGCTTTTAGTGACGCGTCAATATAATCATTTAGAGCCTGCTTTTCGGGGCCCGAAAGGGAATAAAGGGTCCCCTTGGGTATACTAGCGCCGGGCAAAAGCTCTATGGCGCAGTCGTAAGAACGGTGGGGCGGTAGAGAGCTAGCCTTGACTTTGCTAAATACCTCCGCGAGTTGATGGTAACATACGGGAACTCCGGCCAGATCCGGGGTTTCGGGGTCTGGGACGGGAGAAACAGAGTCGGGGTTAGAACCACGTGTAGGGTTTATCGGGGGGTTAGGTTCGGTAGATGACACTTGGCAATGGGGTCCCCATCCCCTTATCTCCCCGGACTCCCAGTCCATGGTTGGGTTGTGGCGTTTTAGCCACGGATACCCGAGGATAAGCGGATTCATGGGGGAGGTTACTACATGCAGTCTTACTTTCTCATGATGAGTCCCGAAAGACAGCGAGAGGGGTTCGGTTACATGGGATATATCAAAAAGTGCTTGACCATTGAGCGCCTTGGCCTTCACGGTCGTGTCTAGCAGTTCAGTCTTTACCCCTAATCTCCGAGCAAAGGCCCAGTCAATCAAGCTCTCATCAGCCCCGGAGTCTATCAACACACAAAGTTTGGTGACCTTTCCTAGGCAGGTAAGTGTGCCGAGGGGTAGGGCCCGACCCTTCTGCTGGACAACGGAGAAGGTGCTTACAGTCAGGTTCTTCCTCACCGGGCAGGAGAGGAGGATATGTCCTTGCTCACCGCAATAGTAGCATCTGCCTTCCCGGCGTCGGCGCTGCCTTTCCTCCTCGCTCAACTTGGCCCAGCCAAGCTGCATAGGTTCTGTCCCGGGCGGTAGCAGCGCCATGTTCGGCCTTTGGCGGTGCGTCTCGAGTGGTGACGACCCCACCACTGACACGGGGGGGAAGGCGGTCGCGCTCCGGCTTGCGCGCTGCTTCTTCCAGTCCTGCAATCTGTTGTCCGTGCGGATAGCCAGCGCGATGAGAGCGTCGAGGTCAGCGGGAAGGTCGAGGGGGATGAGTTGGTCCTGGATGGGTCCGGAAAGGCCCCTGAGAAAAACATCATACAGGGCCGTCGAGTTCCACCCGCATTCCGCGGCCAGAGTGCGGAAGCGGATCGCGTAGTCGCTGACCGTCTCTCGACCCTGGGTCAGCTGGCACAGCTCGCACGCCTTCTCTCGGTCCGAGGAGACCGGATCGAACACCGTGCGCAGGGCCTCGATGAAAGCGGAGAGGGAATGACAGGTAGCGGAATCCCTGGCTCATTCTGCGGTTGCCCACGCCCGGGCCCTTCCCGTCAGGTACGAGACCATATACGCCACCCGGGAGCGTTCCGTGGGGAAGTCGCCTGGGGACCGCTCGAACTGCATCTCGCACTCGGTTATAAAGGCTCTGCTGAGCCCGGGTTCACCAGTGTATCGTTCCGGGGGGGCAGTCTGACCCCCATCGCCATGGGAGCGGGAGCAGGACGAACCACCGGGGAAGCAGCAGGTGGACTGGGCGTCGCTGCTGGGACCGCGGTCAGAAGCGTGAGAACGTCTTGCATTTGCCTGCTCATTGTTCCCACCTGAGCGGCCACCGCTTCTCTGAAGTCTTCCTGAGTCTTCACAATCTCTTGGACACCAACGCCCAGGGCGTCTACTTGGTTCTGGTGTTGGGCGAGCTGCGACGCCTGGGAGCGTACTGTGGCGACCAGCAGCTTTGACTCTGCCGAGTCCATGACTGGCCAGAGCGTTCTGTCAGGCTTGGAGCAGGGAGAGGACTCGAATGCAGAGTTCCAACAAGAGGTGTTTTATTCTCTTAAGCGGAAGACCGCACAAAAACAAAAAGCGCCTCACGATGAGGGACAAAAAGGCAAAAACCAAAGCGCCTCAAAAACGAGGAAAAAGGTTGGGAACAGCAAACAAAAGGCACCTCAACAATGAGGGAAAACAATGGCAAAAACCTAACTAAAGCAAAAAACACAGAGCTCACGCTGGGCAACGGGTATCTTCTATCTATAACTCTCTGGGGATGACTGTGACAAAAGTGATCGCTAGTGTGCACGACGAGGCAAGACGCTCTGGCACAAGACGAGGGGAAGACGCAGGCTATATACACACACAGAAGGAGGAGGACACAGGTGCAGACAATTAGGGTCAACGACACAGGTGCACACGGTTGGGATCAGGGAAGTCAAGTGGCCTGACACGCAGAGGAAGGACCCACGAACTGAAACGAGAGGAGAGTTACAAAAATAAAACAGGAAGTGACAATACGAAGGACAGGACAAGACAAAAACAACCCACAAAACACTACAGCATGACAGACCGGCCTTTATATAAATAAAGAATACATTTATACAAATAAATATTACATTTATAATAGATATATAAATACGATGAAATAAAATGATACGACTGGCATAAAAACAAGTATAAACGACATCAAAATAAAACTCACCGTTGAATTAGTGGGAGCACTGAGCTTGTGTCTCAGAAACGAGCCGGTCCCATCTAGGCGTAATCGGAGACAATGACACCCGAAGTGGTGTAGGTCTTTTAATGCAGGATGCTTGGTCTCCATGTGCCGAAGCAGTTTTGAAGGCTTCATTGCCTCGTTAGCTAGCCTGTCGCCACATATTATGCAGAGTGGGCTTGGCGCGTCAGAGTCATCTGTGGCGATAAATCCATATTTTAAGTAGGACTCCAGAAATTTTCTTTTAAATGCAGCTTTGCTTTTCTTAGAAGTCAGAGCCTCTTCTTCCGTCTCCTCATTGGGCTTTTTTCCCTTTCCGAAGAACTTTCCAAACATCTCTGTTTCTTGCTCATTTTTGCTAGCTTTGCGGGTTCAACTGGGAAACATGTCACGTGACCGGGACGGGCGTCTTGACCTGAATGAATTGATCGTCGATGAAAAACATTTTTTTTCCCCCTGTACGGCTTGGCGGCCTGGTGCCAAGTGACCCGTCCGTGGCCCGGTGGTTGGGGACCACTGCGTTAAACTAATGGCATGTTGCGTGTACAAATGCTTTTGCATATTAGAGGTTTTTCCACCCTTTGTTGAGATTTCAACATTGCAAGTACAGTCAAACCTCGGTTTTCAACCATAATCCGTTCCAGAAGGCGGTTGGAGAAGTGAATCGGTCGAATCCCGAATCTATTTTTCCCATTACAAATCATGGAAAAAATTTTAATCCTTTCCAAGACAAAAAAAACCCCCGCCTTTTTTAAGCATTTTTTCATTTGCGCATTTTTGTCCGATCGCGCAACTGCAGCGCACCGCCGAACGCGCAACCGTAGCGCGCCGCCGACCGCGCAACTGCACCGCGCTGGTCGCATTATTGTGACAGAGCCGTCGCTGAAATTTAGAAAATGTTTTTAAAGTCCTGATGTACTTTCCAAAATATAAATGGACCTCAGTGCGCAGGGAGCTTAATTTGGTCCGATCGCGCAACCGCAGCGCGCCGGGCGCTCACTGTCGCATTGCTTTAAGAGCGTCTTTGTGTTTTAGGATGGCTTAACTGCTCCCACTTGCTTTCTTTGGAGGCATGATTAGGGGTTAATACAATCCTCAAAGGAACGAAAATACAATAACGAACGGAGTCACTCGGCATCCGGGCCGCGCGGTCGGGTTTTCTCGGGTCCTTTCGGCTCATCTCGCGAGGTTCGACCTCTGAATTTTGTGCGACAACCGAAGCAAAAAAATCTCGAATTTTTCGTTCGAATTCTGATTTGTTCGAGAACAGGGACGTTCGAAAACCGAAGTTTGACTGTATTCCACATCGCTCTATTCTCATCCTTCTTAGCGAAATGTATCTTTGGAGTGGTTCTGCTTGACAGGTGCCATCATTGTTTACGTCGCTACGGATGTTGCATAGCGTGCGTTACGTAATTCGTGTTGACTGGAATCACTAAGGGAATTGTTAGCAAAATAGCAAACAATTCCAAGGAATTGGTAACGTGGGAACTGGTTCTCAACAAGAACCGGTTTTCAATTCCCAGCCCTTGTTAAATGAAGTGTGAATTTCACAATTAGATTCTTCACATTTTCTCAAATCTGGACTGTGTGGCAATTTAGTGTCTGCAGTAATTCAAGCCGCTGCAGTTGACAGAGGCCATATCTTCGGAGGCGTCTCAGACATCTGCGTCACCCTTGTTAAAATTGGATGGTTCAGCTTTCAAGACACTGCCTGGTTATAAGACATCTTCACATCCGCACATGCCACCGAAATCAAATGGATGTGTGTTTTTTTCTTCATGTTTTCTTCTAGTCCCTTTGTCTAACATTCTTAGACATGGCAGTGTAGATTCGTTCCTGGATGATGATGTGCACACTGGGACATGGATCAAAAACACTGAGACCAACCCAGATAATGTCCCAATGACAGGCAGAAGACACCATGATCTTGAACGTATGAAACTTATGCATGATGGAAACCATGTGGGATATTTTAATTCTCATTAAAAATCTATTAATGTAACATAACATTGTTGCTTCTCTAACTGATATCTTTGAAAATACTAAATAAAATAAATTCAGTCCTTTGATATTTAAAAATCTATTACTGTTGTTAATACTGGTATAATTGTTCTGTAGTTGGCAGCTCTAAAAGGAATAAGAAGTTTTGTGGTGGAGCAACCTATCTTTTACCTGAAATTTTACATTTAACATATAATGTCATTCGAAATAACAAGATCAAGTCGTGCAGATGTCTATCTAATCAGAAGAAGCTCTGCAGGAAGACACCCTCAGTCATCATGGCAGCACCTGTGAGGAGGTGGCCCACCTCAGATCTGTTCAGTCGGTGCAGCAAATTTCAGTTGGGTTGTCACCTAACCCCCTTGCCAATCTGGCGCTAAGACGTGTAATATTTCATTGGCAGGATTTATACTTTAGGATTTAGCCTAATGCAAGAGATATGTGCTTTATTTTTATTTTGAGCTGCCCCATTCCTTTGCCTGTTGAGGTTTAGATTTCTTTGTTGACCCAGCACTTACAGGATTGTTCTATACAGAATGAGGGGCAAATAAGAATAAAAATATACACACCATACTTTCATACATACACACATTTTATATACTGTATATATTCACATGTACAGTCTTTGCACAGTGTGATCACATCATCAACCTGCACATGCAGCCTAGAAAGAGTGGAGACCCTGAATTTGGATGAATCCATGGAACCCTCAGTCAATTTGGTCATGGTGTCGCCATGCAGGGTTAGGTAAAGCTATCGTTGAGTTTTGAATTGAGATATTGAAGAGAATTCTGTCAGAGAACTCTGTCACTCCATTGCCCTATTGGTGCTGAGGCAGCAGTGTGTGAACGCGGGCAGCTTGCTGAGCCCAGCACTAGTACAAAGACCTCAGGGCATCAGGACACAAGACCAGTCAAATTTGAGGAAAATGAGATAGATGAAAAATAGTCAGGCAGGTACGGCTACATACACTCACCTCCAAGTCACATGAGTGAAGTTGACAGGTGTCACTCCTCATGACCTTGATCCCTACCTTCCCAACACTAGCTCAGACATACAGAGGACATACATGTGTGCTTTTCATTTAAAAGAATGCAACTGAGATACTGTATACCTTCACATTTTCAAGGACACATATTGTGGATTTTTCAGTTTAATAAAGCTCCCTGATCTCTTAATCGTGTTTTTGCAGGGTGAAAATATGCAAAAAAATGAAAGATTATGGTTTGGGTCGGCTACTTGTTTTGAAGCTGTACTATGATGAGAAAAGCAAGGCTTTATGAATTTGAAGTAAAAGCATAATTTGTATTTTCCCTCATGCAGACAGCACTCATAAAAAAACATCGAATTACACTTGTCAGTTTTTGTAGCAGATCTGTGTATGTGGCGCATATATTGGACACATCAAACCCAGAATCCACCCAGCCCGATTCAACAGCCTACAGCATAGAGATGCGTCATAAAATGGATTGACTTTTTAAATTAACTAATCGATTGTCAAATTAAGCAAGAAATAATTAAATGGGACAAGGAAAGGCAGCTTTATTTATATAGTGCACTTCATGAGCGAGCTAAACAATGTAAAAAATACGACATTCAAAAATGATATAAAATGGTAAGTGAAATGGCTGTTACTGTATTAGTGCTAATCGTAAATTGCTTTATTATGCCCAACCAACTATTTTAGTTTTTGTTACAGGCCGACAAATTGAGGAGAGTTCCTTTCCCAGCACTTGCATTTTGCTGTCATCCTTCAAGCAGTTTTTTTTTTGCAACATTGATTGGGTGTGATACAATCTGTTAATGAGCTTCATGTTTTTGGTAAACTGAAGCCTTGCATTTCTCGATATTCCAAGAAACATATTCCTTTGGCTTACTGTATGTAGGCCACTTAACCCTTTCAACGCACAAGTGTGGTGCTTTTATTTAATAATGTGAAAAAAATAAGAATACAATTTTAATAATACTCTCGATTTGAGTGTTTCTTTTAAAAATATTTTTTAAAGAAATATTCTCGTAATCAAACATCAGTTTATATTTGTCTTCATTTTATTGCAGGATGGTGGGGGCAAACTCAGCTCTTACTCCGATATATCCTTTGTGTTGCACACCACACACACACACACACGAACGCACACACACACACACACACGCACACACACACACGCACACACGCACGCACGCACGCACGCACACACACACACACACACACACACACGCACACACACACGCACACACACACACACACACAGAACCAGATTACATAAATGCAAGCAGAGATTTCGAGTGAAAGAGGTGTGCAAAGTCTCTGGTTAGCTCGTCGGATGGATGGATGGATGGATGGATGGATGGATGGATGGATGGATGGATGGATACTTCAAAGAAGTCCTTGTGAGTTGGCAGTTGGCTGTCCCACTAATTTCCTCTAACGTCCTCTATTTGTCCTTTTTAACCATTTGATGTTTGTTTTGCATTGTGCTACACCATTTAGCGCGAGAAGCAGGATTCATCTATCAATTTTCCAAACCGCTTTATTTGAGACATATTTTTGGGGAGAGAATATCAGCTTCTTGATGTGCAAGCCTGTGAATAGCCAGACATCTGGTAGAAAATTGCAGTTGTTTGTTCAAAGTGAGCGATGTGATGCAAAGTGATCATTGGTCAGTGGACTGTCATGGTTTTGGCGATTGTTTTGACCCACATGGAGAACGAACTAAGAAGACCGAAGTGATCGTTAAGTGTTTATTGAAAAGGGGGGAATGAAGTAGCAGAGCTGGAAGGTCCGAGACAGGAGTAACAGACCTGGTGCTTCGATGGTGGAGTGAGTGAAGTGCTGCCAGGAAGGAGTGGATCTTATCGGAGATCAGCGAGGTGGGTCCAGGAGCGGAGAGCCAGGAGACGCGGTGAAGGCGAGCAGGGTAGAATCAGAGCGTAGATACACAGCCGTAGAGGTACCAAGATGGGCAACACTCAGGCGACGAGTTGCTGGCAGCAAGCTCCTTAAGCCCCTCTCCTTAATGAGCTTGATCAGCGACCCCTGTGGATCCTCAGCCACCCTGCCACGGATGCCACCTATGGACAGAAGAGAAAACTCCCGGACCCTGACATGGAGGTGACAATCATGATTGTCTTTCCTCCTACCAGCTTCACACAACATTTTAAGGCTTTGTCTATGTCTTCTTTGTCTCTTCACCCTCTTCTTCTTACTATATTGTCACCTTCTTCTTCTGAGTATTATTATTGATTTTATCCATCCATTCTCTCACAGGGGTCGCGGGCGTGCTGGAGCCTATCCCAGCTGAAGAAGCGGGACACCCTGAACTGGTTGCCAGCCAATCGTAGGGCACACAGAGACAAACAACCATTCACGCTCACACTCTATTCTTCTTCTCCTTCTTTTTCTTCATATTATTATTATTATTATTATTATTCCATTGTTCCATTTTGTGTCTACGTACTTTGTTTCAATTGCAGTCTCTTTTTTAATGTGATCTATAAATAAAAGAGTGAAGTTAAACAGTAAGAACATACAGTTTAGATAAAATATGATGAAGCCCCCATTCTCCATTGCTGTTACTTCCTAGCATGTCTGCCTCTCAATGGTGTCTGTTTTGCTGGCCAAATTAGTGATGCCAAAGTGGTTTCCCACGGCAGCGAACAGAACGGAATACTGCTGTGGCAAGCCAAGAATGTACAGTACAGTAGAAAAATGTTGGGAGGTTTGGTAGTTGCCTCTTGATTGAAGGTTAATGGAGAGATGGAGAAAGCAAACAAAACGTGGCAGGCTTAAAAAATAGAAAGAGGCTACAGATCAACACACGGACATTTGACCACATACTCATGGCGTCGACAGCTCGACATTTCCGTTCAGAAGGTTGTTCACCCGATGATGAACAGTGGAAGCGGGGAACACAATAAGATACACCAGCATTTTACTTCTATCACTTGATCCAGGCACCCCTCCATACAAAAAAAGAAAAAAAGAAATTCACACTGTCCTATGATAATTTGGAGTCTTCAATGAACGTACATGTTTTCGGTGTAAGGATCGGACAGTACAGCCATGTGCAGAGCGACCAGACTTTATTGTGAAAGGGATCGATGGAGTCTTGGAGCGGTGGACGGGCGAGGCTGTATTCGCTGAGCGTGGGTGGCTGGATGACAGGACTCTTCTGGAGCGGACGGCTGCTGCTGCAAAAGCGGAATAGGACTGACTGGACAAGGACTGAATCACCAGGAAACGGGGAGTCAAGCTTTCTAAGATCGATGCGAACAAGGACATGACAAGACAAGCTAACAACTGGAATTGAGTTGGTCACGTTAATATAGACTTCCTGATGAGCCAGCGCCAGGTGCCGGTGATCAGGGCAGGATGGGGGGGCGTGGCCGAGCGGCCGGCGGCGCCCGCACGTGACATTCGGGATTTGGGATTAACAGGCGACAACATGCAAACTCCTCGATTGTGCAGCAATTATGCTCATAACTCTTCCACCATGATGCCTCAACACGTAATGTAGCTCTATAACATATCTAAAACCCAGCAGTCCTTTTTGCCCCCCTCCTTTCAAATCTCTCTTGGTTGTGTACAACAGGCTCTTCCCACATTGCTATGGACCTAAATGTACCGCATTGGCCCGAATATAAAACGGTGTTTTTACAGTGAAATAAGACTGAAAAAGTGGGGGTTGTCTTACATTCGGGGTCTAGACATTATACCCATTCACAACGCTAGATTGCGCCAAATATCTTTAAAGCGAATGCAGAACTTAACTCCCCAGGCCAAAGCGAACCCCTGTCACGAAGAATAAAAATAAAAATAGCAGAAGCAGTTTGCATTATTTTATTGCAATGTTTTTCCTTATTCAGATTTGTTTCAAGACTACAGGTACAGTAAGACTTCATGCAGTTATTGCAATTTTGTTGTTTCATCACAGTAGATTGGTTTATTTACGTACATTTCAAAAACCAGAAGCCATTCATTTACAATGTGATTGCACTTTAGTTTACATATTTAATGTTCATATATTAAGATGTGATGGACAGTTTTTGCATGATTTGAATGAGGCAAAATAACATGCTTTTTCTCTCGAATATATTGTTAAAATCATTTGTTTCAGATGTACAGTAAATATTTTCTGTATAAAAATTAAATTTGGTGTTCAAAAAGTCTTTTTTCAAACTTGAGTCTTGAAAAAGAGGGGGTCGTCTTATGATCAGGGTCGTCTTGTATTCGGACCAATATGGTATGTATGTCTGTATAACTCAATGGCAACAGCAAACAAAGACAGATGATGAATTGATCAATGAATTCAATTGCCTCATGGGGTTTGAATATTTGCTGCTTTGTGTGCCTAAAATGTGTTAAATTGATATAAACTAGTGTTTCAGACATTGCAGTCCAGTGGCTTGACTCTAGTCATCACTTGAAAGTGACTTTGGACTGTCATTATGCCTTGCTGATCATGTCGTTGGTGAAGAGAGTCAGTGTAGAGGTGTTTATCTTTTGTAGATTAATTCACTTGTTACCATAATGATAGCCATTTGAACAATTGAGGCTATAAATGTTTAATTACAACCAACAAAAATCAATTCAATATGATGCAGTGTAAAATTATTGGCAACACCTCACAATGGACGCAGTGCAGCTTGACGCCACGCCTAATAGAAAATGAGTATGGTTAGCTTCGGAAAAAATACAGCTCTTGCACTGTATTTTAGCCTGCTAGTGGCCTGTAGCGGTATTGCAGGTCGGGCGTGAAATTGGAAATGGAAAATAATTGTAACAAATTTCAAAAATAAACTTGATTTATTATTTAGACTTGATTTATTTTCGAGCTAATTTTGTGAATCGTTTACCCATCCAAATTATGTCAAATGTCACTGAGATTCCCAAAGTAGACCAACAGAGGCAAATAAATAGCCTGTATAGCAGGGGTGTCAAACTCATTGTTTTCGCGGGCCGCATTGTAGTCATAGCTTGTTTCGGAGGGCCATTATGACTGCCAACCCAAATAAATGTATGAGCACTTCATATTATATACAGTAAAAGCTACAAAACAAACTGACAAATAACTCGTTTTCAAATCAGACGAGTAAGAACTGGTCAAATATTTAAAAAAAAGATATTAAAAGTGAAGACAATTTGCAATTCTAGTCATGACACACGAATTTGATGCACAATTTGTCTTCGCGGGCCACATAAAATGATGTGGCGGGCCGTATCTGGTCCCCGGGCCTTGAGTTTGACACCTGTGCTGTATAGCTTTTTTGGTGCAAAACAAAAGTAATATTCCGCCAAAGCAATGGTCCCCGAGTGGCTTCTTGGTTATAATGGTGGTCCCTTGGACAAAAACAGTTTAAAACCCCTGCTGTACTTCGTTGACTTTTTTGAAGAAGTGAACTGTGTTCTGGTTAGGCTGTGCATTTCACCGTACGGAGCAGGGCGATCAAATGCAGCTCAGACCAATGTTTATTTGAGGGGAAAAGGAAGTAGAGAGCAGGTTTACAGGGTGGTCAGAAGTCCTCACAGACAGCAGGTGAGGGAACAGAAGTCCTCTTGGACCACGGGTGCAGAAACTCCACACGATCAACGAGCAAGGCAACAAAAGTTTACTCGGACCAGGAAACAGAAAACAGGAACAGGTACTAACTTTGACAGGTGAGAATGAACAGTAGGACATAAACAGATGACCCGACAGGGAGTGACACGCAGGCAAGATTTAAATACACTGGTTAACAATTGGAGACATGTGACAGTGATTGCTCGACTGGGAGGAGCACTGGCAGGGAGGAGCAAGAGCGGAGACGCAACAACACGTCCCAAAAAAACACGGGACCGCAAAACGGGACTAGCAGGTGCCAGTTTGTGGCAAAACGCCCATTCATGGGGCAATCAGCCCAAACGGAGAATGGAGACGTGACATTTTAATGACTTTAAAGACTAATGGAGTTGATACGAATATGAGAAAAGACACCATTTGGTGCTATCCTTCATTGAGTGGATTTGACAGTTTACATCTGGGCCCCAAAAGTTTATCGATATCGTATTTAGTGCTTGGGAAATTTTTCCAGGACTGTGGAAACTGACCTGGAGCAGCACATTGCTTTAGACCAGGGGTCTCAAACGCCAGTCCTCGGGGGCCGCATTCCTACATGTTTTCCAAGTTTCCCTCGTTAAACACACCTGATTCAATTATCAGGCTCCTGCAGAACGTGAGGATGAACAGCGAGGTGGGTCCAGAAGGGATTATTTTGTTGTTTATCTTCCCCACATTTTCAGTTTTGCTGTTAGTTTTCATTGGCATCACATAGCTGATGACTTCTGTCATGTTGAATCAGGTGTGTTTAACGAGGGAAACTTGGAAAACATGTAGGAATGCGGCCCCCGAGGACTGGAGTTTGAGACCCCTGCTTTCGACAAACTAAACATCTAAACACAAATTACCTTTCTCAATAGACCGTCAAGAATTATTCCCCACACTTGTGCCAGGCTTCTTCTGAAGAGCTAAAAGAAAGAAGGAGAGTGTGAGTCCCTAATTGTTATGCACTGTTTGCGTGTGTGTTGGTGGTGATAATCAGTTCCAGGCGCACAAGGGTGACCATATCATTTCATTAGAGTTGAGGAGCAAGCGCATGAGCTTTGGTCCAGATTAGGGTCAGAGAGAAACTCTACTCCCTCCCCCAGTTGCCCTGAAAAGTCAGTTGAGAAAGGGGGTAGAGGGGGCTGAGGGATTACTAGGCAGGGAGGTTCAGCTGTTTATTATTCCAATTCTATCTCTAACAGCTGAAAATTGGAGAATTAGGCAGCCCTGAGCAGTCCGGGGATCAATGTGGCAGGGTTAAACCCCTGTGGCATGTATACACGCACACACACACGCACGCACGCACGCACACACACACACACGCACATATGCACACACGCACACACGCACACACACACACACTCGCACACAGTGCAGAGGTCATCCACAAAATTTAACAGACACATTAGATTTCCCACTCTGGGGAGATAAGACACTCATAGATTTCAAAAGTTGCTGAAAAACATCACACTTTGGTGATGGCTTGCCTGAAATGACTTACTTAAACCTCCTCACCAGAGATCAACTTGACTGTAAAAACATTCTGTTATATAGTATCCAGGCGTCAGTACTCCATGGTCACGTCCATGCATGTTGTTAATCTGCTGAGGGACATGTGACACTTGGCACTCAAAAAAATGAACATGCCAGCGTGCGGTCTGAGGGAATGAAAACTGCTCCATGGAGGTCACAGCGCAGACAGGAGAATTCAAAACTAAAATGTTTTATATCGCAATCATCATGCATTTGACTCTTTGTGTCGAGGCAAGAGGGGTTATCTATACCCAAAACTGTCACGTCTTGTCCCCAGCCGTTCCACTATGTGTCTGTTGTCACGGTTTCTGTCTGTGTGCTCGCCCCTCCCCTCCTGTGTCCCCCATGATTAGTTTGATTATTCTCACCTGCCTCTTGTTACCTGTCGTGTATATAAATCCTGTCTGCCCCTCACGCCCCGTCGGATCATTGTTGTCGTTTGATGTCTTCATGTCTTTTGGTTCCTGTCGTTTTCAAGTCTGTTTCGGTTAGTCATTCAGTCATGTCATTAGTTTGCTAGTTCCTGTCTGTTTCCCTGGATGCTCCGTTCCACTTCGCTTTTCCCTAAATAAACCCTGGTCCAAGCTGCATTTGGTCGCCCTGCTCCATTCCAATTCAATTCAAGATATTTTCTTTAAAAACAAGTGACTGCTCCTCTTATTTATTATGTTATTTGTTTATTTATTATTTATTCATTGTGCCTTCTTGGTTTTATTTTTTTTTGTGTTGTTTACTTGTAGGCGGCTCGGTGGGGCACTGGATAGCACGTCCGCCTCAGTTAGGAGGGTGCGGGTTCGATTCCACCTCCGGCCCTCCCTGTGTGGAGTTTGCATGTTCTCCCTGGGCCCGCGTGGGTTTTCTCCGGGCACTCCGGTTTCCTCCCAAATCCCAAAAACATGCTTGGTAGGGCGATTGAAGACTCCGAATTGTCCCTAAGTGCGAGTGCAAATGGTTGTTTGTCTCTGTGTGCCCTGCGATTGGCTGGCAACCGGTTCAGGGTGTCCCCCGCCTACTGCCCGATGACCGCTGGGATAGGCTCCAGCACGCCCGCGACCCCCGTGGGGACTAAGCGGTTCAGAAAATGGATGGATGGATGTTTACTTGTATGTATATTGTGTACTATGTCTTGTCACCGTGGGATAGTGGGAACGTAATTTCGATTTCTTTGTGTGTCTTGGTATGTGAAGAAATTGACAATAAAGCAGACTTTGCCTTTGACTATCACTTTTGAGTCCTTGGTGCAGTCACTTAATGTTAATACAATGAAATTTGTATCCAATCTAGGTTGAGTCTACTGCGGATTCTTGGAAACGTTATCTTTCTAAGCTGCTTAATTTAAAATAAAGATTTAACTCTTTTTACTATCAGGAAATTAAAATGAATTTAGTGTTTTGAATATTCCAACTTTGGCCACAAATCTGCAAGAACAACATTCAAGTACAAAAAAAGTCCTTGATATGGTATATGTATTTGTATTTGGAATATATAACAGCCCTACGAAGGAAAGGTGATTTAAAAATCCATAAATATGCAAAATGGAGCCTTGCTTGTTGAGGCATGTTTTTCGTTGATTTAAGTGGGTCAAATTAATTTGGAAACTTGCTTACTTGAATAATGCTTTGCATGCAGTCACTGCGAACAGGTCCGTCGATAAATGCGTCTGTGTGTTCATCATTTCCGTAAATCATCTAAAGTTAAACATATATCTGCATGAGGCATACTAATGTTTACTGTTTGCATGAACAATATGTCAAATGACAGAATAGTAGGACACTTTTAGTCGGGCGTTTTGTGATTTCATGTGTGAAGGAGCGTAATGGAACAGGTCCTGCATTCAAGACACACATTTAATATAAAATAATGTCTAATTTACTATGTTGTCGTAGTTGTTAAGAGGCCAAATATTTGATGTAACATTTCCTCGGCTTGAAATTGTAGAAGCAGTAAACCTAAACCAAAGTAATCTTTTCCTCCTACAAATGTCACAGATTGCAATAGTTGTTGTTGGTCGACTTTCTCTCCCAAGAGGCAGAGGTTGGTGGGGAGCAAAGACCTATTCTCCATTCATGATCAAATCTTTACTGAGAGGTCCAACTCGTACCCGGTTTTGAGAGAAATAGAAGCAGCAGAGCGGGACAGGGCTCGCCGGGGTGTCTTTTTGAAAGTGTCCATCCAGCCTGTTGACGAAGACCTGGACAAAGCATCAGTCAGCTGAAAGCTGCCTGTTGCCCACCTAATCCTCACCGTGGCCCTGTTGCCATTGACAACACCAGCAAACAAGAGGCTCTTTCAGAAGTTGTTTTTTTCCACTGACACACTAACAGAATGACAATGAAATTAGACACTTTGGGCCTGATTTGCTCAAGGTTTGTAAAAACGGGCGCAATCCTGATTGTTCTTGTTGGGCACTTAATTATGGGTATTCTGAGAGGAGTATATTGCGAATAGATGAATTTAGCACATGCATTTCTCAAACCTGAGACAAATTGCGATGGCTGATTTTCTTTTTTTAATGTGGAAACTTGGACCACGCAGGAGTCATCACAGGTCAGAGCCAAACAAAGTCCCAATGAGGCAGAGTGGAGAAAATTTTTGAAATGCCATAAACAAAAGTAAACACTAAATATCTTTGTTGGTTGTACTAGGTTCATCTTGTTTTTTCTTTTTCAATTACTTCACTGGTTATTCTATATCAAACAATTTGTTTTAGGTTCAGGGCGGCTCGGTGGTGCACTGGGTAGCACGTCCGCCTCACAGTTGGGAGGGTGCGGGTTCGATTCCACCTCCGGCCCTCCCTGTGTGGAGTTTGCATGTTCTCCCCGGGCCCGCGTGGGTTTTCTCCGGGCACTCCGGTTTCCTCCCACATCCCAAAAACATGCTTGGTAGGCCGATTGAGCACTCCAAATTGTCCCTAGGTGTGAGTGCGAGTGCGTATGGTTGTTTGTCTCTGTGTGCCCTGTGATTGGCTGGCAACCGGTTCAGGGTGTCCCCCGCCTACTGCCCGATGACGGCTGGGATAGGCTCCAGCACGCCCGCGACCCCCGTGGGGACTAAGCGGTACAGAAAATGGATGGATGGATGGAAGGATGTTTTAGGTTCATTTACCTGACATGTTTTGGCGGGTTCTTCCGCTCAGAGTGTCACTGATGTGATTGTAAATATCTTTCACTGCGGAATGCAATTTTCCTCAATTTGTGTTAAAAATTGGAGCAACCCAGGAGGTTGTCAATTTGACCCAACTTCCAAAGCAGGCATTTTGTTGTATAAAACAAGCCAAAAAATGGGTTACCGTATTTTCCGCACCATAAGGTGCTTCGGGTTAAAAGGCATACACAGGTCAGAGCCAAACAAAGTCCCAATGAGGCAGAGTGGAGAAAATTTTTGAAATGCCAGAAACAAAAGTAAACACTAAATATCTTTCACTGCGGAATTCAATTTTCCTCAATTTGTGTTAAAAATTGGAGCAACCCAGGAGGTTGTGTCAATTTGACCCAACTTCCAAAGCAGGTATTTTGTTGTATAAAACAAGCCAAAAAATGGGTTGCCGTATTTTCCGCACCATAAGGCGCTTCGGGTTAAAAGGCGCACTCAGGTCAGAGCCAAACAAAGTCCCAATGAGGCAGAGTGGAGAACATTTTTGAATTGCCAGAAACAAAAGTAAACACTCAATATCTTTCACTGCGGAATGCAATTTTCCTCAATTTGTGTTAAAAATTGGAGCAACCCAGGAGGTTGTGTCAATTTGACCCAACTTCCAAAGCAGGCATTTTGTTGTATAAAACAACCCCAAAAATGGGTTACCTTATTTTCCGCACCATAAGGCGCTTCGGGTTAAAAGGCGCAGACTCAATTCCGGGGGCTTTTCTGTACTTAATCTACACATAGGACGCACTGCAGTATAGGACGCATGCATGCCATGACTTACGGTAAAAAATAAAAATAAAACGTCACAGGAGCAAGGCAGTGAGCTCAGTTATTTATTCTACAATTTAATCATGTACTGTAATGTACTCACTATATTAATCGATATTAATA
This sequence comes from Syngnathus acus, assembly GCF_901709675.1. Classification (NCBI taxonomy): domain Eukaryota; kingdom Metazoa; phylum Chordata; class Actinopteri; order Syngnathiformes; family Syngnathidae; genus Syngnathus; species Syngnathus acus. The sequence goes on along the minus strand of NC_051088.1, from coordinate 2,850,266 downwards.
CGCAAAGACCTCATCGTCTGTATCCAAATTAAATAGTCGGGCAAGAGTGAGTGAACATGTAATTTAGCACCTGCTATATGGGCTCTTAGTGAAAGATCAAAATCTTAATAGATTACATGCAACCTGCCTGGCAACAGCACATGCAACCTGTTGAAAATGAACTGGAGGAGTAAAAAAAACAAAAAAAAAAACAATGTCCGTGATTGTCACGTACTGGCGCCACCTGTGACAGGACCACGCCCTCCCCTATCAGCGGAATCGCCGCCACCTGCCACAGGCTCATGGACAGCGCTATATCAACGCCGCCAGCGCAGACCCGAGTGTCAGTCTGTCCCGTGATGTTGCTTCGCTCTCCGGTCCACGAGAAACTGACTTCCTTGAAGAGTCAAAGATCCAGCAGAATAGCCTGTTTTTCCCCAGCCAGATCGCCGCTCCAGCGTCAGCTCCAGCTACTCCCACCTTACCCCCGCCCGCAATAAAGTCTCTGTCGCTACGCACTTGGCTGTACTGTTCGATCCCTTACAGTGATGACATATGCACTTTCTTTACCTGGCAAAATTTCATTTGAAAATTACTTTCCCAAGACCAAGAGATTTTCTTCTGAGCAGAAGAAAAGCAGAAGTATGGAGCCACCAGCACACAAAAAAATCAGCCATCCAAGTCACAGCTGATAAATGCAATAAACCCAAGCCTGGCATATCCACTTGTAGCAGAGCAAAGGTGAAATAGGCTGATCTGCAATAAAATGATTTCTCTAAGATCAGCCTCGTCTCCACTTTTTTCACCAGGCTGTTTCCTTCCCTTTGAGCGCATTTGCTGACCAACAGAAAGGAAAGATGAACGCTTCCATTTCAGATGCCGACCCCCCCCCCCCCCCCCCCCCTTCTCTCATCTTCCACAAGCCTGAATTCACATTAAAATTGTAATAGCATACGACCCTGCGAGGCACCATTCTCATTCAGGTGGGCCATTTTATATGAATGAGATTTGGACAAATACCAATATTTATGCACATACATTCGCATTCCCATCACGGCACCTGCCTCGGTTGTAAAGGAAGAGAGTAGCTCTCATTTCAAAGATCAAATAGAGGAATACACAAACAAGTAGGGTTGGGGGTATTGATATTGCCATATTTGCGGTACAAGTATGTGCCAGGATCAAAGATTGATTTTCTCATCAACTCTTGTCAATTTTTAATCCAAGCAAATTTCATTATGCTGTTTTTTCAACATGCGCGTTGAGTATTACAGCAGCATCAAGAATAGAACGGACTATTGCTTTGTGTAAATCAACCGGCACTGCCGACATCTTTGGAGAATGAATCTTAAATCTTTCATAATTGAGATGTGCACTTTTTTCTAATCAAGCTATCTGTCATCCACTATGAGTAATGTTGCAAGAAGAATTTGAATCGATATTAGAGCCTTTTGGGATCATAGATTGTGATATACCGTACTGGCCCGAATATAAGACGACCCTGATTATAAGACGACCCCCTCTTTTTCAAGACTCAAGTTTGAAAAAAGACTTTTTGAACACCAAATTCGATTTTTAGACAGAAAATGATTGCATCTGAAGCAAAGAGAAAAAGCATGTTATTTTGCCTTATTCAAATTATGCAAAAACTGTCTATCACATGATTCAAGATGGCGGCGCGTGCACACACAGCGACCTCTCTCTGTCCCGCCCGAACGGTGTTTTGTTCGTTTAATGAGTGTTTGTCAGACAGTTTTATGTGTTCGTCTCGTCGTACTACGTCGTGCTACAAGTACAGCAGGCAGGTTCTGCTCGATATCGGCGAAAGCGAGTTTTGCGGCGTTCTGAACTTTGAAGCGGAGACATTAAAGGAACTCGGACTGCTCCGTCCTGAACCAACGCCGGACTCGCCTGCTACTCCTCCCCCGGATAGAAAGCGTCGGAAGCGGTGTGCGAGGAGGCAGAAGAGGGGCAAGCGCGGATGCGTCCGGGCCAGGCTGGCGGCCAACCCAGCTCGCCCGGCCATGCCTTCCATTCTTCTGGCGAATGTTCGATCGCTGGACAACAAAAGGGATTACATTCGCCTGCTGAGATCTACGAACCGGACAGTGAGTAACTGCTGTGTGCTCGTGTTCACTGAGACTTGGTTGATTGTCAACATTCCGGACTCTGCTGTGCATCTGGAGCGGCTAGCGTGCTATCGGGCGGACCGGGCCATTGTAAAAGGGGGAAAATCATGAGGAGGAGGAATATGTGTCTACATCCGTGACGAATGGTGCCGGGACTCTGTAGTTGTATGCAAGCACTGCTCGCCACTGGCGGAGTTTGTGATCATTAAGTGCCGTCCTTTTTACCTGCCAAGGGAATTTACTGCGATTCTGCTAGTTGCGGTATACATACATCCCGCCTTCCAACATTGAAGGCGACAGGATCGCGGCTCTTAGTGAACTGTACCAGGCTGTCAGTGAACAACAGACGGCGCACCCTGACGGTTTCACCATCTTCGCTGGGGATTTTAATCATGCTAACCCAGGGGTGGGCAAACTTTTTGACTTGCGGGCCGAATTGGGTTCTAAATTTTGACCGGGGGGCCGAACCAGGAGCAGATGGATGTAGTGTTTGTGTGAAGTAATATAAATTGCATAAAAGGTTTTTACTTTTAGTAGATACTAAAGCATGGATATTAAAAAAAAGCTTTTTGAAAACAAATGCATTCATTAACAGCATTAAAAAAATATTTCACCAAAAAACTACTATCAGTGATTCTTATTAAATACGACACTGTTATGATGAATAACATTTTCCATCACTTCAGCGCCTGCAGGTCAGATTTATGAAATATGTTTATCTAATGAGGCGAAATCACATCCAACGGCAAACATTCTGACCAAATACATCATCTTGAAGAATCAGTGAAAGAATACATCGAAATAAAGTAATAAAGAAATCAATAGTATTGTTGGTTTCCCTTTTTGGCTAGTGCATCATAGTCTGGAGCAAAATTTGTTGTGGTCATTTTTAGGATAGAGCCGAAGTGTCGGTCCGTTAACCTAGATCTGTGACGGGCTTTGTTGACGTTCATGTGGCTGAACGTCTTCTCACACACGTAGGTCGAGCCAAATTGTCCACTCTTTTTTAACATTCGGCACTCACTGTCCACCTTTCTTTTCTTCGGGCCACTCATTTTAATGGAAGGATTCCAGGGGAAGGTTTGTGGGTGGCATTAGCGTAAAACTGTATCTGAAAACTCAGCGCGCGAATTACGAGAATATTGACGTCACAGCCTACACTCGAAATTCGGCACTGATAGATGAAATTACTACGTACTACTGAGTACGCACGCACACGCACTTGTGAGTGTGCACCGAGCTTTCTGACACGGCTCCCGGGAGTAAATGCGCGGGCGGGCGCTTCCCCATCTACTGGGGAAACATAGTAATTGCAGGGAAAATGACCCAAAAAAAAAATTAATACAATTTATTCAGGTTTGGCGGGCCGGATTAAACGGCCCCGTGGGCCGGATGTGGCCCGCGGGCCGTAGTTTGCCCACCCCTGTGCTAACCTGAAGTCTGTTTTTCCGAGGCTTCACCAGCATGTTAATTTTCCAACACGTGGTGACAGCTTCCTGGACCTGGTCTACTCTACACATAAAGGAGCTTTCAAAGCCGCCCCCCTCCACCATCTTGGACATTCTGACCATATCACTGTTATGCTTTTGCCCGCACACAGACAAATGGTGAAAGCATCCAGGCCGGTTCGCAAGCGGGTAAGAGTGTGGCCTGAGGGTGCCTCCGATGCGCTTCGAGACTGCTTTGGCACTACTGACTGGGAAATGTTTAAGCAGGCGGCCACTTGCAACAATCGGACGGACATAGAGGAGTATACTGACTCTGTTTCCTCTTACATCATGAAGTGCATTGATGATGTGACCCACACAAAATTCATCGTCACTCGGGCTAACTGGAAGCCATGGCTGACAGGGGCTGTCCTCAGGCTGCTGAGGGCCAGGGACAAAGCCTTCAGAGCGGGGGATGAGGCTGGCTTGAGAACAGCGGGGGCCGACCTGTCCCGGGGCATCAAGGAAGCAAAAAGGGCATTCTCTTGCAAGATTACCGCCCATTTCAAGGACAGCAGGGACGCACAGAGCCTATGGCAGGGCATTCAGATCATCACGGACTACAAGCCCACGCCGCAGAGCTGTGAGGGCGACATCCGTCTGCTCAACAATCTGAACCGCTTCTTTGCTCGCTTCGACGCTCAGAACAGCACTTGCCCGCTGAAGGCCCCTCCCCCTCCACACGAGCAGCCCCTGTGCGCCTCTGCCGATAGCGTGAGGAGGGGGCTTGCCGCTATCAACACCCGTAAGGCGGCGGGCCCTGACAACATCCCAGGTCGAGCACTGAAGGACTGCGCTGGGGAGCTGATGGGTGTCTTCACAGACATCTTTAACATTTCCCTGCAGTAGGCCATCGTCCCTTCATGTTTCAAGGCTGCCACCATCGTACCTGTCTGCTGTCTGCACACTTGCTCCATTTTTGCTCCTCTTATTTATTGTTATTTGTTTATTTATTATTTATTCATCACTCTTATTTATTCATTGTTTGTGCCTTCTTGTTTTTACTTTTTGTGTTGTTTACTTGTATGTATATTGTGTACTATGTCTTGTCACCGTGGGAACGTAATTTCGATCTCTTTGTGAAGAACATGTGAAGAAGTTGACAATAAAGCAGACTTTGACTTTAATATTTGAACATTTAAATATGTAAACTAAAGTGCAATCACATTAGTAAATGAATGGCTTCAGGTTTTTGAAATGTAAATAAACCAATCTACTGTGATAAAACAACAACATTGCAATAACTGCATTAACCATCAAAGTGAAGTCTAACTGTAACTGTAGTCTTGAAACAAATCTGACTAAGGAAAAACATTGCAATAAAATAATGCAAACTGCTACCGCTATTGTTGGGGAGCCTGAGGACTGTATGGGCAGGCATGGGCAAACTACGGCCCGCGGGCCACATCCGGCTCACTGGGCCGTTTAATCCCGCCCGCCAAACCTGAATAAATTGTATTATTAAACTTTTTTTTTGGTCATTTTCTCTGCAATTACTATGTTGCCCCAATAGATGGGGAAGCGCCCGCCCGCGCATTTACTCCCGGAAGCCGTGTCAGAAACCTCGGTGCACACTAACAAGTGCGTGTACGTACTAAGCAGTACGGACCGGGCGCACTCCACGCTCTATTTCCATCAGTGTCGAATTTCAAGTGTGGGCTGTGACGTCAGCATTTCCGTAATACGCGCGCTGAGCTTTCAGATACAGTTATACGCTAATGCCACCCACAAACCTTCCCCTGGAATCTGTCCATTAAAATGAGTGGCCCGAGGAAAGAAAAGGTGGACACTGAGTGCCGAGTGTTTAAAAAAAGGCTCGACCTACCTGTGTGAGCCACATAAACGTCAACAAAGCCCGTCACAGATCTAGGCTAACGGACCGACACCTCGGCTCTATCCTAAGAATTACCACAACAAATTTTACTCCAGACCATGATGCACTAGCAAAAAAGGGAGACCAACAATACTATTGATTTCTGTATTACTTTATTTACCGTATTTTTCGCACCATAAGGCACACTGGATTGTAAGGCGCACCCTCATTGAATGTTTTATTTTAGAAATTACAGTGGAGCCTCGGTTTTTCGACCACAATCCGTTCCAGAAGGCTGTTCGAGAAGTGAATCGTTCGAATTCCGAATCATGTTTTCCCATTACAAATAATGGAAAAATATTAATCCGTTCCAAGCAAAAAAAAACCGCCTTCTTAAGCAATTTTTCATTTGCGCATTTTTGTCCAATCGCACAACTGCAGCGCACCGCCGAACCCGCAACCGTAGCGCGTCGCCGACCGCGCAACTGCACCGCGCTGGTCGCATTATTGTGACAGAGCCATCACTGAAATTTAGAAAATATTTTTAGTGTCCTGATGTACTTTCCAAAATTTAAGTGGACCTCAGTGCGCAAGGAGCTTAATTTGGTCCGATCGCGCAACCGCAGCGCGCCAGGCGCTCACTGTCGCATGGTTGAAGAGCGTCTTTGTGTTTTAGGGTGGCTTTACTGCTCCCACTTGCTTCCTTTGGAGGCATGATTAGAGTTCATGCAATCCTCAGAGTAACGAGAATGTAATAACGAACGGAGTCAGTTGGCATGCGGGTCCTCTCGGCTCATCTCGCGAGGTTCGACAACCGAATTTCGTCCGACATCCGAAGCAAAAAAATCCCGAATTTTTTGTTCGAATAACGATTTGTTCGAGAACCGGAACGTTCGAAAAACCGAGGCTCCACTGTATTTCATATACAGTCAAACCTCGGTTTTCGAACGTCCCGGTTCTCGAACAAATCGGAATTTCAACAAAAAATTCGAGATGTTTTTGCTTCGGTTGTCGAACAAATTTCGGAGGTCGAACCTCGCGACATGAACCGAGAGGACCCGAGAAAACCCGACCGCGCGGCCCGGATGCCGACTGACTCCGTTGTTATTGTATTTTCGTTACTTTGATGATTATTAACCCCTAATCATGCCTCCAAAGAAAGCAAGTGGGAGCAGTAAAGCCATCCTAAAACACAAAGACGCTCTTTAAGCAATACAACAGTGAGCGCCCGGTGCGCTGCGGTTGCGCGATCGGACCAAATTAAGCTCCTTGCGCACCGAGGTCCACTTAAATTTTGGAAAGTACATCAGGACTTTAAAAATATTTTCTAAATTTCAGCGACGGCTCTGTCACAATAATGCGACCAGCGCGGTGCAATTGCGTGGTGCAGTTGCGTGGTGCAGTTGCGTGGTGCAGTTGCGCGGTCAGTGGCGTGCTATGGTTGCGCGTTCGGCGGTGCGCTGCAGTTGCGCGACTGGACAAAAATGTGCAAATTAAAACATGCTTAAAAAATGAGGTTTTTTTTTAGTCTTGGAACGGATTAATTTTTTTTCCATTATTTGTAATGGGAAAAATAGATTAGGAATTCGAACGATTCACTTCTCGAACCGCCTTCTGGAACGGATTGTGGTCGAAAACCGAGGTTTGACTGTATAGGGCGCACCGGATTAGAAGGCGCATAAATTAGAAGCTATACTGCAACAAACTGAAGTTGACTAGGGTTGCAGTATGCATCCATTAGCCAATAACCAATGAGCCCTCAGTAAACAATCGCGTTTCTCAAACTATCTCCTATAAAAGTGATTGGAACCAACTAAAGTTTGATCTAACACATTGGTACTGTTTACTTATGTTTCCCTTCCATATCGATCCTTAAATTTACTCGAAACATTAACGGAGCAACCTATTTTGAAATGAAATAGCCTCGTACGTATAGCAGCTATCATTATATTATTAGCCACCTGCAAACTCCCATGAGCCTCAGCTCGCAGACTCCCATGAGCCTAAGCAAAGTGTCATGGCGGCCCCATGTAAACAATCACGTTTCTCAAACTCTCTCCCATAAAAGTGATCGGAACCGACTAAAGACTGATTTAACACATTGGTGCTGCTTATTTATGATTCCGTTGGATATTGATCCGTAATCGTACTCAACAACATTAACGGAACAGCCTATTTTGAAATGAAATAGCCTCGCAGGTACAACAGCTATTCAGTGACGCCCCCTGACCACGGTTTCCGTAATGCCGGGAAGCGATGCGACCTTGTAATTTACTAGTTGTCATGCCGTCATGTTTTGTGGATTATTGTTGTCTTGTCCTGTTTGTCGTATTGTCACTTCCTGTTTTATTTTGATAACTCTCCTCTCGTTTCAGTTCGTGGGTCCTTCCTCTGTGCGTCAGTCTACTTGTATTCCCTGATCCCAATTGTGTGCACCTGTGTCCTTGATCCTAATTGTCTGCACCTGTGCCCTTACCCTTCTGTGTGTATTTAGTCAGAGTCTTCCCCTTGTCTTGTGCCAGTGCGTCTTGTCCCGTCCAGAGCACCAGCAATCGCGTGAGTTAAAGAGACCCTTTAGAGAACCTAGTTTGTGAAGAGACCTTTGTTGTCAAGCCTAAGCTCTGTGTTTTTCAGTTTTTGTTTTTTGCCACCGTGTTTTCCCTCTTTTGAGGCGCTTTTGGGTTTTTTGCTGACTCCAACCTGTCAGAATAAATTCCTTTTTTTGTTGGCACTCTGCATCCGAGTCCTCTCCTTGATCCAAGTCTGACACTAGTCGTACTAAAACGTACTGAAACATTTTGGCAGAGCGCTGTGTACAACCAGTATGGATCAGCAAATTCATCAATTGATCCATAGTATATAAGATTTACCGAAGTCAAATTCCTTGTTTGGCACGCTCAAACATGGCGAATAAAAAACTCTTGAATCTTGAATAAGGCGTTCTTCATTATAAGGCGCACTGTGGTTTTTTGAGTAAATTTTAAGTTTTTAAGTGCGCTTAATAGTGCGGAAAATACAGTAGATGTATACTTTCACTGATTCTTCAAGATGATATTTCATAAATCTGACCTGCAGGCGCTGAAGTGATGGAAACTATTATTCATGATAACAGTGCCGTATTCAATGAGAATCACTGATAGTAGTTTTAGTCTAAAAGTACAAACCTTTTATGCAATGACCTTTACATGTCATTTCTATTACTTCACACAAACACTCTACATCCATCTGCTCCTGGTTCGGCCCCCCGGTCAAAATTCAGAACCAAATTCGGTCCGCCAGTCAAAAAGTTTGCCCACCCCTGGTATAGGGGGTTGGTTCGGATGGTTATGCTCTTTTCGGCCCCGGGTGTCGGTCAGAACACAGGAGGGAAGACGTGGTTCACTTTTGATTGCTTTACTGAATTATTGGCAAAAAAGTAACAGGCACTGTGGATCATAGGGGCATACAGGCAAACTGGCAAAAGGGTATAGGCACATTGTGGGGCCCATGGTGGTTTTTGGGACATTTGAATGGACATTCATACTCACCCACCATGTTATTTTTTTAATTACTTTGTAATGTTTCTGAACACGTTATATGCCGTTATATGCAAATAGTACTGTATGGCAGTGGTCCCCAACCTTTTTTGCGCCACGGACCGGTTACATGTCAGAAATATTTCCGCGGACCGGCATTTATATAAATAAATAATACATTTATATAAATAAATAAATAAATAATACATTTATAATAAATATATAAATACGATGAAATAAAATGATACGACTGACATAAAAACAAGTACAAATGACAAAAATAAAACTCACCATTACGTTGAATTAGTGGGAGCACTGAGTTTGTTTCTCAGAAACGAGCCGGTCCCATCTAGACGTAATCAGAGACAATGACACCCGAAGTGATTAAGGTTTGTCTTTTATTGCAGGATGCTTGGTCTCCATGTGTTGAAGCAGTTTTGAATGCTTCATTGCCTCGTTAGTTAGCCTGTCGCCACATATTAGCTTTGCGGGCTCGACTGGGGAAACATGTCACGTGACCGGGACGAGTGTCTTGACCTGAATTAATTGATCGTCGCAATTTTTTTTTTTTTTCTGTGCGGCTTGGCGGCCCGGTACCAAGTAACCCACGGACCGGTACCGGTCCGCGGCCCGGTGGTTGGGGACCACTGCTGTATGGTATCAGTGGCGAATATTTGGGGATTTCAATAAGGCACCTGGGACAACTACGGGGGTCCTCAGTACCCGGAAGTAGTTGACAGTGAGCGGGAGTTTCGCCGGGTCGTGACTGTAACTGCCACTGTTGTGTGTTTCAGGTGAGTAAATCTGTTGAAAAGTTGATGATCAGAACTTGTAATACTGCTGGTAGTCTGAGCTAATTATTGAATGAAACTATGATACATACGGTTACGGTTGTACAATGTATAATTTTGCGTATAACATGGACAGTGTGATGTTTATAACGTATTCTCAGTACCCGGAAGTAGCTGACAGTGAGTGGGAGTTTCGCCGGGTCGTGACTGTAACTGCCACTGTTGTGTGTGTTTCAGTAAATTTATTATTTTAAGAAACCCCGCATGAGTGGAGTGATTCGCGTCCATGCGTGCGGCAACATGTTTGGTCGTAAGGATGTGAGAGCAGATGTGTGTAGTGTACATGGGTGAGTCTTTGGGTGTGTCAATGTGATTCTTGTGGGTGTGATTATTGTATAAAGCATGTGAAGGGTGTGTGGGGTGTGTCTGTGTGTGTGTGTGTGTGTGTGTGTGTGTGTGTGTGTGTGTGATGTGTGTGGTTCTGCAACAGACAGAGATACAGCACGTAAGTCACGCTCAACTTCTGACGTCACACAACACTAGTCGATGGCACACATTACATAACTAACTGTGCGTAACGGTTCCGCTATACTAAATAACCATGAATGAAATACTCTCGGCAACACACCAAACATAAGTCATCAAGACAACAAAATACATTTGCTGGCGATCGTTAGTCGCCGTGCCACTGCGTAAAGGCTACTCGTGTGATGCGAGGCAAACTTAAAGGAGCGCGCCGGAGCTGTCAATCAAACGGTGCGCACACGAAGCAAACCGCGATCGGACAAACGGCACAACAGTGGACAGGAGTAACAATTAAATGTATATACTCACAATTAAATGTATATACTCACTTTGTGTCAAAGATGCTCACGATCACAGCAACATACTCCGTCGATACCAGCATCCTTTAACTTATTGCTGCACATAAGTGAATGGGTATAATGTCTAGACCCCGAATGTAAGACGACCCCCACTTTTTCAGTCTTATTTCAATGCAAAAAACATCATCTTATATTCGGGCCAACCGTACTTTGAGTATAGGATATTAATGGGGGGGGGAAATGGTGGTGGTGGGGGCAAAATTCACGACAAGCTCGGTCCTGATTCCTCATAAATCTCATTGTTTTGGGTGGCTGCATCGGCCCCAGAAGTGCCACTCTTTCACTGTTTGCCCAGAATATTTGATTAGTAATAGGAGAGTAGAGTTGACTTTTTTTCTTGAAAATGAAAACACAGATGTCCTTATGTCTTTACATATGTCATAGTGGGCTCATAAGTTACTCCTCCATTGACAGCCTTTCAAATAAGTGTGTGTATAGTGAGAGAGACAAAATGTCAGCCAGGTGCCTACCCACCTACACAGACATTCACAGGGAAGATGCTTCGAAGAAACTAATGCAGGCTTTTCACATCCTCAGGTGGTCTGGAGAGAGACAAGCAGCATTTCTGAAGGACACTTTCTGTCCCTCCTCTAGTTCAATCTCTGACAGGATAGACGTGTCTGCTAGCTATCTTTGTGTAATTGGGTTTCTAATCAGTCATCCATTGGTAATGCATCTGGTTGAGAATTTGGCCCCGAGAATCACGCGAAGACCTGCTGCTCCAACAGAGCAGAACCATCTATTAGAGATTCTTACTGCCACCCTCCTCAAATATCAGCAGATATATAGTAGACATATCACGGTAGCAGTATGAAACAGAATAGGTGGCTATGTCTGTGATTCTCAAATTGGATGATGCAAAGCCTGAAGTTGCTTCCAGGAGACCGCTTCCATGCTGTCAGCAGTGAATAGGCGCATAATGGGAAAGTTTCAAGTGAAATTTCAAGAGATAGCACAGAGTTGTTGAAGCGCCTTCACAAAGCTTTGCTGTTGTGTAAAGAGCTTATGAAAGAAAGAGCCAATGTAAATAGGGGCACCCACAAGAAGCTCATTGTTCAATTGCCAGTGCATGCCAACACATCAATTAGTGACTAGACCACAGCCCTCCAAGGTTAAACTGTATGGCTGTCTGAGTGCTTATCAGTTATACAGCTAGGAAGCCCCCCGACAGCCTGCTGGTTCCCACCTCCCTTCTTGCTCACACATGGTCATTTACAACACTGAACACCTTCCCTCTTTGTCCTGCACAGAGTTACCTCTATTTTCACTGTTGATCAACTGTCCTCGAAAAACTAGGTATATAGTGCTTTATCTTATTGTTCTTGATATATGCAATCACTTATCGTTTGCCATCATCTGAAGCTTTCAAGTTTTCTCCTTGAGAACCCCCTGCTGTGACATCCCTTTACCCTTGGATCTGCAAGATGAATGGCTCATTTAAGTCCTCATTACAGAAGCGCATTACCCATCCAGCCAGTAAATACTGTACCACCACCAGATAATAAATCACATGATGAAAATGCAAATCAATTTCCATAAGCATTTGTACATAATCTGTTTGCTCGTAAAGATGATGACAAATGTTTTAATGCAGCAAGTGACAAATTAACGTGACACCAATACTCAAATAGCTCTGCTTTGTCACAGAATGTGAAGTGAGAGGAGAATGTTCGGTGTTAATGTCAGTGAGGATGCATCACAGCATTCTGAGGTCTGAGCTCATTGTTGTGGTTGGCTGCATCAGTCCCAAAAATGCCACCAAAACAAACAATTTCAGAAAAGCAATTCCATGCGTTGAGACAAGAAAATAACAAATTGCAAGGTGGGGTTTACACTACAAAATAACATTGTTCCCAGATGGAGGTTAATTCAATCCACTTTGAGGCTACTGTCGGGCTCAGGTCTGCAGTGTGACATTGCGAGGGAGAGGTAATTACATTTCGGTCCAGTTGGGCGACTCAGCGTCTATTCAGAGGTTGTAGTCCATGGTCTCCTCCTCTCAACCATCGCCAACAACAGGCTCTGGGCAAACTACTGACTATCTCACAGCACATTACAGCTCTAAACTGCAGATGGCCGGCCATGTCTGAGCTGTTATGGTTCACTAGATCATATTCTAAATTGCAAAATTGTTAGACATCAATTACAAGTTGGGGGTAGTCGAGAGATGCACAACCCTTAGTAAGAACCGTATTGGCCCGAATATAAGACAACCCTGATTATAAGACGACCCCCTCTTTTTCAAGACTCAAGTTTTGTCACGGATCGGAATGGAGCAGGGACAAATGCAAATGCCAAATGCAGCTTGGACCAGGGTTTATTCAGCAAAACAAACCAACAGACTCGGCAAACTGACATGACGTAAGAAAACAACAAGAGGACTAACCGACAGTGACGTGAAGACATTAATGATCCGACGGGGAGTGAGGGACAGACTGGACTTAAATACACGACAGGTAACAAGAGGCAGGTGAGAATGATCACACTAATCATGGGCACACAGGAGGGGAGGGGCGAGCAGACAGACAGAAACCATGACAACAGACACATAGTGGAACGGCTGGGGACGAGACGTGACAGTACACCCCCCCCCCCACAAGGGACGGCTCCCGACGTCCCAAAAAACCGAAACCCCCACGTGGCGAACGGGGGGTCGGGGGGAAAACGCACCAGTCCAAACGGCCTCACCGGCCATGGCAAAGTCCTAACCGCACTCCTCCAGGATGGCACATTCATGCGTGCTGTTGCAAGAAGATTTGATGTGTCTCCCAGGACAATCTCCAGAGCATGGAGGAGATTCCTTGGCATGGCATGACAGCCTCCTGAAATATAAAGATGCGCTTATCTTAGCAAAAACTTATTATTTTTCGCAAGTCATTAATCTCAATAAAAACAATCCTAAATACCTATTTGATACAGTGGCAAAGCTAAGACTACGTCAGCCGACCCCCGATAGCTCCTTCCACTCAGCTGACGAGTTCATGAAATCTTTTGCTCGAAAGATTGAATCCATGAGGGATGAGATCAAGAATACCATTCCAATCGCTCAGTCGAGACCGCCGATTACCGGCGCTGATGATCATGCAATAACCCTCTCAAATTTTAAAAGCATGTCCCTTGAAAGGCTTACACAATTGGTTACTGCGGCTAAACAAACAACATGTTTACTCGACCCGCTTCCAACCAAACTACTTAAAGAATTATTTCAAATTTTAGGACCGTCCGTCTTAAATATAATCAATCTGTCTGTCTCCTCTGGGATAGTGCCAACAGCCTTTAAAACCGCTATCATTAAACCGTTACTTAAGCGACCAAATCTTGACCAGGACTGTCTCAGTAATTATAGGCCGGTTTCAAACCTCCCATTCATAGCAAAACTTCTTGATAAAGTAGTAGCGCAGCAGCTTATTGATTACATGGTCACCAATAATCGATATGAATCTTTTCAGTCTGGTTTTAGAGCTAATCATTCCACTGAGACAGCACTTGCTAAAGTGACTAATGATCTCTTCATAGCTATGGATTCAAACACTTCATCGGTATTGTTACTGCTCGATCTTAGTGCTGCCTTCGACACTGTAGACTTCGATATTTTATTAGGGCGTCTTAAAAGTTGTGTTGGTATTTCAGGGTCAGCACTAGGCTGGTTCTATTCCTATCTATCAGACAGGATGCACCGAGTGGTCCATGGCAATACGTCCTCTGAGCTCTATAATGTTACGTGTGGTGTCCCACAGCGATCGGTACTCGGACCAATTCTATTTAATATTTATATGATTCCGCTTGGGGACATAATACGTAAATATAATATTAGTTTTCAATGTTACGCGGATGACACCCAATTATATATGCCGTTATCGATGACAGATCCGCGGGACTGTTGTAATCTTGAGGCGTGCCTTGCGGAGATCAAGCAATGGATGTCTCTCAACTTCCTTCGTCTTAACCCAGATAAAACTGAGATGTTGATAATTGGTCCAACTCGTTATCAACACTTATTTAAGGAAACCACTATAACTATAGATAACCGTACTATCACTCAGAGCGATACTGTAACTAATCTCGGGGTAATATTTGACCAAACGCTCTCCTTTCAAAAGCACATTAAGAATATAACCAGAATTGCGTTTTTTCACCTTCGTAATATTGCTATGATTCGTCCGATCCTCTCGACCGGTGATGCGGAAACTATTATACATGCGTTCATCACGTCGCGCCTGGACTACTGTAATGCATTATTCTCTGGTCTTCCTAAGTCCAGCATCAAAAGTTTACAGTTAGTACAAAATGCTGCTGCAAGGCTGCTCTCACGGACAAGAAAATTTGATCACAGTACCCCAATATTAGCCAACTTACATTGGCTCCCGGTCCATTTAAGATGTGACTTCAAGGTTCTTCTATTAACCTATAAATCACTGCATGGCTTAGCGCCTTCATATCTCGTCGACCTTGTTGTTCCTTATGTTCCGTCTCGTAACCTTCGTTCGCAAAACGCTAGTCTTTTAGTGACACCGAGGGCCAAGAAAATGTCTGCAGGGTCTAGAGCAGGGGTGGCCAACCAGTCAGAGACTAAGAGCCACATTTTTTTACTGTGTACCGCAAAGAGCCACATCCCATACGCATTTTCTGTTCGGGCTCCAGAGCTTTGGAATGCCCTACCAATGGATATTAGAACTGCTACCTCACTAGAAACATTTAAGACACATTTAAAGACACATTTCTATGATATGGCCTTTAATTAACCTGTAGTGGCCGATTCGGCTGGAGTTTGTTTTCGCACTGTACATGGGTGAGTCTTTGGGTGTGTGAATGTGATTCTTGTGGGTGTGATTATTGTATGAAGCGTGTGAAGGGTGTGGTGTGTGTGTGTGTGTGTGTGTGTGTGTGTGTGTGTGTGTGTGTGTGTGTGTGTGTGTGTGTGTGTGGTGTGTGTGTGTTTGAGTTTGTGTGTGTGTGTGGTGTGTGTGTGGTTCTGCAACAGACAGAAATACAGCACGTAAGTCACGCTCAACTTCTGACGTCACACAACACTAGTAGACACATTACATAACTAACTGCGCGTAACGGTTCCGCTATGCTAAATAACCATAAATGAAATACTCTCGGCAACACACCAAACATAGTCATCTAGATAACAAAATACATTTGCTGGCGATCGTTAGTTGCCGTGCCGCTGCGTAACGGCTACTTGTATGATGTATCGTCCCCGGGGTCTCCTACCAGTGGGACATGCCCGGAACACCTCCCCAGGGAGGACTCCCAGACTTCCCTCTCCCCAGCCACTTCATCCAGCTCATCCCGGGGGATCCCAAGATGTTCCCAGGCCAGCTGAGCGACATAGTCTCTCCAGCGCGTCCTGGGTCGTCCACGGTGGGACATGCCCGGAACACCTCTCCAGGGAGGCATCCAGGAGGCATCCTGATGAGATGCCCGAGCCATCTCATCTGGCTCCTCTTAACGTGGAGGAGCAGCGGCTCTACTCCGAGTCTCTCCCGGATGACCGAGCTTCTCACCCTATCTCTAGGGGAGAGCCCGGACATCCTGCGGAGAAAACTAATTTCGGCCGCTTGTATCCGGGATCTCGTTCTTTCGGTCACGACCCATAGCTCGTGACCATAGGTGAGGGTAGGAGCGTAAATCAACCGGTAAATTGAGAGCTTTGCCTATTGGCTCAGCGCTCTCTTTACCACGACGGACCGGTACAAAGTCCGCATTACTGCCGACGCTGCACCGATCCGCCTGTCGATCTCGCGCTCCATCCTCCCCTCACTCGTGAACAAGACCCCAAGATACTTGAACTCCTCCACTTGGGGCAGGATCTCATCCCCGATCCGGAGAGGGCATTCCACCCTTTTCCGACCGAGGACCATGGACTCGGATTTGGAGGTGCTGACCCTCATCCCAACCGCTTCACACTTGGCTGCGAACCGCTCCAGTGAGAGCTGAAGATCACGGCCTGAAGAAGCCAACAGCACCACGTCGTCTGCAAAAAGCAGAGACGTGATGCTGAGGTCCCCAAACCGGACCCCCTCAATGCCTCGGCTGCGCCTAGAAATTCTGTCCATAAAAATTATGAACAGAATCAGTGACAAAGGGCAGCCTTGGCGGAGTCCAACCCTCACTGGGAACGAATCCGACTTACTGCCGGAAATGCGGACCAAACTCTGGCATCGGTGATACAGGGACCGAACCGCCCTTATCAGTTGGCTCGGCACCCCGTACTCCCGAAGCACCCTCCACAGATGGTGTAGAGCAGTGGTTCCCAAAGTGGGCGGTACCGCCCCCCTGGGGGCGGTGGAAAGATCTGGGGGGGCGGTGAGGAAGAAAGGGGCGGTAGGGGGGCGGTAGGGGGGCGGCAGTCGATTTGTACACAACACGCCGCTCTGGCCCAGTCAGATCCGACAGCATAGACTACAAAAGCAAAAGCTCAGGTTTGTAATTTCAAGCTTGTAATGTTCTGAATTTTATCTTATAATAAAAACCGCATTCTGGCGGTCAACATCATCTTGAGTTCAAGTCAACATGAAATTGGGGACTCGCCAGAACGCGCCGTGTTGTGTTGTGTTGAGCTGGTTATGGCAGTGGTCCCCAACCACCGGGCCGCGGACCGGTACCGGGCCGCCAAGCCGCACAGAATTTTTTTTTTTATCGACGATCAATTAATTCAGGTCAAGACACTCGTCCCGGTCACGTGACATGTTTCCCCAGTCGAGCCCGCAAAGCTAATATGTGGCGACAGGCTAACTAACCAGGCAGTGAAGCATTCAAAACTGCTTCAACACATGGAGACCAAGCATCCTGCAATAAAAGACAAACCTTAAATCACTTCGGGTGTCATTGTCTCCGATTACGTCTAGATGGGACCGGCTCGTTTCTGAGAAACAAACTCAGTGCTCCCACTAATTCAACGTAATGGTAATGATATTATAAATGTATTATTTATTTATTTATATAAATGTATTATTTATTTATATAAATGTATTATTTATTTATATAAATGCCTTGGGGGGGGGGGGCGCTAGGAATTCACTGGGGAGCCAAAGGGGGCGCCAGCCTGCAAAAGTTTGGGAACCACTGGTGTAGAGCTGGTCCACTGTTCCACAGCCAGGACGAAAGCCACACTGCTCCTCCTGAATCCGAGGTTCGACCTCCCGACGGACCCTCCTCTCCAGCACCCCTGAATAGACCTTACCAGGGAGGCTGAGGAGTGTGATTCCCCTGTAAACATACCCTTCGGTCCCCCTTCTTAAAGAGGGGAACCACCACCCCAGTCTGCCAATTCAGAGGCACCGTCCCCGATGTCCTGGCAATGTTGTAGCGGCGTGTCAGCCATGACAGCCCCACAACATCCAGAACTCCGGGCGGATCTCATCCACCCCCGGGGCCTTGCCACAGAGGAGTTTTTTAACTACCTCAGTGACTTCGACCCCAGAGATTGGAGAGTCTGCCTCAGAGTCTCCAGGCCCTGCTTCCACAATGGAAGGCGTGTCGGTGGAATTGAGGAGGTCTTCGAAGTATTCTCCCCACCGACTCACGACGTCCCGAGTCGAGGTCAGCAGCACGTCATCTCCACTGCTTCCCCCTCCTGAGACGCCGGATGGTGGATCAGAATTTCCTCGAAGCCGTCCGGAAGTCATTCTCTCCTCCCACGCCCGGGTTTTTGCCTCAGCAACCGCCGAAGCCACGTTCTGCTTGGCCATCCGGTACCTGTCAGCTGCCTCCGGAGTCCCGCAGGCCAAAACGGCCCGATAGGACTCCTTCTTCAGCCTGACGGCATCCCTTACCGCCGGTGTCCACAGCGGGTTCGGGGTCCACTCGGACTCAATGTCACCCCTGGGATGTGGGAAAAGCTCTGCCCGAGGTGGAAGTTGAAGCTCTTCCTGACAGGGGATTCTGCCAGACATTCCCAGCAGACCCTCACAGAGCGTTTGGGTCTGCCAGGTCGGACCGGCATCTTCACCCACCATCGGAGCCAACCCACCACCAGGTGGTGATCAGTTGACAGCTCCGCCCCTCTCTTCACCCGAGTGTCCAGAACATGCGGCCGCAAATCCGATGACACGACTACAAAGTCGATCATCGAACTGCGGCCTAGGGTGTCCTGGTGCCAAGTGCACACATGGACACCATTATGCTTGAACATGGTGTTCACTATTGACAATCCGTGTCGAGCACAGAAGTCCAATAATAGAACACCGCTCGGGTTCAGATCGGGGGGGCCGTTCCTCCCAATCACGCCCTTCCAGGTCTCACTGTCATTGCCCACGTGAGCATTGAAGTCACCCAGTAGAACGATGGAGTCCCCAGAAGGAGCGCTCTCCAGCACTTCCTCCAGGGACTCCAAGAAGGGTGGGTACTCTGAGCTGCCGTTTGGTGCATAGACACAAACAACAGTCAGGACCCGTCCCCCCACCCGAAGGCGGAGGGATGCTACCCTCTCGTTCACCGGGGTGAACCCCAATGTGCAGGCGCCCAGCCGGGGGTCAATAAGTATACCCACACCTGCTCGACGCCTCTCACCGTGGGCAACTCCAGAGTGGAATAGAGTCCAGCCCCTCTCGAGAGGGCTTGAACCGGAACCCAAACTGTGCGTGGAGGCAAGTCCGACTATATCTAGTCGGAACTTTTCTGCCTCGCACACCAGCTCGGGCTCCTTTCCAGCCAGAGAGGTGACATTCCATGTCCCAAGAGCCAGCTTCTGCAGCCGGGGATCAGACCGCCAAGGTCCCTGCCTTTGGCCGCCGCCCAGCTTGCACTGCACCCGACCCCTTTGGCCCCTCCCACAGGTGGTGAGCCCATGGGAAGGGGGACCCACATTTCCTTTTCGGGCTGTGCCCGGCCGGGCCCCATGGGCGAAGGCCCGGCCACCAGACGCTCGCCTTCGAGCCCCGCCTCCAGGCCTGGCTCCAGAGGGGGGCCCCGGTGACCCGCGTCCGGGCGAGGGAAATCTGTGTCCATATATCTGTTTCATCATAAGGGGATTTTTGAGCCGTGCTTTGTCTGGCCTCTCACCTAGGACCCGTTTGCCATGGGTGACCCTACCAGGGGCATGAAGTCCCAGACAACATGGCTCCTAGGATCATAGGGGCACGCAAACCCCTCCACCACGATAAGGTGACGACTCACTTTTCTACACTCGTAAAAACGCTGTGGACCGCTGTTGTGCGGCAACCGCTTTGCGAGGCGGAGGGATACATATGTGACACGGTCAATGGGGAGAAGAGTGGTGTGTTGATCGCATGTCCACCAGGCAAATAGTGCCGTCTAATTCACACAAAGAATAGACAGAATGAGATCAAGATGGACATTACTGAAGAAAGGAAGCTTTTATACACAAACCGTCATTATGGGCGACAAAAGAATTGCATATGATGCCGCTTTTAAGTTAAAGGCAGTCGATGTTGATGACATTGGTGTTGCATCACCCTTTTCTTTATTTCCCGGTCACGTCTACTCTGGAGCTATACGTGTCGCACACTAGTTTAATGTAACTTAGCGCTTCGTGCATGAATAAAATTAGCATGAACAGACCCTCATTATGGAAAATGCTAAAAGAAATGGATAAAAGCGACGATGAAAGAGAGACTGACCAAGTGTGTGGCAAAGGATATCTGACGCTGTTCCAATCGGACACTGAGGAGGAAGACTTCGATGGTTTCAGTGCACAAGAGGATGTTTTTTTAACCAGCCTTGTTAGTGCTGTGCTACCGTGTTGCTGCTGTGTTATCGCCGCGTCACAGTGACTTTTACCGGTATGTTTTTTTGTTAATCCAGCCCTATTAGTGTTGTGTTACTTCCGTCTTGCTGCGGTATTACTGTCGCGTCACAGGCAGTGTTTCGAAAGAAATGTTATGGTATGTTATCAAAACTTTAAAAAGGCTTTCTGTGTACCGTCTTTCTTTGTAAATAACTCGCGTGCACACTTCCGTGTTGCTGCGGTACTACAGCTGCGTCACAGGCAGCGATTAGAAAGAGATGTTAAAGTATGTTATTAAAACGTTAAAAAGGCTTTCTGTGTACTATCTTTCTTTGTAAATAACTCGTGCGCACGTGCGGCTTATTGTCCGGTGCGGCTTGTATAAGAAATAAACTAAAATATTTCCGGATTTTAGCTGGTGCGGTTTATAGTCCGGTGCGGTTTATAGTCCGAAAATTACAGTATGTAGCGTAAGTGAACCATATACGTATCATTGGCTGGACACCTGTCAATTCCTGATTTACACTACAAAAAGGCACAGAAAGAAAATAATCCGTCCACTTAATTAGATTACATTACGTCTAACATTAGATATTAATCAATCAGTTTATGCTGAATTTGATTTTGTGCGCAGCATGGAGTTTCTTGTGCGCAATGACTGCGCGACCAGTGCGCAATTGCGTAGCTCCGCAGCTTAGAGAGAACACTGACTTTAACTGACTGTGGCACTGAGAGTAGAAAATAGATTTGCAATGTCCTCTATGGTTCTACATCAACGTGTGGTCCTTTCAAAAGACCGCTTACGCCTACACTTCAATCAAGTATTTTTGGTTGTGAGGTTTCGTGTAGATTGGGGTAGTAGCCAAGACTTGGGGCAGATTTACTTGAAAACACAGGAGGGTTTTCTTTTCCCTTTGTGATCCCATTCACACAGCGCTGCAAACTCATGAGTGAAATAATCCCTCAAGAATAAAATGAACATTTTGATATGATGAAGAGGCATAAATCAGTCACGCAGGTTAACTCAACTGCTGATGTCTAAAATTAAATTCATCATTAAGGGGTGTAATGTTAAATCGATTGGAATCGTTTCATGGGTATTTTTTTTAACCAAACATAATGAAATTTTTACTTTCCAAAATGTTTCATCCTTGAATCGTACACCATGTACTGAGATACATAAAGAATTTTCTTTAATGAGAGGTACATCAGGAATAAATGGGTTTAATCTTGTATGATGGTGTTGATTGGTCTCGTTCCTTGTTCCTAGTTAAGGCTTGGACACGTCTTCCATGTTGTTACATATTAAAATACGTGACAAAAGCTACAGCGGCATCAAATCGAACTGAATCGTTCCATTTGAAAATGTACCGTTCTTGATGTAATGGATCAGCAGAACGAGAAGTGCGTCACACTTTGGGAGACTTGAGGGAGAGTCGTTTGAAAAGACCCTCTCGACATTGTACATGTGCTCCTATCTTTTCATGTTGGAAACATGATGCAACGCTCACATTTAATTTTGTGGTTGCATTAAACCACCAGAGGAGACTCAATGTGCCAAAATAATACTGGCTATTGTTTAAATGTTTGTGGGAAACTTTAGTACTTGTCAATCTCTGGAATTATTAGAAGGATCGCTGCAATATTTTGGATTTTATGGACGTAATGTATCGCGTGTTTGTCAGTAAGCTGGAGTGTGGCGAGCAAGACGGTTTGCTCATAAAATTAAAAAATACTGATGCTGATCGTTCTAATATTTGCTATTAACTGAATAGTTTAACAAAAATACTTTTTAAAAGGCTAATTTTCAAATGCTCTTTCAATAACAGTTTGCAGCTGAGATCTTCCCTCTTATTGAATAACTGAACAAAATAAAAAAAAGTTTCCTTTCAAAGTGCCAAACATTAAACAAATAAAGGGACCATTAATGCAAATAATAACTAAAAAAGTAAGCTTACTTCTGCACCATATCAAGCCATCTATGGCCTCCTGAATCATACTCTTTATTGGCACAATAGAGTAGACAACCAAGGTGCGCAAACCACGGTGCGACAGCAAGCCGGAGAAAGTGACAAGCACTCTCCAGACTAGCAAAACAAGAATCAACACGTCATAAATGGATAGCAGCCATTAAAAGGGTTGAGAACAAGACGTCAAAGTGAGATTCTTCTCATCAGGTCAGTTCAAAGTCAAAGTCAAAGTCAGCTTTATTGTCAATCCCTTCATATGCCAAGACACACAAAGAAACCGAAATTCCGTTTCCTCCATCCCACGGTGACGAGACATACAAGTAGGCGACACAAAACAAAAACAAGAAGGCACAAACCATAAATAATAAATAAAAAATAATAAATAAAATGAGCGATGAATAAATAATAAACCAATAATCCAATAAATAAGAGGAGCAAAACCGAGCCAGTGTGCATACAGCAGACAGCAAGAACAGGACGCTACGCTGAAAGCGAGTTCAGGATCCTAACAGCCTGGAGTACGAAGCTGTTGGAGAGTCTGGTGGTGCGGGAGCGCAGACTCCTGTACCGCCTCCCAGAGGGCAGAAGATCAAACAAAGAGTGAGCGGGGTGACTCACATCACTCACAATCTTGGTCGCCTTGCGGGTGAGATGGGAGGTGTAAATGTCCTTCAAGGAGGGGAGAGAAGCACCAATAGTCTTACTAGCCGTTTTCACTATGCGCTGCAGGGCCTTCAAGTCGTAGTCAGTGCAGCTGCCACCCCAAACAGCAATGCAGCTGGAGAGGACGCTCTCAATGGTGCCGCGGTAAAATGTAGTCATGACGGCCGGAGGAGCTCCCGCTCGCCTGAGTTTCCGAAGGAAGTACAGGCGGCGCTGGGCCTTCTTCGCCAGCGATGCGGTGTTGGTGGACCAGGAGAGATCCTCACTGATGTGCACCCCCAGGAACCTGGCGCTGCTCACTCTCTCCACCACAGCACCGTCGATGGTCAGCGGCAGGTGTTGGGCGTGACCCTTCCGGAAGTCAACAACAATCTCCTTGGTCTTGTCGACGTTCAGCAGGAGGTTGTTGTCCCTGCACCACGCGGTCAGAAGGTCAACCTCCAGCCTGTATTGAGTCTCGTCTCCCTTGGTGATGAGACCCACCAGAGTCGTGTCGTCAGCAAACTTCACTATGCGGTTGCCGCTGCAGGTGGCAGTGCAGTCATGCGTCAGGAGGGTGAAGAGCAGCGGACTGAGCACGCAGCCTTGGGGGGCCCCTGTGCTCAGCGTGATGCTGGCGGAGATTTTGTCGCCAACACGTACCACCTGTGGCCTCTGACAGAGGAAGTCCAGTAGCCAGTTGCAGAGGCAGGTACCGAGGCCCAGCTTGTCAAGTTTGCTGATGAGACGTTGTGGCACAATGGTGTTGAAGGCACTTACCACCTGTGAAGCAATCACTTCATATCAGATGCGTCAGTGACTGAATCAGTTCATATAACTTGATCGTATACGTAGTTATTTACGATTCAATGGCAATGAAAGCTATGATCCAATAGTCTCCAGCGGCAGGAGTGCCTGCCGGTGCTCCCTGCACAACAGCCAGACCACAGCTGGCTACAAGGCCATCTGGCTGATCCTGGCAGTAGCATATTACTTGTCTCAAATAATAAGCCATGCAAGTCTTAAAAATAACACGCCCTTAACCTAAATGTAACCTTTGTATGATTGAAAGCACTCACCAGTGTAATGAGAGGGAGAACTCAAAGACAAAAATGCAGAGCTCTGTGTATTGCTGATCCGCCCGCGGAACTCGTCTTTTCTGCCTTTGCCATTGTTAAAAATAGTACTCCCGGCGCTTGAGACAGTGTGTGGTTCTCATGTTGTTTGCATCAAAGTGGGATGTGAATTCGATTGCATGGAATGTTGACTGACTGTGTACTATTATCACTTTGCTCCATTGTTAGGCATTGGCGTACTGGCGTTACTTTACTGCTAATGTAGCGGTGTAAAAGGGAATAAACAAGGGGCGTCTGGAGCTGTATAAGTGACAAAGTGGGGCATTTTTCTTCGCATAGAGCAATGGCAGCAGTTTTGAGTGGAACCAGGATTCTCACTAGATGTTCAACAACAGCAATGTAACTGCAATCCAGTGTCAAATTTTTATAGTAATTTTGGGCAGCAGACTGCTGCTTGAGATAGCGAGCCGTCATGAGCTGTTTTACTGTGTGACAATGTTCACAATTAGTTTGTGTGTGTTTAGACATCAAAAGTGCTGTTGCTGTTGAGCCTTCAGACCTGACCAGCTATATATATTGTGTGTGTGCGGAGTGCTTAATCTTCCTCTCGCTGAGTTGCGAGCAGCAAAATATATTGTATATATACGACAAGCAAGATATATTGTGTGGGCGGGGAGTACTTAATCTGCCTCTCGCCGAGTTGCGTAGCTTGTCAGTCACAACATTGACCGTGATTTGGTCTAGAATATCGGTGACAGCTCTCTTCAGGACATCTGCTATATTATATTAAAATATATTATTTTGATAAAACACAATAGATAAATCATTCTACTTACATGAAGGACTAGAGAAATCTGAGAATTATTATTTTTGAGAGCCTGAGATCAGAAATTAAATCCAACAGCATCTCCAAAAATCTATTTTCAATATACTACTATTAAGCAAAAAAGTATTATGAGAACTACAGCATTGAAAGTCCAATGTGTACTGTATCTTGGTTATTGAGGTATATTTTCATATACCCATGTTGTTCGACATTGCAAATAGTTAGTGAATTTACAACTTAAACTTAAAGTTACAGTCTCATAAATAAATTGATTGATATATAGACCTCCTGGCACCTTGCAAGGACAATGAGAAAATGAGTTGCATGCCCCTACTCAGGTTATGGTTGCTTGAAGATCTTATGAGTTTCTGGCTGGTAATTGCCCCATTCGTCTCAAGAGGAACGGAGCCCACAGAGGCATATGCGATTCGTTAATTTGCATATTCAAGCCGGTCCTAAAAGGAGAGGGTCGCGGGAGCAAAGGCTAGACACGAGGAGACTCGCGCGGGGACAGAGGCGCGCGGACGCGAGGTAACGAGGAAACCTCAGCATGAGCAGGAATAAAATATTTTTCTAACCAAGATGCTTGTGTCATGAGGAGTAATTTTCTGATCACCACCTGGCGGCCGGCCCGGACAGGCTGAACCCACGCCTTTCAGAAAATACACTACATTATCAACACCACTGAGCAACAACAGCTTCTATATGTTCATTTATGACTGAATGTGATATCCTTCAATGTAGAAATGTTACATCTTCCAGAAACTTCCTTGTTAAGTAAATGAACAGCCACAGCAACACAGTTAGATGGGCTCCTGAGCCAACACCGGAGTTTTGTTCCTACGGTGGAAACCTAAGCCACATTTTTATGACAGTCAGAAAACGGCATAGTGCATATACGCTAACACAGATTGTAAAATACTGTAATTATATTTAATATTTCTATGGAATGATTAAATGAAAAATAAGCAGCACACTGTTTTTAACCTTGAAACGTCGATGTAGTTGTACACTGAGGAAACCTATACAGTCAAACCTCGGTTTTCGACCACAATCCGTTCCAGAAGGCGATTCGAGAAGCGAATCGTTTGAATTCCGAATCTATTTTTCCCATTACAAATAATGGAAAAAATTTTAATCCGTTCCAAGACAAAAAAAAACGCCTTTTTTAAGCATTTTTTCATTTGCGCATTTTTGTCCGATCGCGCAACTGCAGCGCACCGAAAATATTTTTAAAGTCCTGATGTACTTTCCAAAATTTAAGTGGACCTCGGTGCGCAGGGAGCTTAATTTGGTCCAATCGCGCAACCGCAGGGCGCCGGGCGCTCACTGTCGCATTGCTTTAAGAACGTCTTTGTGTTTTAGGATGGCTGCTCCCATTTGCTTTCTTTGGAGGCATTATTAGGGGTTAATACAATCCTCAAAGTAACGAAAATACAATAACGAACGGAGTCAGTCGGCATCCGGGCCACGCGGTCGGGTTTTCTCCGGTCCTTTCGGCTCATCTCGCGAGGTTCAACCTCCGAATTTTGTGCGACAACCTAAGCAAAAAAATCTCGAATTTTTCGTTCAAATTCCGATTTGTTCGAGAACCGTGACGTTCGAAAACCGAGGTTTGACTATCATTTTACCACTAAATATTTTATTTCTGTGTTCAATGTTGAAAGATTCCCAAATGCAGGATTAGTTGAAATCAAAAGGTTCTTGAACCTTTCATTCAAGTCTTCCCAGTAAAAATACTTGCTATTACTGGGAAAAATGAACGTACGCATGGTTGCCCTCAGTGTTGAAAATATCTTCATCGTACTACTGGGGGTCACATTGACAGTGTACGTACATGATTATGTCCAAGTGAAAGGTAGTGAAATGGATGACGAGACAATTAGCAGAGCTCCCACAGCTCAGTGGCAATCACAATTCAATAGGGAGATGGAATTGAGTGCTGGCCACACTGTATGACACATTGTATGTCTTCTTCACGGGGTCAGGACAGTATACAAGGCTGCCGTGTGGTGTCTTTGTGTTTGTAGCTGCAGTTCTACCAATTGATCATTCAGACGGCTGGCTGAATAGTGAAGCCATGGCTACAAGTCAGGAGTGAACTTACACCTTTCGCAAACAACATGGCTTCGTCGCAACATATTAATTGCAATGTGAATGTGAGTCTTGTCTGTTTTTGGAATTTTCTCCCTGTTGTGCTGCCATGAAGCTATTAAAGATGTGGCCTGCAATGAAATGAAACATTGTCCAGAGCTGGGGAATTCCTTTTAGTTGGGGGAGGCGAGCGTAGTGTGTGTGTGTGTGTGTGCGTGTGCGTGTGCGTGTGCATGTGCGTGCGTGTGTGGGTGTGTTTGTGCGAGAGTATGTGTGTGTGTGTGTGCGCGCGTGTGTTGTGTGTGTGCGCGTGTGTGTGTGCGTGCGTGCGTGCGTGTGTGTGTGTGTGTGCGCGGATTTTTTGAGTTTGAGGTAGGGAAAAGAAAAAACACTGATGATGGACAGACACAGGGTTCCCACTACCCTCCAAACCCCCTATTATCAAAGTAGCAGGAATGTAGAGCAGGCTGGTGGGATCTGGAACGCCCTTCGAACCCTAAAAGCTGATGACGTGTGAATTCGAGGGGTGAGATACAGAGCAGCGCTACAGACATACAAATGCTCACCAGGCTTGGAGCAGACTCCATTTTCAAACAAGGCCGGTTTCCTTTCTTGATATGAAGATTTGTTATCCTATAATGAATCTCCTACTTTGGATGAGTGTGTGTGGGGGGTGCTATTGAAGCACAATATGACTCACGTCAGAAAATCTTTTAGCCTTTGGACCAGAAAAATGTGCACAGGTCAATATGATTTTATGTTTGACCTGATGATCTGATGTATGGGTGCTGGAGGAATCACAGCTTGGTTTCTAATTGACCCGAACACACACCCATTTATGCGCAGGTTTAGGGGCTGGATACTTGTTCTAGTATCTCCTACAATAGTAGTGACAAACTGTCATTTAGCAACCATGGACTATGACGGAGTGACGGACTGACATTGCAGTTTTGGTTTGGCTTGAAATAATGACGGACTGACGATGATGGACCATCAAAATTTACCGGCGCGCCCACCACTGCTGTTAACAGATAGAAGTCGATTTGGCTCTTTGGTTGACCCCGACGCAAGCAGGCAACTGTAGTTGTGTACAAGCAGCTTGCATTCATGGCTTGAGGTCTGCCTAAATACACTTTCTTCTACTTAGTTCCCCAACCTTTAAATTATGCATTACTCTGAATACAAATCACACCATCATCTCCCGAGGATTACTCCCAACCCCATGACCCCTCCTCTCTCTTTTGGCTCCCTGCTGACAATGCTTGATGCAGCTCACAAGCAGAGAACAGGTCATTAGACCGCCGGAAATTTTGGCTTTGCTCCTCTTGCCTTTTCTCTCTCTCCCATTTTACCTTTGCATGGAACAAAGGGAGAAGCATTCAATAGTTATTGATTTGGAGGTATGCAACTTTTACTGGAGATCCCATTTAATCACAAAAGCTGATTTATTGTAGGCCCTCTGACAATCCCATTAAATTGCTGTCTAGCTAATCAAGTCCATTCTTTTTTCCTGGAGGACTAATCTTTTACAGAGAGAGCAGAACAAATCCCAGCAGTAACAGGATTAATGGAAAAATAGAAGGTTCCGCACTGCTGTGCTGCTTTGACAGAAACGGAACAGAAGCATTCACTGTGAGTTTTGCCATCTCAAAACTCATAATAATGATATCAGGCAAAACCCTGTTTTGGGTTCCAAACTCTAATTAGAGGATATAAAGACATTTGGCATCTCATCTTTTTATTCTTCCTGCTTCTGTGGGTGTCCTGGGTGTGTATTTGCGTGTCAGAGGCATTGTTATGTATTAGTCTGACTCTAATTCTTGAACTGCAACATGTGTAGGTGTCAATCTGTTAATGGTGTGTTTATCGACTTCATGAATGCATGTGAACCTCTTGTGACACCTCTTGTGTCACAGCAAGCCCCTCATAAGGAAATTATTCTCGTAAATGCTTATGTTTTTCTCTCTGCTTTATTAGTCACTGTCTTATTGGCCTCCAGTCCATCTACTAAATGAGGTGGAAGCCCAAAAGGACACAAGATAGAAACCTGGAGAGAAGGTGCAGTTTTATGAGTTACTGATAAAACTTGACTGGCTGTAAAGCCTAAGACATACGAGCCGGACAGCTCAAATTATTCCATTCATATTAGTTTGAAATGTTAGAAAATACACTTTGCTTTTGTTTATTTTGAATGAAAAGAAATTTGTATTTCTTGTCAGCTCGTTGTTCACTTAATGTTGTGAAATGTCATGTTTAACCTTTCCATCTAGGACGAAATTATGTTATTCCAAATTGTCTGATAGAGTACAGTAATAGCTTGCTGTCGCACTACCTTTAAGGAGTTCGATACTGTCAGTCGGGTGCAATTCTGTGTCATTCAGAATGACTTGGCTGAACGTTTTCCATTTGAGTGTAATGCTAATGGGCAGCAGGGTGTCCATCTGCATTGTGCCTGTAGCAACATTGCAGACGCTTTACTGTAAAGAACTTTTATGAAGACCCTTTTATGCACACTGTGTGAAAACACAAACAAATACTCCTTCTGCCACCAATCGATCCCAAGATTAGAAAGAAATGAAGTTCTTTTATACAACTAATAATGCGACCGTGCTCCTGCACCGTCTATAGAAGGGCTGTTAATGGCACATAAGGTTCTGTAATTTAAATTCATACAGTGGTAAATCAAGACAAGTTTTATATAATTACTCTAAGTATTCAGTGGAAAAAAAAACTCAAGTACAGAGTTACTGGTAACTTCTAAAAGCAAGAATATAGACACAAAACATACTATACTATGTAGTATTCTGACATGTAACTAAAACAACAACTTAAGTAAATGTAACAGTAAATGTGCCCACCTCCGGTAGCACTGTGGAGGCAGGGCACACAGGACAAAGTGCTGCCGCTGCAGGCCACTCCAAAAGTCTAACTCAGCACCTCTGGACCTTTGTAATGTGACCATTGATTGGATCTTTCCACTTATTCCTCCATTGATGTAGATACTCTGTCAGAGGTATTTGCTAGAATAAATACAAATAAACAGACTGATTGTCAGCAGACACTCTGAGGTGTATTTCTCTTGGTGTTTACGGGAATACTTTTAACAGGAATTTTCAACTCCTAATTCGATGTCAGCATTACTTTTGACGGCGACTGCATTCATTTCATCTAATTAGCATATTGAGAGTGGGTTCCCACTGGAAAGATCAAGGCAATCTATGCATGGCCAATGTGAGGCCGCTGCCAGGAAGACTTTGTCGATTCCATTAAAGGTGGGGCCAGATGTTTGTCAGTACCTTTATTGATAAGCACAGGGTCAATACTGTGATTTATTCTACGCTGATACGATTAAGCTTTAGTCACAAGCTTCACCAGAGCTCAATCAATAGTACACAATGACGACATGACCACAAGTGAATTGAGAGCCTCAGCAAAGCTATATTAAATGCAACTCGGTTACACTAACTAGGTTCACACTGCAATTGAATGGCTAATTCAGTTTTAATGTCTAATCCCGTTTTTGACACTCTATTTCCATGTATATTTTAAAGACCAAGTGTTTAGTAATTTCAGAAAACTCCAAATGCAATCTAGTCAGGACACAATTAAAGTAAATTAAAGATTATACAATAAATAAACCATGAGAAAATGATTTCTAGTTTGTATATTTGACAAATCCAGTCATTTTCCAAAGTGAGAGCCTGGCGAGTGGCAAACCCTCAACAGAGAAAGTGTACAACGCTCGTCAGAAATCGACTCAAAACGTGTACAGTAATCCCTCGTTTATCGCAGATAATTGGTTCCAAGACCACCCGCGATATGTGAAAATCCGCGAAGTAGTGTCACGCTCTCATTTTTAACTTACATGAATTTTCTGTGTATTTTATATAATTACAGGGGAATTACACTCCTCAGCCTCCCTGGTAAGGTCTATTCAGGGGTGCTGGAGAGGAGGGTCCGTCGGGAGGTCGAACCTCGGATTCAGGAGGAACAGTGTGGCTTTCGTCCTGGCCGTGGAACAGTGGACCAGCTCTTCACCCTCAGCAGGATCCTCGAGGGTGCATGGGAGCTCGCCCAACCAGTCCACATGTGTTTTGTGGACTTGGAGAAGGCGTTCGACCGTGTCCCTCAGGAGGTTCTGTGGGGGGTGCTTCGGGAGTACGGGGTACCGAGCCAACTGATAAGGGCGGTTCGGTCCCTGTATCACCGATGCCAGAGTTTGGTCCGCATTTCCGGCAGTAAGTCGGATTCGTTCCCAGTGAGGGTTGGACTCCGCCAAGGCTGCCCTTTGTCACCGATTCTATTCATAATTTTTATGGACAGAATTTCTAGGCGCAGCCGAGGCGTTGAGGGTGTCCGGTTTGGGGACCTCAGCATCGCGTCTCTGCTTTTTGCAGACGACGTGGTGCTGTTGGCTTCTTCAGGCCGTGATCTCCAGCTCTCACTGGAGCGGTTCGCAGCCGAGTGTGAAGCGGTCGGGATGAGGGTCAGCACCTCCAAATCCGAGTCCATGGTCCTCGATCGGAAAAGGGTGGAATGCCCTCTCCGGATCGGGGATGAGATCCTGCCCCAAGTGGAGGAGTTTAAGTATCTTGGGGTCTTGTTCACGAGTGAGGGGAGGATGGAGCGCGAGATCGACAGGCGGATCGGTGCAGCGTCGGCAGTAATGCGGACTCTGTACCGGTCCATCGTGGTAAAGAGAGAGCTGAGCCAAAAGGCAAAGCTCTCAATTTACCGGTCGATTTACGCTCCTACCCTCACCTATGGTCACGAGCTATGGGTCGTGACCGAAAGAACGAGATCCCGGATACAAGCGGCCGAAATGAGTTTTCTCCGCGGGATGAGCTAGATGAAGTGGCTGGGGATAGGGAAGTCTGGGAGTCCCTCCTGAAGCTGCTGCCCCCGCGACCCGACCCCGGATAAGCGGAAGAAGATGGATGGATGGATGGATAGAAAAGTGATCAACTCATCACAAAAATCATGAAAAAATCCATAGATAAGCCACACCGGACTACAGGCCGCAGGGTTCAAAACTTGAGCAAAAAGTAGCGGCTAATAGTCCGAAATTTACGGTACATGTATGACACAAATGTGTCCTGCCCATCTGTTAGTGCGGCGGAGTCAAGCGATGCAAATACTAAATTAAGTAATCATGGCGAAACGAATGAGCAGCGACACATCCACTCGCCAAGCCAAAATAAATAAGAGATGCGGCAGTTCTTTTAAGATTGGATGGCTGTGTTTCTTTGTGTGTCTTGACATATGAAGGGATTGACAATAAAGCTGACTTTGACTTTGACTTTGACTGTGTGCAACTACGAAAGGAAACGGTGAAACTGGGTGAGATTTTCTCTTTTTCGAATGACAAAGGTCTCATCTGCAAAACATGCAGTGAAGCCAAAGTGGCGGGCGAGTTTACGGAGGGAAAAATATGGAAGGAATGGAAGTTGTACTCAAGCGTCATATTCAACAGAAATGTGTTTTGAAAGCTGTTGGAATTGTACAAAGACTCAAGATGGGACAGGAGATCGGTACTCTATTGCGAGAGAGCGCAAAAGACCGACAGAAAAGGAACGAGCTGTCACACAAAACAAAATCCGATCACGAGCAAGTTAAAGTTCTCATTGACAATATTTATTTATTTATTTATTTATTTATTTAATCTGGTGTTGCACACAGTGGTCCACAGTGTGCAAAGGGAGCTTGTGTGTTTGCACAGACACTTGAAAAATTAAAGGGAACACTGGTTACAGTATCTTCATTTGTTGACGAAAAACCTCACAATCTCGTGAGACTGGCTTCTTGGTCAAAGGAAATACACCAAAGAAATTCAAGATAATTAACTATATCACATAATGATTAAATGTTAATTATGAAGACTCTGAGGTAATAAATTGTTTTGTAGAGATCAGTCAGATGTCAGGCAGATTGAGAAAGAAGAAGACAGCAGCCAGGCGTTTCCGAGAAATGCTTGAAAAGACAAAAAGAGCATCTTGGCCGTGTCAGTGACCTTCAGGTGTCGTTTGAGGGACATGTCTATGATGCTTTTACAGCCAAAGAACCCCAACCCCCCACCATTTTCAGATAGCGGACATTTTATGATAGCCATGGCTATGATTGTGGTCCGGGCCAGAGGCGTGAGGACAAGGTGCAGGCTGACCATGAACCAGCCCCCACACTATTGCCTCGGCCACATAACACGAGACTGAACAAGGGCTGGTAAATGACAGGACAGGTGTGACAGTAGGTTTATCTCAGGTGTTATGAGCGACTTTTTTTCGGGTTTGTCACAGATGGTGCTGCTTATCTGTTAACCACGGCCAGGGCACAGCTCTGTCAAGGACATTTTTACTGCTCTCATCTCTTTATCCCAGGCACACAATGTCAGATGTGCCATTATTGTTCATTTTAAATTGGCACACATACAGGGATTGCAACAGTGCAATATGATCTAATGAATGTCTGAGCACATCAAAGAACTCGGGTTTTACTCATTGATGTTATGTGCTGGTCTGTTATCATTGTCTGACTTTTAATGATGAATCTTCAAAATGATCATCTAAGTGGACACCGTACTCTGCTCACAATCAAAAAAGCTTCATAGCTTTGTCATGATTTGTGCTTTTGACGTTATTGAATTGCTTTTGTGGTTTCATGTGACCTAAATTTCTGTGGTTTCCTGTTCCTGTTTGTGCTCTCTCTCTACCCTCGCTACATTGCGGTTCGATTATCGTGGCTTCAGTACATCGCGGATTTTTTCCCAAAAAAATCACAAATTAAAAATAAACCTTCTAAATTGAGGAATTGTGGCACGAAGGTTGCCCACACGCCGGCAGAAGGCAGGGAGTGCCCACGTGTACCTTTTTATAAAAAAAGTTGTTATAATAATTAGAGTTCTAAATACATATTTACAGTAATGTACCTTGTTATAGAAACGTTATGATAATAAAAGAGTTCTAAAAACATCTTTACAGTATGTACACTTGTACCTTGTTATAATAAAGTTTCTATAATAAAATAGTTCTAAAAACATATTTACAGTATGTATACTTTAGCTACATCTACATATGTTACACACATACACACACGCACGCACGCACACACACACACACACACACACAGACACACACACAAACACACAAATATCATATTTATATTATTTATACATTATTTTCTGTATGTGATTTATACTACGTATTAATATAGTATTTACATGTTTGAAACTATTATTTAATGTTCTAATAATAACATATGCACTTATATGTTTAATATACACTTATTGATACACAATCAATGTATGTACGTTAAAAAAAAGGGTGACACTACTTCGCGAATTTTCACATATCGTGGTCCTGGAACCAAATGTCCGCGATAAATGAGGGATTACTGTGTGTATACACGCACGCACGCACACACACATACATGTATATACATATATAGTATATGCGCAATCCATCCATCCATCCATCCATCCATCCATCCATCCATCCATCCATCCATCCATCCATCCATCCATCCATCCATCTTCTGCCGATTATCTGGTGTTGGGTCGTGGGGGCAGCAGCTTCAGGAGGGACACCCAGACTTCCCTCTCCCTATCCACTTTGTCCAGCTCATCCCGGGGATCCCAAGGAATTCCCAGGCCAGCTGAGCGACATAGTCACTCCAGCGCATCCTGGGTCATCCCTTGGGTCTCCTGCCGGTGGGATATGCCTAGAACACCTACCCAGGGAGGTATCCATGAGGCATTCTAATGAGACGCCTGAGTCACCTCATCTGGCTCCTCTCAACATGGAGAAGCAGCGGCTCGACTCAGAGTCCTTCACGGATGACCGAGCTTCTCACTATTGAAGGAATGGGGTCGAAATACAAAAAGTCCTGCCTAGCTACAAAAACAGATATGCTCAAACCTCATTAAATAAAGTACATAAGCAGACAAGTATATTCACATATTAAAGCAATAAAAGAAATATTTTAAGCATATAATTATACCTACACACCAAATCAATAAAGAAGACATAACTAGACATTTTTGATAGGTGGTAATGACAAAGGTTTTTTATAACTTTATGATCTGATATATATTTCTGAGCACTTTGAAATAACAAATGTTTTTTGATATATTGCCTGAATAGCTTAATGACCCTTAAGGAACTGTTTAATGCATGCCTGATGATTTTCTAAATCACGGACACTGCCAAAGTCGTCTAAAAATGTTCAGTACTTGATTGTATCTTATGTTTTGACTAATGCTAGACGCCAGTTTTCGATTACTACTGAACGTTCCGGACAGAGGGAAATATTTTGCCTAACAAAGAAAAGATATGGTTGGAAGCATGATTAAACTAAGAATATGATGACGTAAGCAAGTACATGGATTATCAAAAGAACAAACAAACAAAAACATGGTAAGTGGTGAGTACAAACTTTGCATAGTCAGGGAACATTAATAAATTGATGATGTCACAGCCAAAAGCTCACATAATTCCGTACGAAATGACAAAATTGAAAGAATGTCGAATGGATGAGGTGCGACAGTGTATGTGCAAGAATGGAGCAGAATGTTTACAGGAAGGTCACTTGGAGATAAAACCAGCAGGTGCCAGAGGGAGACAGCCAAGAACCCGGCCAAAGATGATCGCCAAGGCCGAAAGACGGGATGGAAGACAACAGCCCCCACACACACCGAATCGCCCATAATCAGCACCCACCCCCACGGAACCAGCTCTCACCGAACCAGCACCCACTCCCATGGAATCAAACTCTACTGCGAACTTGCCCCACCCCAAAGACTCATCACCCATCAAACTCGGCCCACACCGGCATGTGCAACTGAATATAAGCTGACCAAAGAACCTTGAACGTTGCCTTTTCTGAATGGAGACTTTCTGCTCTTGAGCACGGTCGCACGAAAGGCCCAGCGCTGTATTGTACTTTCCTGAAAACAGAGCTTTCTTAACAAGAATTGTGATTGAACTCAACCAACCTGTGTAAGTCTAATTTCTGCTTCAGTGTCTTAGCATTTTCCTAAATCTGAAGAAATCAAATGAGCACGCAGTGAGTAAATTGGATAACATGTGATTGGCAATGGCTTTTGCCGTGAGGCGCAGATAGCGTGCTCCCTAAATTGTGGACAAAATCCAACAAATGGTGAACATCCGACGTGATTTCTTCAGAAGGGAAAGTGCATGCTCCAGGAAGGATTCTTCCTTCTCCGCTCTTGCTCAACAATATTGCAGTCCGATCGGCACAAAAGGTAAGGGGGAACCTTTTTTTTCAATAAAATCTCCCAGTTCAGCAATATTGTGGAGTGAAAGCAGAGTAAAATTAAAAATTAATAATTGTAGCTCTGTGTTCAGGAATGGTGGTTGTATATACATTTATGATTGTATGGATGATTTCTTTTTGAAAAGAGAAAGGTGGTGAGGACTTTGTCTGATCAGCAAAGGGCGCTCACACCGCTGGAACTTGTGGGATGCCAGTGACTAGCATATGGGCACCAGAGTGGCCTCAATAGTAGACACTTAGGAACTTATACTGTTGCCTAAGGTCGGGGTCGATTGGATCGGCCAGGCCACCAATACGAGTCGGGGACTCGTGAAAAAAAAAAAAAAAGGTGAAGGCATCGCTGATATAGCAGGACGGATGCCTGGCGACCTCAATAGTGCGACCTTAGAGACTTATATTGTTGTCTAGGGCGAAGGGTAACTGGGTTAACCAGGTCGCTACATAATTGTTGAAGTGTGTCTATGTTGATATTGTGTGGAAAGCAGGCTTGGCTGTCAGATGGGACAGCGACGCAGCTGGAGAAGTGAGTGATTAGTTGTGGTGCTGCTGTTCATGGGGTGGAAGTGATGATTTGTGGTTCATGAAGAACAATAAGTTGATTTGTATAAAATTGTTTATTTTTTTTATTTTGCATGTGAGTTGGAGTCAGAAAAATGGCTTAACAAGAATTTGATAAAGAATGTATATATATAATTAGCATGAAGGTTGTATCCCATTGTGAGGTGAGGTTAAACTGTAACCATTTTTGTTTTCAAAAGGGTGCGGCTCTAAAGTTTGGGCCAAACGGTCAGGTGGGCACAAATGCATATTTTGGACAGAGGTGGGGGGTTGCATTGTGCGACGTGGTGGTGGCGAGGCTCTCCACACTTCAGTTGCCCCCCCCCACCCCTTGTCATCAGCTGGGAAGATTGTCATGTCTATGTTGTGGGCCCGTGTGTTATCTATGTTTGTCTTTGTGTATCAGTTCGTTATAAATGATGGAATTCGGCTAAAATGGTGCACGAAAACGGTGTGCTAGACAATGGTTTATCAGATTTGCATTGTTAAATGTAAAAATGATAAATTATAGAATAATCTGAGGGTTGTGGGTAGAAACTGGTCCAACGAGGAGAGTGCCCAGCCCTCATAAAAAATGTGAGACTAAGAGAGAACATACATTGTAGAATTGGATAAAATTAAATTGTGATTGTGATATTTATTTATGTATAATACGCACCCTAAAAATGGCATGTCGATGCTGTACCCATGTATAATGCGCACCCAAATTTTGACTCCAACTTAAGTCCGTAAACGTAAAATTATTTCAGAAAAAAGATCATCTTTGGGAACAACCGGATGTTATTCTGCCGGTCAGTATCACTGCGCATGCGCTAGCAAACCCGATAGCGGAGAAATGTTTCGGATTTGTGTAGGGTACATTGTGACAGCAAACGAGCAGGTGATCGAGCAAGCGTCTGATACGAGAGCATTGTGTTCGTATGGAGCGTGTTTGAAGTGAACAGAAGAGAGGAAAGGAACAAGGCAAAGTGTTGTGAAATAAAATATTACCTGTAATACGCATTTAGGTTTAGAACTGAACTCTCGCTCTTTATATAGCTGACGTGTCTTGCGCATCCGTTCTGCGCATCTGTAATGGCGGCCTCCGTATGATATCCGGTTTGCGATGGAGATTAAAAAACAGACAATATTTGACAATAACACACCATCAAGGATTGCACCATCGCATCAAACGATGTGTCGTCAATTATGAATTTTACTGACTGTGTTGGGCAGGATGGTTGAATGCGATGCGCGATTGACGTGTCTTGCGCATCCGTTCTGCGCATACTGTCATGGCGGCCTCCGTATGATATCTGGTCTGCGATGGAGATTAAAAAACAAACAATATTTGACAATAACACACCATCAAGGATTGCATCATCGCATCAAACGATGTGTCGTCAATTATGAATTTTACTGACTAAGTGTGTTGGGCAGGATGGCTGAATGCGATGCGCGATTGACAACAAACAAGAAGAAAGGTGATTTCAAGTTTTATTTCGAGGGGGATTTTCTTCAAAAATTGTTGTACCCATGTATAATACGCACCCAAGATTTTAGGACAATAAATTAGTTAAATTTTGCGCATTATACATGGGAAAAAACGGTACATTGCAAGGGAGCACTTTTTATTAAAAGAACACCAAGTAAAGTATGAAGTAGGGGGCATTCGTGATTGGGATTAAATTAAGGATAAATTTAGGTCAATGATTAGAAATCAATGGTGCTCTACACAAAAAGGCTAAAATTTTAATGAGGAAATATTTGGAGTACTGTGTGGGTCCACATATGTAATGGTCCTAGTTTATTTGGTTCTGATTGTGGGTTGGGTTTATTTTGTTTATTGTTAAGGTTTTCCTTGTGTTCTGGGGTTAGGGTTCAGGTGTTCCTTGTTCCTTATCCCCTGCATTGTAAATGTCTTCTTTATGCAGATAGGTTAACAGGCTAGGAATTTAGTGAGGAGATAATTGATCAATTGATGGGGGTTAATAATTGTCCAAATTCGAGTCACATGTTTTGAGGGACCACAGCAACAACATTACCGTAATTTTCAGACTATAAATCGCTCCGGAGTAAAAGTCGCATCAGCCATAAAATGCCCAAAAAAGTGAAAAAAAAACATCTGTCTTAGCATTTTCCTAAATCTGAAGAAATCAAACGAGCACGCAGTGAGTAGATTGGATAACAGGTGATTGGCAATGGCTTTTGCCGTGAGGCGCAGATAGCACGCTCCCTAAATTGTGGACAAAATCCAACACTATATCTCTAAGGGTGAGCCCGGACACCCTGCGGAGGAAACTAATTTTGGCCGCTTGTAACTGGGATCTTGTTCTTTCGGTTACAACCAATAACTTGTGACCATAGGTGACGGGATGAACATAGACCGACAGGTAAACCTAACCCTCTTCACCACACCGGACCTGTAGAGTTTGCATCACAGCAGATGCTACACCGATCTGCTTATCGATCTCACGCTCCATCCTGCCCTGACTCGTGAACAAGACCCCAAGATACTTGAACTCCTCCATTTGAGGCAGGATCTCATCCTTGACCCGGATAGTGCATTCCACCCTTTTCCGACTGAGGACGATGGTCTCAGATTTGGAGGTGATGATTTTCAGCCCAACCACTTCACATTCGGCTGCGAACCGCTCTAGTGCTAGCTGGAGATCACGACCTGAAGAAGCCAACAGCACCACATCATCTGCAAAAAGTAAAGATGCTATGCTGAGGTCACCAAACCGGATTCCCTCAACGCCTTGGCTGTGCCTAGAAATTCTGTCCATAATAATTACTAACAGAATCGGTGACAAAGCGCAGCCTTGGCGGAATCCAACCCTCACTGGAAATGAATCTGACTTACTGCCAGATATGCAGACCAAACTCTGGCATCGATGATACAGCCCCTTATCAGTGGGCTCGGTACCCCATACTCCCGAAGAACCCCCCACAGAACTCCCTGAGGGATGGGAAAAAAGGCATAATATGTTTTTTATGCTCATCTTGGTCATCAATGTGCACCATAAAACAAAGAAAAGTAATAATGAGACCATTATTCTAATGATGCTTTGTGAGGAGAACTAAACATTAATTTTTACACGTGGAAACCCCAAAACATTGTTGAAAAAGTAGTAGTAGTATGTATGCCCTTAATGGCTGGCCACCCTCATGAGGATAAGCAGTTTGGAAGATGTGGGCCAGAAAAGAGCTTCCCCTCCTTGAATGACCAGCAGCCTTTACTGATACAATGGTGAACCTACGGTAATGGTACACAGTCAAATAAATTTTCTAATTGTATTAACACTAATTAGCTCCTACAATTAGGTACACTACATGGGAGACTTTAATCAACATTGCTAGAAACTGTGTCATTTAACAATTGTTTATTAATGTGCTTGTTGTGTGAAATGGTGCAGTCAATCATACAGACTAAAAGCAAAACACTAGGCCCACAGCAATAAACAATAACTTTCACTCTGGCAGTGTCAATCAAAACTCAGCATTGTTAGCTGTTCAGATAGATTACCGTAATTTTCGGACTATAAATCGCGTTTTTTTTCATAGTTTGGGTGGGGGGGGGCGATAACCGAACCGCGATGTAGCAAGGGATTACTGTAATTTGAATTTCAAGTGACGTCAGCAGCGCGACACGGCGTGACGTGGCGATTGTTTACAAAAAGGACAAGGATTGATCACGGGATGACGAAGATGACGAAGGGCCCCACGTACAACCGGCATCATTAGCGGCTTTGTTTCTAAGTGACACGGAGGATGAAGAGTTTGAAGGATTTAAGGATTTGGAGTGACACAGAAGGTTTGAAGAACTATTATGGCTTTTACGCGCGCCCGGTCCTACTCTACGGAGCTCCGTGGATGGAAGTCTGGGGCCGGCGCTCGGCCGGGTGGCTGTCCGGGGACGGGGGATGGGGCTCGGGGCTCGGTCATGGCTTTTACGCACGCCCGGTCCTACTCTACGGAGCTCTCATTCACCTCCGTGGATGGAAGTCGTGGGCCGGCGCTCGGCCGGGTGGCTGTCCAGGGACGGTGGATGGGGCTCGGTCATGGCTTTTACGCACGCCCGGTCCTATTCTATGGATCTCTCTTCCACCTCCGTGGCTGGAAGTCCACGCCGCCACACGCCTGGAAGTTTGTTTTGTTAAATAAAGAGCCGTTTACCAAACCCACGTCTTTCCTTGTACTTTGTTAACGCTACAATATAGTTTTATATATATATATATATCTGTGGAATAACGACGAGGCTGACGTCAGGGCGCACGCGCGGCGTTGTTGACAAAGGACGAGGAATTTGATCGATGGATTTAATGATTTAGAGTGCACAGATGGTTTGATAATATTATTGCTTATATAATAGTTATTTGATATCTAATTTATATATCGTTATATGGGCCTGTGGAATATTTTTAAGTGCAAGCGTCGTCAGCGGCGCGCACCCATTGTTGACAAAGGACGATCGATGGATTTAATGAATTGGAGTGACACAGATGGTTTTATAAACGTGTTATTTATGTAATCGTTTTTTTTAATAACTCTGAATGTTACGTCAGGCCCGTTCTCAGCTCTTCGTTTGTGTTTATGTCACGTTAGCATACCTATCGTTTAGCCTGTTGTTGCTCGTTCATGTCTGTTCTTGGTGTTGGATTTTGTCGAATAAATTTCCCCCCAAAATGCGACTTATGCTCCAGAGCGACTTATATATGTTTTTTTTCACGTTATTGTGCATTTTATGGCTAATGCGACCTATATTCCGGAGCGACTTTTAGTAGAAAATTACGGTAGTTGATTCAGCACTATAATATTTCTTGAACTGTTCCCTTTTTATTTCTATGTGCAAACCTCAATTAATTTGTGAGACTGTGGTGTGACCTAAAATGGGCAGTTCATGCTTGATTCATTAGCATCATCACTGAACACTTGGTTTTAGTTATTGCTGCCAAGAGTGGCTCAACCAGTATTAGTTTCAGGGGGCAATTTCCGATCAATAAAGCCAGTTAGGTTTGTTTTTTCACCTAACAAGTAAACTGCATTTTAAAACTTACTGTAATTGTGTTACATATTAAGCTGTTAAAAAAAGAGGAGTCAAACAATTTATTAGGTTACATACATAAAACTCTTATCCTCCTTGTGTTGTGCAGAGAATCAATATATTTTTCAACCTATTTTATAGCTTTTCTGTCAGAAACTTCTACTTAGCTTAATATCTGTAATCAACATATTGAAACTACAATATATATTGAAAATGCCTATTCAAACCCTCTTGATACCTTTGAGCAACCTTTCTATTCACGATTCTTATTTATGGTTAATACGTTTGAGAACCCACGGACATACTGTTTCTATGTGAGCAAGTGACAGAAACAGCAGCAGAATGACATAAAGTCTGTGCCGACCCCTCATCAGAGCTATTCCAAATGGAAGCCCTGTCAGAGCACGCCCCAGATGAGGTGTCTCAAGGCAGAGACCAGAGAAGGAGCTGTCATAACAGGATGACTGCAGGGCCACTCCATCCCACACACAGCCCTGAGAGGTGTTGACATACACACAAACACACGCAGACACGCACACTCGAGCACACACTCTTCAGGTTATATCTGCATGGCACAAGACAGACAGACAGATTTCTGTCTTTCAAAAGGCATTCATTGCCTTCTGAGAAAGGAGGGAACACAGTTGACAACTTTATCTGATATGGATGTGGTCAGGGGAAAACACAAGAGAAGAGTGTTATCTCAAATGACATGCTTTCATATCAACATATGTTCATTGTGGCAATTGCTTTTTGAAAAAGATCCCTTTTAGAAGGTAGGTAAAAAGGTATGTGCATGATCAAAAAGCCCAGAAACCCAGTATAATTAACAAAGTCCATTTTAAACGTGGCCTTTCAAGACCAGAGGCTTCAATTGCGGACGAGAGCCACACTTGTAATTTAAAGGGGGTCTAAAATTGGTATGTATACAAAGAGCTACATCTATTTGGGTCCCTGTTCTTCCACCGAGCGTAAATGTATACAATATAAACATTTGTAATATCAATATTTTGTGATCTTGGGCAAGACACTTCACACACCTTGCCTCCAGGTCATCATTGTAAATGAGAAAGTGTTCTCAATTGACTTACCGGGCACCAGCTCAGTGGCCTAGTGGTAGAGTGTTCGCCCTGAGACTGGAAGGTTGTGAGTCCAAACCCCGGGCAGGTCATTCCAAAGACTATAAAAATGGGACCCATTGCCTCCCTGCTTGGCACTCAGCATTAAGGGTTGGAATTGGGGGGTTAGATCACCAAATGATTCCCGACCGCGGCACCGCTGCTGCTCACTGCTCCCCTCTCCCCCAAGGGATGGATCAAAATCACACGGGGATGGGTTAAATGCAGAGGACAAATTTCACCACACCCAGATGTGTGTGTGACGATCATTGGGACTTTAACTTTAACACATTGAATAAATAAAATAAATACAAATCTGCCTATTCCAAAAATGTGCTTGAATTTTGCCAGATTGTGACCTTACAGTGAGACATGAGGGTAGTTCTGTTTGGCGATGTGTCTCCTGCATGTGCCACATCTATGGATCCGCTATACTAATTGATAAGTGCAACAGAGCACTCAAAACAGTCTAATCTCAGCACTTCAAGAACACAGGGGGGTAAAGTCTAGATAATTCTTGATCCTTGGGGTAATTATTTGCACACCTTGAACTTCATTAATATTATACTTTATTCTTTGCACTGTTTGGGCGTGTTTCTTCGCCTACAATTTTCGACCGATTCTCACTGTTCCATCTCCAACGTTTTAAAAAAAAATCACGCTTTCATGGCTTACATTTTTCTCATTCCAA
The DNA here is from genome assembly GCF_901709675.1 of Syngnathus acus. Taxonomy (NCBI): domain Eukaryota; kingdom Metazoa; phylum Chordata; class Actinopteri; order Syngnathiformes; family Syngnathidae; genus Syngnathus; species Syngnathus acus. The sequence continues at coordinate 2,806,682 of NC_051088.1, read as the reverse complement.
AAATACACGGCTATCCCGAAATTCAAGAATTTTAAACCAGAAATCCACCATTCATTCGCAATAGCGCATTCAGCATTTCACATTTACATTGTCCCTAATTGAAATTCAAAACATTCAGCTCATTCAATTCCACCTTAAGAAGGTATTTGAACATGACCAGGATTGCAACTTACCAAAAATCTAAATTTTTCCCCCATTAAACTACCTCTACAATGCCACGCCTCTATAACATTGCGTGGACATCGGGGACAGTGCCTCTGGATTGGTAGACTGGGATGGTGGTCCGCTTTTTTAAGAAGGGGTTGTGGAGGATGTGTTCCAACTACAGAGGAATCACACTCCTCAGCCTCCTTGGTAAGGTCTATTCAGGGGTGCTGGAGAGGAGGGTCCGTCAGGAGGTCGAATCTCGGGTTCAGGAGGAGCAAAGTGTTTTTTGTCCAGGCCATGGAACAGTGGACCAGCTCTATACCCTCGGCAGCATCCTCGAGGGTGCATGGGAGTTTGCTCAACCAGTCCACATGTGTTTTGTGAACCCGGAGAAGGCGTTCAACCCTGTCCCTCGGGGAGTTCTGTGCGGGGTTCTTCGGGAGTACGCGGTGCCGAGCCCACTGATAAGGGCGGTTTTGTGTCATCGATGCCAGAGTTTGGGCCGCATTTCCGGCAGTATCACTACGATGCCAAAAATGACCACTTACCAAAATTTCAACATTTTCCCTATTGAAATAGGTCCAAAATTCCAAAATGATTGATTTTATTTTTCCTGTTCTAATTTCTACATTTTTGACTGATTCAAGCCATTCCAAACTGTTCAGTTTATTGATTCCCCAAATTCCCACTTATAAAAATTCTATATTTTCTTCATTGAAATACGCACAAAAGTCAAAATGTATTTTTTTGGTTCCTCCTCTAATTTGTACTTTTTGTAACTGTCACAGATTGGAATGGAGCAGGGCGACCAAATGCAGCTTGGACCAGGGTTTATTGAAGGGAACAGGTAGTTGGAAGGGAGGATAAAGGGAACAAGCCAACAGAACCGGCAAAGTCAACGGGACTGACTGACAGGGCTGGCAAACAAAAACTGAACTAACCGAGACGTGGGACAAGAAGACACAAGAAACTAACGACAACAGAACATGAGACAATAAATAATCCGACAAGGTTGTGAGACGCAGACAGGACTTAAATACGCGACAGGTAACGAGAGGCAGGTGAGAATGATCACACTGATCATGGGCACACAAGAGGGGAGGGGCGAGCACACAGGCACACGGACATAAACTATGACAATATGCACATAATAAAACAACCGGGGACGAAACGTGACAGTAACCAATTCTAATATTTCTAACTTGATCCTGTTCGCCTCATACTGATGGCCCAAATTATCACTTAAATAAAATTAAGAAAAAAACCACTCACGATACAACTTATTTTTGTTTTACTTTTGTTTCTCACCTTTAGTTCCTATATTTTTTGACCGACACAAACCAATCCAACTTCATTATGTTCAGCTCATTCCTGGTCATCGTATATCATTCAATGTCATTTGACATAATTTATTAATAATTTAATCTCATCAGTTTTCATTCAGCCTCTCAACCTTCACACGCAATTTCTCTATGAATTGCATTCTCTAGGTTGACAAACGCATGCCACAGACATGTTAAGAATACCTACAAGTAAATGAATCACGACATTCATTACGATTAATGGACTAACCAATCACCAATGCCGCCTACCTCACAACCTCATCTTGTTTTTCCTTTTATTGGCCTTTCTGTTACACAACACAGATGAGCAGTGCCGTTACAGTGTGTGGGGACCTCCGAGGCAAGGGTGGGATGTGGGGATTGCGAGCACGTATGCAAGCAGAGGCGTAGCCAAGCCGGGGCGAGCCGGGGCGGCGCCCCGGTTAGGACTCCCTGCGCCCCGGTTGAAAAAATCGAGCTTTTTCGATTCTTCATTTTCATGCCGTTTTTTTCTTTCGGTCTTGCGCGAATGTGCTTGCGCTATTCTATGTGCGCGATGTTATCCATTCACCGTTTGCCTCCCGGACCCGGATGTTGTTTTAGCGATCAGCGAACGGCGTGGGTGATGTTCGATTTTTTTTCCTGTGGGCGTGCGCCCCTACTGGAAAAATTCCTGGCTACGCCTCTGTATGCAAGAAAGAATGTGTGCTGCAGACAGATACTACATCTCATTGGACGTCCCATTAAAGGAGGGTGGACAACTCTTCCAATCAACGGATCACCTTTTCAAGCAGGCCTTTGTTGGTCGACCCCAAGCAGCTGCCAGCAATTAGGCAAACGACAGCCCAGTCGTGCCTTTACACTGTTGGTTAAAATATGAGAGTGCCACCACTCAAAAAGAGATTGACGTGATGTTGTAGAATTTGTACGGTACTTTACATTATTATCCACACATTATACACAATTAACAGAGTACATTTAATAATTGTCCATAGTCAGTTTTCTAAGACTTTGCAAAGTTCACACAGTGGTGTTGAGATCTGTTTCCTCGTGAAAATCCTCATAAGAGATCTGAATGTGAGCAACCCACTGGTCAGTTGAATTCATTAAAGAAGAAAATCAATTTGCAATTTGTATCACGGTGATGTGTGTTTTAAAGAACTACTAGACAGAGACAGTTCTGAGGATCGGGCACATCATAATGGCTTTGGTAATCAATGGCACTGAGTCGAAGCCACTCTTTGTAAACTCGCTGCCAGATGATCAGACAAGGGAACTAAGTGATTTATTTTTCATCTGTGGGCAGTAAGGGTGCGATGTCATCCCCTTAGTGGGCTGCTCGCATGGTAAACCGGTATAGAAGGCTCATTCTCCACACACATACAATAAGCACACACACATACAAACATATGGCCAGAGACATAAACAGGCTTGAGGAGTAATAGAATACATGTACCGTATTTTTCGCACCATAAGGCGCACTGGATTATAAGGCACTGAATTTTTTATTTTAGAAATGATTTTATATATAGGGCGCAACGGATTAAAAGGTGCATAAAATAGAAGCTATACTGCATCAAACTGAGGTTGACTAGGGTTGCGGTATGCATCCACTAGCCAATAACCAATGAGCCCTCAGTAAACAATCGCGTTTCTCAAACTGTCTCCTCTAAAAGTGATCGGAACCGACTAAAGTTCGACCTAACACATTTGTACGGCTTACTTATTCCATATCGATCCGTAAATTTACTCGAAACATTAACGGAGCAGTCTATTTTTAAATGAAATAGCCTCGTGCTTATAGCAGCCATCATTATAGCATTAGCCACCCGCAAACTCCCATTAGCCTCAGCTCGCAGACTCCCATGAGTTTCAGCAAAGTGTCATGGCGGACCCCTGTAAACAATCACGTTTCTCAAACTCTCTCCCATAAAAGTGATCGGAACCGACTAAAGACTGATCTAACACATTGGTGCTGCTTATTTATGATTCTGTTGGATATTGATCCATATATTGATAAACGTACTTGAAAACATTAACGGAACAGCCTATTTTGAAATGAAATAACGTTTTTTTCCATGTATAATGCGCCCCCATGTATAATACGCACCCTAAAAATGGCATGTCGATGCTGGAAAAAAGCCTGTACCCATGTATAATACGCACCCAAATTTTGACTCCTACTTAAGTCCGTAAACGTAAAATTATTTCAGAAAAAAGATCATCTTTGGGAACAACCGGATGTTATTCTGCCGGTCAGTATCACTGCGCATGCGCTAGCAAACTCAATAGCGAAGAAATGTTTCGGATTTGTGTAGGGTACATTGTGACAGCAAACGAGCAGGTGATCGAGCAAGCGTCTGATACGAGAGCATTGTGTTCGTATGGAGCGTGTTTGAAGTGAACAGCAGAGAAGAAAGCGCATCTGTAATGGCGGCCTCCGTATGATATCCGGATAAAAAAAAAAAAAAAAAATTTGTACCCATGCGCACTCCAGATTTTAGGACAATAAATTAGTTACATTTTGCGCATTATACATGGCAAAAAACGGTAGCCTCGCGGGTACAACAGCTATTCAGTGACGCCCCCTGACCACGATTGCCGTAATGCTGGGAAGCGATGCGACCTTGTAATTTACTAGTCGTACTAAAACGTACTAAAACATTTTGGCAGAGCGCTGTGTACAACCAGTATGGATCAACAAATTCATCAATTTATCCATATATAAGGCGCTCTGCATTATAAGGCGCACGGTGGGTTTTTGAGTAAATTTTAAGTTTTTAAGTACGCCTAATAGTGCGGAAAATACGGTAGTAGGTAGTCAGCAGAGAAATAATGAAACTGAACTCTGTTGCAGTTATAGAAAAAAACAAATAATCATATTATAGCTACAGTTACAGCCTCAAAACTGCAGGGTTAGAAATTAGACCGACCATGAAAATTTGATCAATTTGACCCAACTTTGAGTTGTTTTACAAAAAAAAAAGATTTGTTGTCTTTTGTACAATGAAATGGGCCATTTTTTTTTCAGACAAATTGGGTTGTTTTTAACCCAGCATTTTTAAGGCTGTATAAAGAAACTGGGATTATTTCATAGGATTACAATTTCAATGCTTGCATAGACACCGTCGGCGCATTTGCTAAATTGAATGCAACAAGTGGATAAATTATTTTAATACATCCCGACCAAGATCACGTGGTTGTGTGTGGCCAGGAGGAGACGGGCAGGGTACGTAACATGGCAGGGAAGGGAGGAAGTGATTGCCACTGTTTCCTTGGACAACGACAGTGAAGGATTAATTTACTATCTTAATGAACATTTATAAAGAAAAGTGCAATCTGTCGGAGTCCTGTGGTTTCTTGCAACGACAGAACTAGCTGCTAGCCCGCTGCACCCAACATAAATTTCACCTGCGTCACAATTCACAGATAGATTTACTACAGGGTCCGGCAAAATTATCTGACACATTTGTAGGTTTAATAAAATGCAAATAAATTACAGAAACAAAAAAGGGCTGTTGTTTTTCGAAAAGTACATATAATGCCATTTTGTTTTGTTTCATTTTCGTTTCGTTTTCGAATAATGTTATTTTGTTTTGTTTCAGTTGCTAACATGAATTGGACCGGTGAGCATCGTGCTTTCATTGTGGAAACGTTTATCAAGAATGAATCTGTAACTGCAACACAACGAGCGTTCCGTTTGCGCTTCAGACTTGGAAGATATGATTCCGTACCTGCTCGAAACATGATCTTGTTATGGGTTACTAACTTCAGAGCCAGTGGATCAGCATTGAAACGAAAATCAACCAACCAACCTCGCACCGCCAGAACTCCAGAAAATGTGGCAGTGGTAAGACCAAAATAACATTATTCGAAAACGAAACGAAAAGGAAATGAAACAAAACAATATGGCATTATATGTTTTAGATATTTTTATATATTTTATATATTTTTTTGGCATGACTATATGTTTTTTACAATAATACAAAGGCTGGCGGCTCGGTGGTGCACTGGGTAGCACGTCCGCCTCACAGTTAGGAGGGTGCGGATTTGATTCCACCTTCGGCCCTCCCTGTGTGGAGTTTGCATGTTCTCCCTGGGCCCGCGTGGGTTTTCTCCGGGCACTCCGGTTTCCTCCCACGTCCCCAAAAACATGCTTGGTAGGCAGATTGAGCACTCCAAATTGCCCCTGGGTGAGAGTGCGATAGTGGATGGTTGTTCGTTTCTGTGTGCCTTGCGATTGGCTGGCAACCAGTTCAGGGTGTCCTCCCCCTACTGATCCATGACTGCTGGGATAGGCTCCAGCACGCCCGCGACCCCCGTGGGGACAAGTGGTACAGAAAATGGATGGATAATACAAAGGCAATTCAAAAATGATATATAATGATATATAATATATAACTTTAGCAATATGGTACTTGGATGATGTAACTTACTACATTTTTAAAGCAAGGGAAAATCGAAGATGGTTCATTTTTCATCAACTAGCCAAGTTTATGTATTTTTTTGTCAGGAAAATGAAAAAAGTTAGCATTTTCTAATTTATCCATTTCTTTTGGAGAAATAATGAAACAACAAATGCCTTTAAAAACGCCCACTTTTAATGACAAATAGGGCCACGCACCCCTCCCCCTCCATGTCTTGTTTGATGACGTCACAAAAGGACGATTTACCCTTTGGAAATCATTGGAAAGACCATTGCTTAAAATGTAAATCAATTAGCACCCAAATTTACATGGACATTTATACTTATGACTACTTCAACATAATAAAAGGATTAGCCTCTTCGTGGTTAATTTCAGAGAAATGAGCAGCCATTTAAGCCGTTTGAGTGTATCATAATGTACATAGGCACTTAGGGAACTCATAGATGTTGACACAGGAGCGGGGTGAGGTGGGAGGGGGTAGAGATTATTTCCTAAAAAGCACTGTCACAGATGAGAATGGAGCAGGGCGACCAAATGAAGCTTGGACCAGGGTTTATTGAGGGAAAAGGGTGTTGGAAGGGAGGATGAGGGGAACAAACCATAAGGAACCGGCGAACTAACATAAACTGCAGGGGCAGAGTGACAGGGGGAACCGACAGACGAACAGAAACCGACTAAAACAAAGACAAAGAGACTAGACTAGAGAAGAAAAAGAACAATCCGACAGGGGAGTGATACGCAGACAGGACTTAAATACACGACAGGTAACGAGAGGCAGGTGACTGTGATTACATTGATTGTGAGTAGAAACAGGAGGGGAGGGGCGAGTACACAGAGACGCGAACAGAAACCATGACAACATAGACACATACTAGGACGACCGGGGATGAGTTGTGACAAGCACACCATCACCTACAAGGCCCAGCAGAGGTAAAAGTCAGTGAAAAAGAGAAGCACAGGGTGTTGAATGAATAGTTGCCATTTCAGCTAGGTTTTGTTTCTGAGTCCAGGCAAAAAAAAAAAAAAAAAACCTGAAATGGGGAGGAGACAAAAGGCCCATTGTAAGGGCTAGAAGTGTCCCCGGAAAGGAGAGGAGAGAAAAAGCTGCCACTGCCTCCATTCCCATTGTAAGTGGAGAGGAGTGCAGCCACGCATGACAGATGTCTCTGGCTATTGTTTCCACAGCACCCTTCTTGATGCCGCCCACTTTCCAGAATTCCATGAGACAGCCTTGGTCTAGTAAAGTCGTCCAGCATATATATAGTATATATATATATATATATATATACGTATATATATATATATATATTGAAGGAATGGGGTCGAAATACAAAAAGTCCTGCCTAGCTACAAAAACAGATATGCTCAAACCTCATTGAATAAAGTACATAAGCTGACAAGTATATTCACATATTAAAGCAATAAAAGAAACATTTTAAGCATATAATTATACCTACACACCAAATCAATAAAGAAGACATAACTAGACATTTTTGATAGGTGGTAATGACAAAGGTTTTTATAACTTTATGATCTGATATATATTTCTGAGGGCGGCTCGGTGGCGCACTGGGTAGCACGTCCGCCTCACAGTTAGGAGGGTGCGGGTTCGATTCCACCTCCGGCCCTCCCTGTGTGGAGTTTGCATGTTCTCCCCGGGCCCGCGTGGGTTTTCTCCGGGCACTCCGGTTTCCTCCCACATCCCAAAAACATGCTTGGTAGGCCGATTGAAGACTCCAAATTGTCCCTAGGATTGAGTGCGAGTGCAAATGGTTGTTTGTCTCTGTGTGCCCTGCGATTGGCTGGCAACCGGTTCAGGGTGTCCCCCGCCTACTGCCCGATGACGGCTGGGATAGGCTCCAGCACTCCCGCGACCCCCGTGGGGACTAAGCGGTTCAGAAAATGGATGGATGGATATATTTCTGAGCACTTTGAAATAACAAATGTTTTTGATATATTGCCTAAATAGCTTAATGACCCTTAAGGAACTGTGTAATGCATGCCTGATGTTTTTTCTAAATCATGGACACGGCCAGGGTCGTCGAGAATGTTCAGTACTTGATTATATCTTGTGTTTTGATTAAACGTCATATGTTGCCTAATGCTAGACGCCAGCTTTTCGATTACTACTGAACGTTCTGCACAGAGGGAAATATTTTGCCTAACAAAGAAAAGATATGGTTGGAAGCATGATTAAACTAAGAATGTAATGACGTAAGCAAAGACATGATGAATGGATGAGGTGCGACAGTGTATGTGCAAGAATGGAGCAGAATGTTTACAGGAAGGTCACTTGGAGATAAAACCAGCAGGTGCAGAGGGAGACAGCCAAGAACTCGGCCAAAGATGATCGCCAAGGCCGAAAGACGGGATGGAAGACAACAGCCCACACACACACCGAATCGCCCATAATCAGCACCCACTCCCATGGAATCAAAATCTCCTGCGAACTTGCCACACCCCCTGACTCATCACCCATCAAACTCGGCCCACACTGGCATGTGCAACTGAATATAAGCTGACCAAAGAACCTTGAACGTTGCCTTTTCTGAATGGAGACGTTCTGCTCTTGAGCATGGTCGCACGAAAGGCCCAGCGCTGTATTGTACTTTCCTGAAAACAGAGCTTTCTTAACAAGAATTGTGATTGAACTCAACCAACCTGTGTAAGTCTAATTTCTGCTTCAGTGTTTTGGCATTTTCCTAAATCTGAAGAAAGCGCGCTCCCTAAATTGTGGACAAAATCCAACAATATATATATATATATATATATATATATATATATACAGTATGTATGTGCTGAAGTAGTCTCACTAAGCCTCACAATGATTACAGTGGTACCTCAATGTTTGAGCGCACACCAGGAATCCTACAATAAAGGGTTCAACCTGAATTTTTGTTAAAAAAAAAGTTTCAACAATACTTTGGCGCTCTTGTCCTCTCTATCCGTTTCTAAAATTCGTTTGAAGACCCATTTTTATTCTTTGACTTTTGACTGACTTTAAACTGTTATTGTTCTTCTAACGTATATTAATTTGTGTTCAATTTACTGTTTTCAATGTCTATTGCTGCATGTGAAGTGCTTTGTTACAGTTTGCAGCCGTTGTAAAATGTGCTGTATAAATAAAATTGAGTTCATTGCATTTTGTTGTTTATTGCAGGGGTGTCAAACTCATCTTAGCTCAGGGCCACATAGCGGAAAATATATTCCCAAGCGGGACGGATTCGTAAAATCATGGTATATAACTTAAAAACAACAACTTCAGATTTTTTTTTCGTTTTAATACCGTCCCAAATAGGACAAACACAACATCATTATTATTCATAAAACACCAAGTTTTTTTTTAAATTCTGAAGACAAATAACACAATCACACAAGGCCTCAGTGAGTCACAGAACCAGAAGATTATCACAGACCACAGAATTGTATCAGGGTATAATTTCTCAGGCAGAAATGTAGATAAAATAAACAAAAACTTGTGGCTAAAACAAGTGCAAGAACCAGTGTCACAAATCAAAATTAAAAACAATTGCACATCAACATATAAACATAAAGCTGGAGCCTGAGGACAGTGTATCCAAAATAGTGTAAACACAACATCACTATTGACCATAAATTACTTCAAGACTTCAAAAACACAGTGATTCACAGAACTGTTTCACAGATCACAGAACTATTTGAAGGTGTCTCATGCAGCACTTTAAGTGGGGTTGCATTGTTTATTTGACTCCTGATGTTGGCAGCGGACAGTATGAAGCCAAATAAATTAAGGCGGCTCTTATAAAGTCTTTGCACCCCAATCACGCTGATAAGATGCTTGAGGTTTTTCAGCGAAAACGCGCTGAATATTGCCAACAATCATCCCACTTTGTGAATGCTACTTCAGTCAATCGGCAAGCACTGTACGCATCATATAAAGCAGCGTACCAAATTGCTCAGTGCAAGAAAAAAACACACCATTGCAGAAGAGCTGATACTACCTACAGCTGTGGATATGGTCTCCGTCATGCTGCCTCATTTTGAGCATAAATTGTTTTATTCATTTTTGTTTTGTAGGTTAAAATGTTTTATATATTGTGCTCCTGAGTTAATGTTGCTGATTACTATGAATTGAATATTATTTATTGCTGTTATTTAATTTAATATTATGTATGTTTATTTTATTTTATTTTTTCCAGCATAAAATGACAGTTGGTCAAGAATGTTTATAGTTTAAATAATTATAATAATTTTTAATTTCAGGCAAAGTGATACACATTGAATCTGTTCTGTTACAGACTAAAAAACAATGTTTTTAATAGTTATTCTTTATTGTAAGTTGATCTTTCTTTTTTATTTATATTTTGTTTTTCTTTAATGTTAATAACGTGGGGGGCGCAAAATGTTTTCTTCTCTCTAGGGGGGCATCACAGAAAATTATGGAGAAGCACTGCATTACAGTCATCCCTCGCCATTTCGCGCTTCAACTTTGAATGCGCTACTTCGCGGGTTTATAAGTAACGAGAGAACGGCATTTAAATACACGCTGATAGCGCGGGGCCGGCTGTCGCCTTCTGCGCTTCAACTCAGTCACATCCGCAGTGACGCACATTGCTCAGAAGTTTCAGCGCTCATTGCCGCTGTCCCAACTCCTGGACGGCAGTGCTTTTTTCCTTTGTGCGCGGCAGCCAGCCACGCACCCAGTGCTTGTCCTCAGTGAAGCACACTGCTCAGAGGCACGCCCTGCGCATTGTCGCTGTCCCAACTATTTCTGCATGGTGGTGTATTTTTCCTTCACGTTGTCACGTCACCGCTCTTGCCCTGCTGGCCGGCCTACGTGCCTTCCGCGGTAGACGGGGGCGCATCGCCAATGTGGAACTGCGTGAGCTAATTGGCGCTGATGGCCACTACCTGTCCCGCTGATTAGGGCGTGTATATAGACGCCGTTCGTCGCCGTCAGTCCTCACCATTTCGTCTGCTTTAGCACACACACGCCTGCCACCTGATTCAGGTTTGCCTGTTCCGCTGTGTAACGGTACACCTGGCTGGTTGTCTGCCTTGACACACGCACGCCTTCCACCTGATTCCCGTTTGCCTGATCTGCTGTGTAACAGGATGCCATCACGACGCACGAGGCGACTGAGGAGCCGATCAGCGAGCTCGCGTCGTGATGGCATCTGGTTACACCTGCTCTGCTGGCGTTCTAGCCTCCCTTTTCCCCATACCTTAAATGAACAGTCAGTGTTGTACATGGTTGTCCTGCCTCGCTCGTGACAGGCTGGCTGGCGCGCTTCCCACGCTTGTCCGCAGTGACGCACTTTGCTCAGAGGCTATCAGCGTGTATTTAAACGCTGTTATTCCGTCACTTATAAATCCGCGGAGTAGCGCATTCGTGAAATGTGAAGCTCGAATTGGCGAGGGATCACTGTATTGTTTTTCCGCATAGCATTATGATGTCACAAATAAGCAAGTGGACCTTAAGGGAGGGGAGGGGTTGAGTACAAACGGCAAAGGGCTTGAGGAGCGACACCAGCGGCAGCAACAATAGACAGACAAACAGCGAAAGCGAGATAAAACGTCACTAATATTATCGGCTCATTATCAGTGTTTTTTTTAATTATCGGTGTGACGTCTCAGATGCCAATATCGGTTGATAATTATCGCCCAGCAATATCCTTAAAAATAATCCTTACTAATCAAATGACAATGACCCAAAGTTCTTTTCAATGAGCGTAGACTAGAGTTTGCTTTCACTAAATTAACCGCTATCTTGACGTGTGACATTATTTTGATGTAAGCCCATATTTGTCAGTCTGGTGCTAGACCAAATGTTAAGTGTTAAGGCACAGGTGAACCCATCAGAAAATAATGAGTGAAGATAACCTATTCTGACAATGCAGCTATGTTTTGTATTCCCCAATTCAGCAGCCCACCATGTGGCTGCCCCACAGAGATGGCTCGGCGGCCTGCCACTCAATGCAACAGTGTGCCAGTGGGAAGTGAGCACAATGGGCCTGTCTGGTTAATGGCCAAGAGGAATACTAGACAATCATTCACTGCTATGCCTTACCAACAGTCTGTCCGCCATCCTATTCTACATTCAGACACAGGCGATGCTCTCTTATTGCGAACAACTATCCCTACTCCCACCTGCCTGGTAACATTCATGTCACACGCACACTGACTTGGGCACGCACACAAACACACACGCATGCACGCACGCACACACACACACACACACACACACACACACACACACACACACACGCACACACACTCCAATGCATAAGTATGAGAGAGTGACTGAAAGGGAGGAGCACAGGATGCAAAATCTTTTTGAAAGCAATGAATGTTTACCTGGTGGATAAATGCCTGCTGTTAAATCATTTGTAGACATACAACATAGTGTAGATGCTGATGCTACTCTGCAACCAGCACTCTATCAGCACAAAATCTATCAAAACATCTTTGCGCTTAAACATCAACATGAACTCAGCATGAGCTGTAATACTTTTAGATGTTTAGCAAAACATACACCTAAAGATGACCAGAGTGCTTATGATAGAGTTAGGGTCATAAAAACATTTTTAAACTTAATTTATTTTTATAGCGTACCACACAATTGCTATTTTTAGATGGCAAGTTTGCGTGATGTCACAGCCTGAACTGGAAAGGTGTCAACATAGAAGTGCGCCCGCAGACAACCCATGCTATTGCTGCTTGTTTGCTGCCCGAAAAAAAACATGCAGAGTAAATACTGCTGCTTGTAAAAACGAATCCAGACACTGATTGTCCACATATCAAGGATGTATTTTTTATTCCTTTCCCACAGCCAAAAACTAAAATAAAATAAATGTGAGCAATGGGTCAACTTGTGCAAACATACAAAAGACCAGTTTAACGTCAGCAAGGTGAAGCTTTCATATGTAGTCAGAGTCAGAGTCAGCTTTATTGTCAATTCCTTCATGCAAAGAACAAGAACACACAAAGAAACCGAAATTTAGTTTCCCCTATCCCACGGTGACGAGACACAGTACACGATTAACATACAAGTAAAGTCAGCATTTCATCGGGGGCCATGGTCCTACAGATGGCAATCACGATCCCTTGCTTCCTCAAAGAGGTAAGCCAATTCAATAATTTCTTTTTTCCTTGTTTTTTTTTTTAAGCCTCACACATCAATCATATGCAGTGGGGGTGTATGAAAAGCTATCAATGAGGGTTAGTAGTGTTTTAGGAGATTTGTAAAAGACTTTGGTCTGTGGTAGCAGACTGAGAAAAGCACCAACACCGAGGCCATTTGCAAGCACTGTGAGAAGTAGTGATAGAAATTTCGATGCCTCATGAACCAATGAATCACTTCAACACAACTGCCTTAACCCGTTTCTGCCCAAATTGTTATTTCTAAAAAGGTGCATATTTTTTGGGTCCTTAGGTGTCCCTAAGTACGAATATGCCGCGCTTTTTTGGTTATGACGTCGCGTATACGAAATATGCGGCATCTATATATAGACTATGTGCTGATACGTGCACAAAAATCGGAGCATTCTGACGATTTGCAAGTGTAACGTGATGTAATTTATTTGAATGTTCAGAGATAGTTGTGTTTTACACGTAACAGCTGTCTGCAACATGAAAGGGACCATTTCCACAATTTTCAATGGGCGTGCATGTGCAACGGCGGCCGTCATCCCCAGGGTATGGGGACCAGCCGTAAGAAAATGCCAAAGTTTCTATGAACACAAGTGGCTTTCATAGCCGTATTTATTTGCAACAAACTTTCAACAACAAACTTTCAAACTTGCGGTACCATAAACGCAGATATAAACTGTAACTCAGCAGTGATGATGTTCAGCCTTGCGCCGCCACTTCCGGTCAGAAAACGGATCACGCGACCAGTGCTTCTCACACATTTTATTCCGGCTGGCGGTAAGCACGGAAACACTTCACAGTGCACAGTGCCACGCGGCACTTGGAGCACGCACTGGACGGACGCGACTTGCAAGTCGGCAGTACGCACTTTCGGCCTTGCGCCGCCACTTCCGGCCAGTGCTCCACGGTGTCGAAGCGGGAGTCATCGGCAACTGCGCACACGCGCGGTCTGCCCGATCTCCGAGCTCGAGTGGCGCCTGGTGCTGCAACCAGAGTTCGGGCCACCTCGCGTCGGAACTCCAGCAGAGACATCCCGCCGTGCTCATCCAGCCGGTGCAGCACCCATGCATTGAAGACGGCCGCGTCCAGCATCCAGGTGAATATCGGCCACCACCACTTCTTCCGGCGCATGTTGATGCGGTAGAGCTCGATGCTCTGGTCGGCGCGGTCCGTGCCGCCCATGCTGCGGTTGTACAGCTGGACAACAAATGGCTGGTCCACTGCCACCTTCTTCTTCTCCTGCCTTGACCAGCGTGACACCTTCTGCAGAGGATGCTCAGCGGCGAGGGTGGAGGCGATGGTGACCACGGCGTTATCCTTCCACCGAGTGAGCGCAATCTTGTTTGCCGTGTCGTACACGACAGACACGGCACCACGCGGCTTCCTCTTCATAGCCTTCTGATCTGTGATCGGGCAAGAGCGCGGGATGCGGTTTTCTCGGATCGTCCCCGTGCAAGCGTAGCCCCGCCTGCGCAGCTCTGCAACTAGCGGGAGGCCGGTGAAGTAGTTGTCTATGTAGATGCGTAGCGGAAGTGCACGCACAGCATCGGGGAGGTTGTCCAGAAGTCGAAGGAGCGTGCCACCGCCCTTGCCGAACTTGCGTTCCACTTCAGAGGCATCTACACTCGCCCCCTGGTAGATGTCGAAGTGGAGCAGGAAGCCGTTGGTCCCACTGTTCAGGCACCAGGCCTTGTAGCCGAACCGCACCGGCTTGTTTCGGATTGCTTGCTTGCATCCGTGTCTTCCAAAGTATTCAATCATTGCCTCGTCCAGATCAAGATTGCAGTCCATTGGATACGCCTCCCCGAACCGAGCGTTGAGGATGTCCATCATGGGACGCAGCTTTGTCATCCGGTCGCTGCTGTTCTGGCGCGTGTTGTCGGCACAGTGAATGTAGCGGATGATCTCCTCGAACCTGTTGCGTGACATGGCCCCAGCGACGAGGGCGCAATGGAGATCTTCATCTGTGTTCCAGTAGTGTCGGCGACTGGGGAGCTGGTGGTAACCCGAGAGCAGCAAGATCCCCACCACGCGCTTCAATTCTCCGATGGTGAGCTGGAAGTTGGAGTCAGTCACCGCCGCATACTTGATGGTCTCGCGAACAAGGTGAGGATATACATCGGAAAGGAAGAAGTCCAGCTTCTGAACTGCGCTCTTTCCAACCAAAATTGTGGGGACGGCGAGAGGCCTGGCGTCCGGGAATTTTGTCAGGCGCGTTTTACTGTTGGTCCAATTGTAGTCCAACGCATCTTTCTGCGAGCGTTTCTTTGAGGTGGAGGCCTGTTGGGGCTCCTCTTCTTCCTCAGTGTCGCCATCATCATCATCTCCGATCACACGTCCGTCGGCGAGGACCACCACGGCGGGAGCGCTAAGCTGCCGTCCCGAGAGATTATTGAACGTTCCTCCGCAGTCTTCCTCGCCCGTGTCTTCGTCAGACTCGAAACTGACCACGGGTGGAGCAATAAAGATTTTATCCACAACTGCGTCCTCATCTTCGATTGCATCGAAGACCTCCATCGCCGACTGTGTACCCATAGACGCGGATAGTCTATGTATAGATGTTTCGCATAAAACAATACATAGAGGAAATACGTTAGGGCGAATCATCACTGCAATCACATATGTCAATAACCATTATATGATAATTGTTCCCTAAAAGTTTCACCCTGCTATCTCGAGTCTATCATAATTTCCCGGAGCTCACCTCTTTGCATCTTCCATCGTGAATCGCGATCGTCCGGCTTCGCTCACTTAGCATGCGTGACTCATAAACTGGCAAAATGGCAGCGGTTCCGGGTTCGACAGGTCAAAGGTTGGTTATAACCGGATACAATCGGCACGAATGCTTGTCGTCATTTGACGGCGTCGGAAGCTGCGGAAATTGGAGCGTCTACATATAGACTACAGGCTGAAACGGGAAACGCTGCTTTGAATCCTTTGATACATTTTGAAGAGTGACATCTGCTGGATTGTTTTGAAAACTACCTTTGACTAAAAGGTAGTTTTCAAAGGCTTTAGAGCAGGCATGTCCAAAGTCCGGCCCGCGGGCCAAATCCGGCCCCCGGTCAGATTTCATGCAGGTTCGGTCTTGTAATGTATTATTTATGGCCCGCCTGCACTGTCAAACTGAATTAAAAAAAATCATGAAGTTTGAAACTGTAATTCCTCCTATTACCAAAAAGTGGCAGCACCACCCCTCTCCGCTCATTTCTGCCATGGTGACTGCAAAGAAAACGAGGAAAGTTGACATTGAGGGCCATCGCTTTCAAGAGAAATGGGAATTACAATACTTCTTCACTGAAAATCAAGGCAATTGTGTTTGTCTAATTTGTAAAGAGATGGTTGTCTTGTTTAAGGATTTCAACCTAAAAAGACACTATCAGACTGACTAAACATGCTAACGCATACGACAAGCTAACAGGGAGTGACGCGCTGATAAAGTGAAGCAGCTCCAAGCTGTACTGGCAACACAACAGCGATTCTTCATGCGGGACTGTGAGTCAAAAGTAAATATTACTAAAGCAAGCCACGACGTGGCCATGTTAATACTGGTGATGTTATGAACCTGTTGACGTGACACAAACTATTACTTTCTGAAAGATATTGTAAATGACGAGCAAAATTCACTTGTTCTAAGTTTTAATAATAACATACAACTTTGCATTACCTATAACTCCTGTTTAAAATGTTCATGAGGCAAATATAATTTTAAACTCGTGTAAATTTAAGGTATTTTATACAGTTTATTCAACATTATCTGACTCTTCAGATATGAATGAAAGGCAGAATTTGTGTTTTTAGAGTTGTTCACATCTGCCTGAGTGGCTTATATTTGGATATTTTGTCATTTGAAAAATAAAGACAATTGTGACAATGAAATTTGTTTTATAACAGTGTGTATTTGCATGAAATTTTTGTAGTTAAAAAATGTCTGAAAAAACTATTGGCCCCCGGGCCCCTTCACTTGATCAAATCTGGCCCTCCTTGCAAAACGTTTGGACACCCCTGCTTTAGAGAATATTTTGTCAAACGCATGCATTAATTCATTGCTAATGTGGCTTGTTCTGTAATAATGAAGAAAAAGAAAAAAAATATATGTGTCTATTTTTAATGCATTAAATAGCCCTTTTGATGCATGCTTAATAATCAAAGAAGCTTTTATTGTAGGTTATTTAGGTATTTATGTAATAATGAATAACTATAAGCATATGTGGATAAAATGTTGAGGGGAAATGGGAGAAATGTGCTTCTGCAACTGGGATAGTGCTTTTAAAACAGCCATCCATTTTCTATACCGCTTGTCCTCACGGGGGTCGCGGGCGTGCTGGAGCCTATCCCAGCTGTCATTGGGCAGGAGGCGAGGATCACCCTGAACTGGTTGCCAGCCAATGGCAGGGCACATAGAGATGAACAACCATCTGCGCTCGCACCTACGGGCAATTTGGAGTGCTCAATCAGATAACCAAGCATGTTTTTGCGATGCGGGAGGAAACCAGAGAAAACACACGTGGGCACGGGGAGAACATCCAAACCGTGCTGCTTTTGTAACTGTAAAAGAAAATATCGGAAATGGTGATTGTGCAACTTTGTAAGCATTGGGATGGTTCAACAATTTTTATTAAAAAAAAGAATCGTTTCCACAGTGCTTGGCTTTAATCGGCTCCTTTTCTGCCTCATTCCCCCTCCAGCTTTGGAGAAAACCCTTTGACACGGCACTGATGATGCTGGCATTGATGATTTTTTTTTTTCCTATTAGGGCTGATAAGAGCAAAGTGCTCCCAGGCAACTGATCGTGCTCTTTTTGGCACTGGCCCTTCCTCACTGCTTTTCTTTCTATAACTTAACCTATAACCTATTTGAATGTATATTGTAAATATGTGTGTGCCTGTGTCTGCGTGCCCTATGTGCATATAGCTAACATACTGAATCAGTTCTAAACTAGACTAGACCTTAATATAAACTTAAACTGTATAAACTGTACTAATACTTTCCCTGGCTAATTGGATCAAGGAATAACAGGCAATAACAATAGCAATCTCCTCCTCTCAAAAACCCACGGTGTTAACTGTGATTCAGCTCACCTTTAAATACTCAACATAGACTGAAACGCTTAGATTTTTAGAATTTCCCACAAAGCTCGTGACCCAGTGTGACGTAACGAGGCCTCGCTCGCAGTGGTCAAGTCACAGGGGGCGTGCTCAAAACACTGCTTAGCGACACTTTCGCTTAAAAAAGCTCGCTGTGTCGAGCGGACTGACTCGACCTTACCATCCCTAGTGAAAAGTTGTCAGTGCATTGAGCTTTCTTTCAGGTAGAATGTTTTCTATTGATATCTGATAAAGACTTTTACTTTTCAATTTCCATGTTATGTTTGCTTCTGATCCATCTCCTGCTCCTCACGTGACACCATGTCAGACATTTGATAGCAAGCAGCCGATCGGAGTCCACACCGTTTTGCATATTGCGATTAATCAAATGAAAGCTAAAAAGCACAATTACAAGAATCTCTTAATTCATCATGATTGTAAATGCTGTTATTTTACTTTGGTTTGTTCCTGTTTGTATTATGAATGTGACCAAACCTTGACTGTGCGCGATAAACTAGCCTGGCAAGCCAAACCAAATACTGTACCGGCGATCTTTCCAACTGACAACCATGGTCTCAGATTTGGAGGTGCTGATTTTCATCCCAATCTGTGAACCTCTCCAGTGAGAGTTGGATGAACAACAGGAGTAACAGAGAGGTCCAAATCAAAGTCCTTTGTTCACTTTGCCAATACAATTGCATGTACATAATTGTGATGGCTGAGAAGAGAAGTGCGCTAATAGGTGTGCAATATAACAACGGTTCCAATTACAAAAAAATAAAATCATCCATCCATCCATCTTCTTCCATTTATCCGGGGTCGGGTCGCAGGGGCAGCAGCTTTAGGAGGGACTCCCAGACTTCCCTCTCCCCAGCCACTTCATCCAGCTCATCCCGGGGGATCCCAAGACGTTCCCAGGCCAGCTGAGCGACATAGTCTCTCCAGCGCGTCCTGGGTCGTCCACGGTGGGACATGCCCGGAACACCTCTCCAGGGAGGCATCCAGGAGACATCCTGATGAGATGCCCGAGCCACCTCATCTGGCTCCTCTCAACGTGGAGGAGCAGCGGCTCTACTCCGAGTCTCTCCCGGATGACAGAGCTTCTCACATTATCTCTAAGGGAGAGCCCGGACATCCTGCGGAGGAAACTCATTTCGGCCGCTTGTTTCCTGGATCTCGTTCTTTCGGTCACGGCCCATAGCTCGTGACCAGAGGTGAGGGTAGGAGCATAGATCGACCGGTAAATTGAGAGCTTTGCCTTTTGGCTCGGCTTTGGCTTTTGGCTCAACCACGACAGACTGGTACAGAGTCCACATTACTGCCGACGCTGCACCGATCCGCCTGTCGATCTCGCGCTCCATCCTGACCTCACTCGTGAACAAAACCCCAAGATACTTGAACTCCTCCACTTGGGGCAGGATCTCATCCCCGATACGGACCATGGACTCGGATTTGGAGGTGCTGACCCTCATCCCGACCACTTCACACTTGGCTGCAAACCGCTCCAGTGAGAGCTGGAGATCAGGGCTTGAAGAAACCAACAGCACCACGTCGTCTGCTAAAAGCAGAGACGCAATGCTGAGGTCCCAAAACCGGACACCCTCAACGCCTGTGCTAGAAATTCTGTCCATAAAAGTTATGAACAGAATCGGTGACAAAGGGCAGCCTTGCAGTCCAACCCTCACTGGGAACGAATGCGACTTACTGCCGGAAATGCGGCCGGAACCGCCCTTATCAGTTGGCTCGGCACCCCGTACTCCCGAAGCACCCTCCACAGAACTTCCCGAGGAACACGGTCGAACGCTTCTCCAAGTCCACAAAACACATGTGGACTGCTTGAGCGAACTCCCATGCCCCCTCGAGGATCCTGCCGAGGGTGAAGCTGGTCCACTGTTCCACGGCCAGGACGAAAGCCACACTGCTCCTCCAGAATCCGAGTTTCGACCTCCCGACGGAACCTCCACTCCAGCAGCCCTGAATAGACCTTACCAGGGAGGCTGAGGAGTATGATTCATCTGTAGTTGGAACACACCCTCCGGTCCCCCTTCTTAAAGAGGGGAACCACCACCCCAGTCTGCCAATTCAGAGGCACCGTCCCCGATGTCCTGGCAATGTTGTAGCGGCGTGTCAGCCATGACAGCCCCACAACATCCAGAACTCCGGGCGGATCTCATCCACCCCCGGGGCCTTGCCACAGAGGAGTTTTTTAACTACCTCAGTGACTTCGACCCCAGAGATTGGAGAGTCCACTTCAGAGTCTCCAGGCCCTGCTTCCACAATGGAAGGCGTGTCGGTGGAATTGAGGAGGTCTTCGAAGTATTTTCCCCACCGACTCACAAAGTCCCAAGTCGAGGTCAGCAGCACGCCATCTCCACTGTAAACAGTGTTGACGGTGCACTGCTTCCTCCTCCTGAGACGCCGGATGGTGGACCAGAATCTCCTCGTAGCCGTCCGGAAGTCATTCTCTATGGCCTTGCCAAACTCCTCCCACGCCCGGGTTTTTGCCTCAGCAACCGCCGAAGCCGCATTCCGCTTGGCCATCCGGTACCTGTCAGCTGCCTCCGGAGTCCCACAGGCCAAAACGGCCCGATAGGACTCCTTCTTCAGCTTGACGGCATCCCTTACCGCCGGTGTCCACCAGCGGGTTCGTGGATTGCCGCCACGACAGGCACCGACCACGGCCACAGCTCCGGTCGGCTGCCTCATCAATGGAGGCACGGAACATGGTCCACTTGGACTCAATGTCCCCCGCCTCCCCCGGGACGTGGAAAAAGCTCTGCCGGACGTGGGAGTTGAAGGTCTTCCTGACAGGGGATTCTGCTAGACGTTCCCAGCAGACCCTCACAGAGCGTTTGGGTCTGCCAGGTCGGACCAGCATCTTCCCCCACCATCAGAGCCAACCCACCTCCAGGTGGTGATCAGTTGACAGCTCCGCCCCTCTCTTCACCCGAGTGTCCAAAACATGCGGCCGCAAATCCCATGACACGACTATAAAGTCGACCATCAAACTGCGGCCTAGGGTGTCCTGGTGTGTCAATCGTGCACTTATCTGATGTAAGTGACCGGCTCTCCGTTTAAAGGTTAAAATTCTGTACTTTAGCCCCTCTGCAGTAACGCAGCCTGTAGGGGAGACGAAAATTGATTTAAGCCGGTACGGAAAGAAGATTCGTTCTGAGTCTAACCGCTGTTCAGGTAACTAATCTATTGTTAGATTAATTCCGTCATTTCCGGACGCCAGTCCCGCTGAAATCAAAGAAACCCGAGGGTTGAGTAACTACTTTGTCGAGACCCAGGATCTCCTCGATCGCGGCCGTTTCAGCGGCTCTCCTTTCCGATTAAGATTGTTGCTTTTGTTATCCGCTCGGAATAGTTTAGCTGTCTTTGTTAAGACCGCGGGAACTCGTTTATTTTCACTAGCGTACACTCACACTAGCTGAGTTAACGGTTCCGAACAAGGCCTAGTGGTAGAGTGTCCGCCCTGAGACTGGAAGGTTGTGGGTTCAAACCCCGGCCGGGTCATTCCAAAGACTATAAAAATGGGACCCATTGCCTCCCTGCTTGGCACTCAGCATTAAGGGTTGGAATTGGGGGGTTAGATCACCAACTGATTCCGGAGCGCGGCACCGCTGCTGCTCACTGCTCCCCTCTCCCCCAGGGGATGGATTAAAATCACACGGGGATGGGTTAAATGGAGAGGACAAATTTCACCACACCCAGATGTGTGTGTGACGATCATTGGGACTTTAACTTTAACTTTAACTTTTAAGATTCTGACACTCCCTGATGTCAAGGATTAAAGCTGTCTTCATTTAAAAAAGAACTGAACGGTTTAAAGTATGACTATGATAGAGAAACAAAAGAGATTTAAAGCATAAAAGATCAAAATAATCATTAATCGAAATTAGATGATTATAAAGTAGAAATTTAATGAATAAGCAAGAAATAGAATTACAAGTTTCAATTGTTCGAACAACTAACAATAATTTCCACTCACCATTCTCAATAGAGCAAAAATTATTCAGTCTCGAAGTTCTCTCGATTGAAAACTCAAAAATATAGTAAAAAAGGGTAAGAGGCTAGAGGTCTAAAATGCTGTTTGGTGGAAAAGTCGAGTGATCAGTTCTCCTTGTTCCAAAATCCGAATTCTGTTTAAAAGAACAGGCTGGCCTAAAGAATGGAGATGACGACGCCCTAAAAATGGCTCCTCTCTCCTGCACCGAGGTCTGCATCTCCTAGCCTGTCTTTGAGCTTAAAATTTGACTAAATCCAATCTGAAGATAGTATAAATTCATTTTAACGGACCTAGGGTTAATCTCAGAAAGAATATCTTTGTCTAATCGGCGTTCTCGACCCACGGCAGTAGCCGCAGGGGCCATACCCCTGACGGGGAAAGCCCACCGGGCGAGAGAGAGTGATGCTCTTTGTCCGAATGAACCTTTTATACCAGTCCAGTTCATGGGTACTATGCCTGCTTGGTCATGTACCAGTTTTTTTCCCATGATGTCATACATTGGCCTCAGATGACCCAAATGCTTCCAGAATAGACTGCACCTGCATCTCAGCCGGTCTCAACCGGATTGAACCAGATGAGGTGACCATGTTCTCACGAAAGTAACAATTTTCTCAGGGATGCTCCATCCTGTTTCCCACTCCCAAATCCTGTCAACTGTCCATCAACGTGACATTTGCAAATGTTTTTTCTCTGACTTGTGTTCCGTCAAACAGCATTTTGTTTCGGCTTCAACTGGATGCACGTGACCGATGTCACGCTCATATGTGGGACCTCAGTCTTCCACCACTTAGTATCACCATTAACCCTTCTTCTTCTTCTTTCGTGTAACGTCAGATGTCCAACTCGGTGTCGCGTAGCCATGCCCGCATCTCTGGCCCTAGGTCGAAGAGGCTGGCTTCCGAGGGTGGTCCATATAAGGGGCAGATGTTGATTATATGGTCGGCGGTCTGCTCAGGGTCACCACACTCGCATGCCGCACTGTCCGCCAAGCCCCACGTCTTCATTGATGACCCAAAGCGACCGACCCCAGTCCGTAGGCGGTTCAGCGTGGTCCATTGCCGGCGTGGTAGGTCATCTCCTCCAATGGCGCCATCTCCTGGGTCCCAAATGTAGCGGTGGACTCGGGAGGGTCCGGCCGACTCCCACTCCTGCTTCCAAGCTGCTGCCAACCATGCATCTCTGGAGATGTCCTCAGAGGTGGAGTTGAGCATCTCTTGTGCTGCCTTGTTGTAAGGGTGGCGGGACTTGAGTCTGCTTGGAGATGCTGGTGTTATTGTGGTGTTGTGCAAGATGTGCCAGTCATATTTTTGTGCCTTCCTGGCCTGGGCGAGGTTGGCAGCCTCCCGTCGGAGGCCGGCCGGTGCTATTCCCGCGAGGACCGGCAAGAGGGACACAGGAGTAGGTTTCAAGCATCCAGTTATTATCCGGAGGGAGGTATTAATAGCCACGTCGACCTTTCTCGCATGCGGGCTTCTGCTCCAGACTGGGCTGCAGTATTCTGCTGCAGAGAAGACCAGGGCTTGAGTGGATATTCGCAGCGTCTTAGCGGAGGCTCCCCAGGTTGTTCCAGCGAGGCGGCGGATCAGCGCGGCTCTGGATGTCACCTTGGCATTGACTTCTTCCAGGTGTTGTTTGAAGGATAATGTCCGATCCAGACGCACTCCAAGGTACTTCGGGGCTTGCTGGACCTCCAGACATTTGTTGTCAACGCGCACCTCAAGTTCCATCCTGGCTTCTCTGGTGCTAAGGTGGTATGCCGCTGCGACTGTCTTTCCGACGCTGAGCTGTAGACGCCACCTCCGAAGGTATGCTACCAGTGTGCCCATGTCTTCATTAAGACCCTCTTCCATCGCCTTCCACGTTGGTCGGCTCAGCATGATGGCAAGGTCGTCTGCGTAGCCATACTTTCTCGATGCTGTATCAGGTAGGTCGTGGATGTAAACATTGAACAGCATCGGCGAGAGGACAGACCCCTGCGGTACCCCGTTCCTCAGTCTTCTGAGCCTACTGCACTGGCCACTGCTGGTCTGGAGGATGAAGCTGCGGTTGGAAATTGTCTCCATGATGAACTTCACCATGTGCCGGTCTGGTATTGTCCTCAGCAGCTTCAGGTGGAGTCCCCGGTGCCACACGGTGTCATATGCAGCCGTCAGATCCAGGTACACTACCCCAGCTTTCTCACTGTCCTGGAAGCTGTCCTCGATGTCCTGACAGAGTAGTGTTACCTGGTCAGCTGTTGATCTTCCATGACGGAAACCAGCTTGTTCCCGTGGGGGCTGTGAGTCCACCACTGGCTCGATGCGGCTATGGATCATCTTCTCCAAGATCTTAAATGGGACACAGAGCAGCGAGATTGGTCTGTATGACTTAGGATCTTCTGCAGGTTTATTTGGCTTCGGCAGAGCTATGACAGAGGCACGGCGCCAAGTCTTTGGGAGCTTTAATCTCCGGTAGCATGATGTAAAGAAAGCACAGAGCCAACCAGATGTTATTGTGCTCTGGTGGATGACAAACTCTGGGTGGATGTTGTCACGGCCAGGGGATTTGCCTGGCTTGAGCTTGCTCAAGGCCTCACTGAGTTCCTCTGCTGTGAATTCTCCCGAGAGGTTGGAATCGACACTGGCCGCTCCCGAGAGGCCAGACACCTCACACGATATCAGTCGGGCAAAAACTTTGTCAGCATCCGGGAAGCGGCCGTTCTTCAGGAGATGGGATGCAATGGCATTTGCTGTGACTGGGCAGCTGTGGGGTGTTGTATTTCTGCCTGTGAACTGGTTGATGGTCTGCCACGCCTTGCGACTAGAATGGGTGAAGTCGATTGATTCGACGACTTCTGTCCATCTAGCCCTACGGGTGATATCCAGCTTCTGGAGCAGTGCTGCTGCAGTCATGTCCACCTCTTCTCTGGAGCTAGCCCTCTGGTGATCACACAGAAGGCGGCTGCATTCCTTGTCCCAACCCGGGATGTAGTTCCTGTTATAGCCCCGTGGGATGGTCTTCTTTGCCGCACCCAGGAGGACCTGGCAGTAGGCTGCATAGGCCGCATCCAGATCGGCTGTGTCTGGGTCTGGCAGGCCAGCTGACCTTCTTTCAGTCTCCTCAGCATACGACTCCCAGTTGGCCTTTCGGAAGTTCCATCGCTTGACGGGTTTCCCTGGTACCGGTTCCACTAGTGCTGGGACTTTAATGATGGATGGCCGGTGATGTGATCGGGGAAACCTATCCAGGATGCGTCTCTCCGGTTTCGGGTCGTTACTGTGGCAGATGGCGAAGGCCAGGTCCGGGTTGGTGGAGGTGTTCCAGCGTGCAGAGAAGAACGTTGGAGGCTCCTTGGGGTCGTACAGCAGCAGAGCATCAGTGTTGGAGGCCCATTCACTCAGCGCCACTCCATTAGGTGTTGTGTGGTTGTAACCCCAGTCTGTGTGCTGACAGTTGAAGTCACCTGCATAGATGGCAGGTGCAGTTATTGATGGGAGTGATGTCACGGACAGCTCCGATGGTGGGGGTTTGTATACGTTGACGACTGATGTTTCCTGGATTTTTGTAACCAGCCACTCGATGTTAGAGCCTGGTGGGGATTGGCTGCTGGCTGACCAGCTTAATTCAGTCCTGACGAACGTTGCCACACCGTGTTGCTTGCTGTAGATGGACCCAGCAAGATGGAACCCAGGAATCTTGAGGATGTTGTCGGATGTGCAGTGTGTCTCCTGCAGGAGCAGAACCGCTGCCTCGTTGGAATCAGCCAGGTGACGCAGGACTTCGAGTTTGGCGGTTGTTAGGCCCTCGACATTGAGTTGAAGCACTGACAGGCCTCGGTTTTCGACGGTCGGGATGACTGCCCGTCCGCCGGTCCTAAGCCTGCCAGCTCGAGCTCGACGAGCTCGACGTTTGGTTGACGACATTCGTTTCACAAGTTGGTCTTGCACCATTTCTTGCTACTTGCAGAGGAGGCCACGTGGAGGCTGTCGTCTTCTCCTCCACCATTAACCCTTTCCGCCTCCTTGTCTTCGCTCACATTCATACATTCATGTGTAAATGGAACATCAATATTACATACGTACATGTTTGATACTGATCAATTATTGTGACAATAATAACACATACTTTCACAATAGTCAATTTAACACATAATCATAACTATGATCGTGGATTCTCTTAGTTAGCAGGTTAAAACACTCAAGCATCTTCAAAGCGTATTTTGACAAGCTGGTGACCTCTAGGTCAAGCTCAAGCGTGGGATTGCAGTCTTCCACCCACGGTATCACTGTCAGCCCCTTGTCCTTACTCAACTCTTAATACATTCATGTGTAAATGAAACATCTGTGCTATGATGCTGCTCAAGTTGCTACTAACTATACAATATTGCAAAGCAGAATAAAATAAAATAAAAAAAAATATATTGCAGCTTACTCTAGCTGTGATTAACATGTCTCATTCTCATTACCTAACGATGAGCATGGGCTTCCCGAGTTAGCAAATTAAAATATTCGAGCAGTTTCAAAGAATATTATAGCAAAACAAAATAATATAACATAATCCAAAATTGTGTGTTGCTGTGCTTCAGAACAAATCTTCATCTAATTGATGACTTTTTAAACTATTAATTTACTACGTTAGGTCAATCTGACTTTGGCACCATCTTCTGGTGAAATTTGGAACAGGAATGGAGGTTTACTGGTTCAACCAACAAATTCCCCTTTACCAATTTAACAATAGTTAATTTTGAAGAACTAACTTTTAAGTAACCCCCACTCAGGCCCCCTTCTTCAGGTCCTCCATGTCAAGCTTTGAAATTTGGAATTTCATCTTAGCCAATTCGTCTGGGTCAAATCCAGCACCATCTTTTACCCTCCTATCCACCATGTAACTCAACAGGTGCCAAGTGCACACATGGACACCCTTATGCTTGAACATGGTGTTCATTATTGACAATCCTTGTCAAGCACAGAAGTCCAACAATAGAAGACCGCTCGGGTTCAGATCGGGGGGGGCGTTCCTCCCAATCACACCCTTCCAGGTCTCACTGTCATTGCCCACGTGAGCATTGAAGTCACCCAGTAGAACGATAGAGTCCCCAGAAGGAGCGCTCTCCAGCACTTCTTCTAAGGACCCCAAAAAGGGTGGGTACTCTGAGTTGCTGTTCGGTGCATAGGCATAAACAACAGTCAGGACCCGTCCCCCCACCCGAAGGCGGAGGGAGGCTACCCTCTCGTTCACCGGGGTGAACCCCAATGTGCAGGCGCTCAGCCGGGGGGCAATAAGTATATAGTATACTAAGTATAAGTATAATAGTATAATATAGTATAATAAGTATAAGTATTTAAGTATAAGTATAATAAGTATAAGTATATAAATGGTTGTTCTTCCAACAGATCTAAAATACTCTTTGGGGTCCCGCAGGGCTCAATATTGGGTCCTCTATTATTTTTGGTGTACATAAACGATTTCTCCATGTCTTGTTCAAATTTTCTCCCTCTGTTATTTGCGGACAATACCAACCTCATTGCCACCCACGATGATTTTAATTCTCTCATTGCAAGTGTGAATGCTGAGTTGTCCGCTGTTACTAAATGGTTCAAAACAAATAAGTTGACACTCAATATAAAAAAATTTAACTTCATGATCTTCTGCAATATAAATAAATCTTACCCCAAAGAACAGACCAAAATTTACATAAACAATAACGAAATCCATCAAGTTACGAGCACCAAATTCCTAGGAGTTATAGTTGACGAACACTTAAACTGGTCTGAACATATTGATTTGGTTTGCAAAAGATCTATGAAAATGCTAGGTATTTCACGAAAAGTTTGTCCCTTGGTCCATCCTTCTGCTCATCTCACTCTATATTATAGCTTCCTGTTTCCTTTACTCAATTACTGCAACATAGTCTGGGCAGCCACATATCCAACATACCTCAACAAATTACTCATCATACAAAAGAAGTTCCTAAGAATGATCTCATTTTCAAATAGATATGAACCATCGGCACCACTGTTTAGAAATTATTCACTACTGTCAATTGGTAAAGTAAATACCGTAATTTTCGGTCTATAAGTCGCGGTTTTATTCATAGTTTGGGTGGGGGGGCGACTTATAATAAGGAGCGACTTATATATTATATACTATTATATATGATCCATACTAAGAACATCAACTTAAAACACAATTTATACTCTGATTCTTCCTTGTTTTGTTATTTTCTATTTGCAGTTTTTCTGTTCCCTTTTAGCTATTCCTACCTGGTGTCTCTTTGATTGCGTCAATATCGCTAAGTATCCATTTTGTCCCGCTTGTTTCTTATTTTGTATAGTGTACCCGTTTATGTATGTATACAAACACAATTGTATATATGCATATATAAATATGATGAATTAATATTTAGCTTGTTATGCTTTTGTTTATTTACCTATATTTTTTAAACACTTGAGTGACATTTGACTACACAGCACTTTGTTTGTTTTGCACTTTGTTTGTATATATAACAGGAGTGGAGCTCTCTACAAGCCCTAGGCTTCGTCTCCCTCCTTGCACTGTTATTGCTGTAATAATATGTGCTAAACAATAAACCAACCAACCAACCAACCTAAGTATGCCCACACCTGCTCGACGCCTCTCACCGTGGGCAACTCCAGAGTGGAAGAGAGTGCAGCGCCTCTCGAGAGGGCTTGTACCAAACCCCAAACTATGTGTGGAGGCAAGTCTGACTATGTCTAGTCGGAACTTTTCTGTCTCACACACCAGCTTGGGCTCCTTTCCAGCCAGAGAGGTGACATTCCATGTCCCAAGAGCCAGCTTCTGCAGCCAGGGATCAGACCGCTAAGGTCCCTGCCTTTGGCCGCCGCCCAGCTCGCTTTGCACCCGACCCCTTTGGCCCCTCCTACAGGTGGTGAGCCCATGGGAAGGGGGACCCACGTTTTCTTTTCGGGATGTGCCCGGCTGGGCCCCATGGACGAAGGCCCGGCCACTAGGCGCTCGCCTTCGAGCCCCACCTCCAGGCATGGCTCCAGAGGGGGGCCCCGGTGACCCGCGTCCGGGCGAGGGAAAACTAAGTCCATATATTTTATTCATCATAAGGGGTCTTCTGAGCCGTGCTTTGTCTGGCCCCTCACCTAGGACCCTTTTGCCATGGGTGACCCTACCAGGGGCATGAAGCCCCAGACAACATGGCTCCTAGGATCATAGGGGCACGCAAACCCCTCCACCACAATAAGGTGACGACTCACGGAGGGGACAAAAAAAATAAAGATTAAGATTCAAGATTCAAGAATTTTTATTCGCCATGTTTGAGCGTGCCAAACAAGGAATTTGACTTCGGTACATCACAGCCTCTGTTCAACATTTAGGTGACTAACAACACTCAGGACGTGTGAAAAATGACAAATATTCTCAAACATCCCCTGATCTTAAACTCCCAGGAGGGCAAGGAAAAACTCAAAACTCCAACTAGGGGAAATGAGAAACCTTGAGAAGAGACCACAGATGGGAGGATCGCTCTTCCAGGATGACCAGGCTGTAATGGATGCAGAGAGGACACATAGTACAAATAATGTAGACAATTCAAAAAAGGTGTGGAGAGCAGGATGTTATTGCACAGCAATGACTGAGACTCTAAGAGTGGTGTGAGTTCATCAGAGCGACAGCCTGGGGGAAGAAGCTGTAAATAAAAAAAATAATACTTTTATTTTTCAACCAACCTTTGGGTCAAACTCTAAATTGTGAAACTTGTTGTGGGGTATGCAAACTGTATCCATCTCTATGCCTATTCATCTGTCCCTTCACCCCCGCTATAGCAACAAAGCCTTCCCTGCGGACTGTGTTCATGCCCCAAGTACAGTCGCTGAAGCACGGGGCCCAGCAGTAATGGATCCCATTCAACAGCCTTTCTCCAGATGCTCACCAACAAAGGTCCTCCAGGCGAGAGCAGGGAGCAGCGGAGGGGAACGACCAGGAGACAGCAATCCGGTAGCCTATCATTAACATACAAAATAAATTGAGGCTCTGCCGTGATGGTTCGAGGTAATGGTGTTATTGTTTCAACTCCTGTGTGTCCACTCAGATTTTGGCAAGTAAATCCCGACTTTTGGAATATTTGCTTAGTTTTGGCAATGTAACCATAATGCGTCCGGCGCGCTGCGGTTGCACGGTCGGACGGAAATGCCGACAAATCATCCAGAGGCGTAGCCAAGACGGGGCGAGCCGGGGCAGTGCCCCAGTTAGGACTCCCTGCGCCCCGGTTGAAAAAAATCGAGCTTTTTCGATTCTTCATTTTCATGCCGTTTTTTTCTTTCGGTCTTGCGCGAATGTGCTTGCGCTATTCTATGTGCGCGATGTTATCCATTCACCGTTTGCCTCCCGGACCCGGATGTTGTTTTAGCGATCAGCGAACGGCGTGGGTGATGTTCGATTTTTTTTCCTGTGGGCGTGCGCCCCTACTGGAAAAATTCCTGGCTACGCCTCTGAAATCATCCTCTCCCGCCTGGATGTAAGATATTTTCTACTTGTGTCAGCGACAGTGAGCGTCCGGCGCGCTGCAGTTGCGTGATCAGACCAAATTAAGCTCCCTGCGAACTGAGGTCCATTTAAATTTTGGAAAGTACATCAGGACTGAAAATATTTTCAAAATTTCAGCGACGCCTCTGTCACAATAATGCGACCAACGCGCTGCAGTTGCGCCGTCTGCGGCGCGCTGCAGTTGTGCGATCGGACAAAATTGGCGCGGTCGGACGAAAATGTGCGGAGAGCGCCCTGTGCCGAAAGGGCGCGCGCCCTGCGAGCACGTCGCCACGTGCGCTGCACCGAGAAGGAGCACCGAGAGGGCCCCCCCCTTCGCGCAGCGCCGGGAGGGCGCAGCGCCAACAGGGCACGCGCGCTGCGCCGAGAGGGCGCCGCACCGAGAAGGCGCCGCGCCAAGGGGGCGCTGTGCCGCGCCGCGAGGGTGGCGCGCTGCGTTGAGAGGGTGCTACGCCGTGAGGTC
The DNA here is from genome assembly GCF_901709675.1 of Syngnathus acus. NCBI lineage: Eukaryota > Metazoa > Chordata > Actinopteri > Syngnathiformes > Syngnathidae > Syngnathus > Syngnathus acus. The sequence continues at coordinate 2,775,579 of NC_051088.1, read as the reverse complement.
GCCGCGCCTAGAGGGCACCGCGCCAAGGGGGTGCGCGCTGCGCCGAGAGCGCACGCACGCTGCGCCGAGAGAGTGGGCCGAGGGTGTGCCGCGCAGAGAGGGCGCCGCGCTGAGATGGCGCTGCGCCGAGAGAGCGCTCCGTCGCACCGAGAGGGCGCCGCGTAGCAGAGAGAACGCCTCGAGGACGCCGCAAGGACGCCAAGAAGTCGCCACGCCGAGAGGTCGCCGCGCTGCAAGTGCAGCGCGCGCTGCACTTGCTGTGCGTGCTGCGCCGTGAAGGCGGGCCGAGGGTGCGCTGCGCGGAGAGCTCAGCGACGGCTCTGTGACAGTGAGCGTCCGGCGCGCCGCGGATGCGCGATCGGATCAAATTAACCTCCCTGCGCACTGAGGTCCATTTAAAATTGGGAAAGTCCATCAGGATTCTAAATTCCTGCGACGCCTCTGTCACAATAATGCGAAGGGCGCGTTGCAGTTGTGCCGTCTGCGGCGCGCTACGGTTGTTCGGTCAGTAGTGCGCTGCAGTTGCGCGATCGGACAAAAATGGTGCAGTCGGACGGAAATGTGCCAAGAGGGCCCTGTGCAGAGAGGGCGCGCGCGCTGGGAGTGCTTCGCCGCTAGCGCTGCACCAAGAGGGAGCACCGAGAGGGCGCTGCGTCGCACAGCGCTAAGAGGACGCTGCACAGCGCCGAGAGGGCACCGCGCCGAGAGGGCGCCGCGGCAGGAGTTGGCGCATTGCCCTCTCGGTGCAGCGCACGCGCCCTCGCCGCGCATTGCCCTCTTGGTGCATTGACCTCTCGGCGCAACGCACGGGCCCTCTCAGCGCAGCGCCGAGAGGGGGCCGCGCCGAGTTGGGTCCGCGCCGAGAGTACTCCACGCCGAGAGGGCGCGCCGAGGGTCCGCCGAGATTGCAGGCGTGCGCTGCGCCGAGAGGGCGCAGCGCCGACAGGGCATTTGTGCTGCGCCGAAAGTGCGTCCCATTTTGGTGGGGTGAGTATGGCGCTGATGTCTCACGTCTGATACAGTTCTCCCTCAACAGAGTTTGAAACTCTCTGCACATGAATTCTGTAACATTGTCTGACCTTATACACTTTACTTTTCCATAAAAGTGCTGTATCCGCGAAGAACTTTTCAGTTGCCTGCAGAGTACGATTTTATTTGCTTTAAGAAAATATACAAACACTGCGTTTGAATAGTCATCTGTGAATGACTGCACATATATGTAACCATCAATAGAATCATTAGCAATTGGACCTGCTAGGTCTGTACGCACCATTTGTAAAGCAGCCTCTGCTCTTGTATCAGGGTTGCTATTTCGAGTTTGTGCAAACTTTCCCTGGATACATACTTTACACTCTCGACTTGGCTTTACAATATCTCCCTTAATTTTCATACCATTGATTGAATATTTATTGATCCCCAGGGGTGGGGAAATTCAGGCCCCAGCAGTATCCATACCACAGAGTGGGTATACAAAAGACACACAGATGGCATAAGCGCAACTCAACAGGCTCTCACAAGGCTGCCACACAACGGCGCCACAAAGAAAGTCAGAAAGTGCTGAAGATAAAAGCCATCAAAGCAAATCAAAGCTAAAAGACAAAGGAAAAAAAGTAACAGCGGCCAACCAGCACCCCTCAATACAAGAGTACACCCCAAAACACACTAAATAGCCTCCACGGGGTCCATAGACAGGTGTAAGGGCAGTCCAGTTCAACGGCGCCCAATGGACCGTGGTCGTGAATCGGTGAAAACATCACAAAGCAGGCAAACGTGTGAGCAGCGTCCTGGGCACCCAGTCGGGGCACGTGCAGATGGTCACCACGGGGCCAGCATGGCGAAAGTTGTTGGTTCCGACGAGCACAAGGGAGCGGACTCCCCACAGGGGTTGCGGCTGCAAGGCCAAGGCGAGGGACCCAGTGATCACTGGCCGGATAAGCAGGAAGCCGTCGTAGAGTTACGCTGGTCTCGACCGATGATCCCGGTCCCAGGAAGAAAAAAAAAATATATCCGATCCGAAGAGATACCGAGGTGCGGTAGAAGGCACCAGCATCGCCGAATGGACAAAAAGACAGAAAGAAAAAGGAGAAAAGAAGGAAATAAAGAGGAAAAGAGAGAACACTGCTGGGAGGCAGCCACTCACGGCGCCATCTACACAGCTGACTTCACCCACCACACATCAACCTGCCACCTCCAGAGGTTCTCGGACGACTCCGCCATCGTCGGTCTCATTAACGACGGAGACGAGACGGAGTACCGAGGACTGAATCACAGATTCGTGGACTGGTGCCAGCGGAACCGCCTCCAGATTAATTCTGGAAAAACAAAGGAGCTGGTGGTGGACCTCCGCCGGCGCAAAGTCCCCCCCTCACCGGTGAACATCCAGGGAACGGACGTAGAGATTGTGGACTCTTACAAGTACCTGGGTGTTCACCTGAACAATAAACTGGACTGGACTGGTAACACTCAGGCCCTATACAAGAAGGGCCAGAGCAGACTCCACCTGCTGCGCAGACTGAGGTCCTTCGGAGTGAGGGACGGCCTCCTGAGGACCTTCTACGACTCTGTGGTGGCGTCCGCCATTTTTTATGGGGTGGTCTGCTGGAGCAGCGGCATCACTGCAGCGGAGAGGAAGAGGCTGGACAAGGTGGTGAAGAAAGCCGGCTCTGTCCTGGGCTGCAGTCTGGACCGGGTGGAGGTGGTGGGGGAGAGGAGGATGGTGGCTAAGCTGTCCTCCATCATGGACAACGTCTCCCACCCCCTTCATGAGACTGTCAGAGCCCTGGAGAGCTCCATCAGTGACCGGCTTCGTCACCCACGATGCACCACCGAGAGGCATCGCAGGTCCTTCCTCCCTGCCGCCATCAGACTGTACAACCAGGCTAAATAACTGTAGCTAACGGACAAATTACGTGCAATAATAAAGTGCAATAACCGTATGTGCAATCATATGTGCAATATCTGTCTACCTCATACTCTTTTTACCTGCTTTTGCACAGTTTTTTTTTTTTCTTCCCTTGCACTATTTTTTTATCTAATATTTTTTTATCTCCACTGTATATTGTGTATTGTGTACATACTGTCCATATTTTTTTAATTATATATATCTTTTACCTTTTTGAATCTTTTCCCCCCTTCCCCGCATGCGTGTGTGCGTGTATGTTAAGTGTACTGCTGCTTACAAAGGAGTTTCCCCATTGAGGGAATAATAAAGGATTATCTTATCTTATCTTATACCAAGAATTCACCACATTCTGTAGTTTGAGCACATCCTTGTAGTTGCAGTGGCCTAATATTTCATATGCCATGTCTGCATGTAATGACAAGTATTACATTGGTCAACATCATCACTGTCAGTGTGTAGATAATACAACTTGCCGTATACATAGATGTTGAATTTTGTACAGTCTTTATATATCAGCACGCTTTGTCCTTGCTTGAAAATGACTGTTGCTCCACAGGCAGTGGCTGACTTGACCGAAAAGATGTCTTGCGGATAGGAGGGTATGAACAACGCATCCCTCAGTTGCCCTGTGTTGTCCACCAGGATCACCTCTGCAATCCCCTTGCGCTGAGCAACACCTCTGCACAAGGTGCCATCTGCCAGCTCAACACAGTGCGTATGAGTGAATGAGTCATCAAAACTTTTAAACTTGGATATATCCGTGACAATATGGGAAGTAGCTCCAGTGTCGACCATCATCCCTTTCTTCGTGATGATGCGCGCTGGGTGCTGGTCACTAGCGATGTCCGCGTCCTTGATCCTAAAGGCGTAGTCGGCTGCTTCCGATCCTGATCCGTTGCCGCTCTCATCTGCGACTTTCCTTGCGCCATCTTGCTTCTCCTTACGTCTACATGTGGCGTTGTTGTGGGTGTCATCTTACAATGGCCGCACCAAATCTTTCGTCGACATGCTTTCGCCTGAATATCGACATGTTATGTCGATATCTTCATTTCTCCTGTCCCGTGGCTTTGCGGGTCCCCACCTGGCTCGTGAAACAGTGTGCATCACATTGTCGCTGGTCTCTGCTGTAGTTAGGTTCTCTGTAGCTTCATAACTACGCAGCTTCATTTTGAAATCGACAAACGTTATCGTGTCTTCATGGTGGGCTATGTTTATTGCAAATGGTTTGAATTGTTCAGGCAGTCCCCTTAAAACCATAGCAATTAGAGGCCATCTCCAAACGTCTCACCTGCATTCCGCAGCGCCGTAATGGTGGCCTCCGCCCTGATGATGTAGTCCGTTGCCGTTTCTCTGCTCAATTTCTGGACCTAAGTCAGCGTGATGTACAGGTTGCTAATGCGGGCCTTCCCCTTCCCGGCATAATACTCTCGCAAGATCTTCCAAGCTTTTCTTCCATTGTCCGGTGCATCTCTCATAATTAATGAAAGGCTTCTGTCATCCAAAAACTATAAACTCAGCATAAGCATTGGCGTTCTTCTTGCCATCGGCTGCTCTCTCTTCCTTGCTGTTTGGTTCTTCCAGAATAGTTTTCTTCAATCCTAATAAGTGCCAATGTATAAGCATTTTGGTCTCCCGCAACTCGTACTTCGTTTCATCTCCGTCGCACATGAGTCGAGGCAGCCTGCTTGTTCCTCGAGCCTCCATGATGCTCTGTTAGGCGTTAGCACAGAGTCCGTCGCAACTTTTAGTCGGCTTAAAACACTCTTCTCCGAGTTGCTCGGTTAGTGTTTTCTTCACGGCAGTTGTTAGCTGTGTGTCCAGATCTCAACCTGGAGAAGTGGATTGCACTCTGTCAGGCCTCTACACTAAGACCTGTCCAGCTTGGGTGTCCCACCTGAAGATTAAAGCTTCTGCTGGTATAGCTCTTAGGGTCACTGAGGCACGCAAACCCCCTGACCACAATAAGGTGGCAATCTCTCAGGGGGGGGAACATATAATATGAATGTTATATTAACTATTATTTGAGTTGTTGTTAATCAGTAGTTATATCACGGATCATTACGACGAGTTTGGTGGAGTTTTTACTGCTTCTTCCAACTCCTACCGCGCTGACTGTAACTTGACACTCGCTGGCTGCGTCTTGCCTCATTTGCATACTCACAGTGATTGGATGTTTACGGAGGGGCGCGGAGTCCTGACAGCAGGCTGTGTGAGGACACACACTGCACCGACATGAGAGAAGAGAGGGGGCTGATTAACGTGTGTTTCTATCAGCGGATTTTTCACTTCTAAAAGTTTGATTCGAGGGGGCAGGACATCTGTTTGAGGGGGCATTGCCCCCTCTTGCCCCTGCGTAGAGCCGGCACTGATCTCGGATATGCTGTATGCTTTGTTCAAATAAATCTAAAGATATTAAAGTCAAACAAAGTTGATATAAATTACAAACAATAACAAACATAAAATTTCACAAAACAATAATGACCAGATTTTTGGATTCAACCCTGATATTAAGCAGCGTTCCAGTGTGCAACGGAAAGTATTGATCGATGTGGTATTAATATAGTGATCAATAACAACTAATCAAGTACCATTGAAAACAGCATTACACCTCAGAAAACATGACCCTAAATTGGATGAGTTCAACACACCATTCCTTTCTTCTCTAGAAATAACAAGACTCCCACACAGACATTTGAACACCATTGCTAAGCGGTTCAGAAAATGGATGGATGGATGTTACAGCTGTACCATCCTCCTCCTGCAGGCTCCCTGCAAAGCATTGAATTGATTAACTATACTCCTAAATACAACCCAATTTGTCTTAAAAGTTGGACTGAACTTCCAGGGTTGGTCCATTTTTAACTCAGCAGTTTTAATGGTGAATGAGTATATGCCTTCAGTATTTCATTTTTCAAGACAAGTTCAAAAGTCAATTGTCCTTCTACACCGGTGTACAAACAGAACAGCCATTGTTTTATTTATTTTATTTATTTTATTTATTTTATTTATTTTATTTATTTTATTTCATTGTATTTAATTTAATACCATATTTACAGCTGCCACAATATATTATACAGCAAATTATGATTTAAATTACTTTAATGTTGCGATCATGTGAGAGATGGAAGAAACCTGGATCGGGTGCTCTAATGAAGACTGACACCTAGTGGCCTAAACTTAACACAGATAAAAACATTAAGGCCAGAAAGAGAACATTTCAGAGAAAATCCCAGACTAATACGCTGTTTGAGCTTTAAATCACTTACAGATGTATCTTAAAGTAGTAATAGATTTAGCTTGTTTGGGTTTCAGCAACACTAATTGCAAGAGTGTGTATTTTATATTACTCCTGCAGAGAGACAGGTTTAATTTCAGTTTAGTACTCTTTGTGAAAGGGAGCACAGATAGTTTGGGAGCGTGGCGTAATTGGAAAATCTATATCAACAACAATCAGGCCAGCCAGGATAATTCAATGGAGGTATCCATGGAATTAATTTTATTAAATACATTTCAGAGATCCCTTCTGTATGTACAAAGAAGATGTACTGGAGATGATTGCATGAGACTTGAGACTAGACTTTCCTCCATGTCTGAAAGAGGGAGGTCTGTGCCCGTTTCCCTCCAAGTTCTCATCACTGAGATTCTTGGCCTCTGGAACCTTTCATCGTGAAACTGGTGATTTCTGTGGTGTAAATGAAGCAACAGTGTAGAACAGTTCAAAATGTCTGCAGTGCAACTTGTGACCTGAGAAAACTATACAGTAATCATTGCTACAGCTATGCTGCGCAATTTCCCGAAGCAGCACACCTGTCCTGACCCTCCAATGGAAGACCATAATGATCCAGATGTTACTGCAATGGTGGTAGAAAATAACTGAGGACCTGCACTTTCACACTGAAGCGTTCACGATCAGTCAGAAAAGTTTTTTTTTTTAAACCATGAAATGAATGAATATGGCTTGTTTTTGCTTGCATTGTGTTGTTGATATACAACAATAAGGTGCCAAAAAATGATTAACTTAACCATGGCTGACCAAACTATGCTCAAGTGAGAAAAAAAATATTTTCACAATTTTATTTCATTACACAGCTTTCCCATGCCTCTTCTAATTTCATATCCAATTCAATCTGTAAAATTATAATTTTCATGTCATGCTCATCTAATATTTCATTTTCTGCTCATGAAATTTTAAGGCTAACCTTTCGTGCATGGACACCCTTCTTGGTCTCATGCCTCTTCTAATTTCATATCCAATTCAACCTGTAAAATTCTCATTTACTCAATTATGGATAAATAACTTTAAGACAACTAAAGGGCTATATTTAAATTCCATTAGCAAAACCCACATGTACATATCCATTGGTTTAAAGTCCATGTGTTTATATGTATTAATATATTTTACCTGTATAAGCAGCATGGACTAATAATTTTATGTACATATACTCTGACAACATTAGCAGCACGTTTTAGAAGCTCAGCATGACAATGATAAAGCATTTTGAGATGCCAAAGAAACAATGAGGTCTAAAAGTTGGCTCTTTTCGGCTTTTTCCCCGAAGGAGTCGCCACAGTGAAACACCCGTTTCTGTCCAGATGATTCGCATGAGAAGTTTTGGCTCAGTTTTTACGCCGGATGCCCTTCCTGACGCAACCCAGGCCGCGGCGATGAAATTTCATAATCCTATCAGTAACTAATCTGTTCACAGTCAGCATAACTATTTTGGAGATTAACTATAGACCAAGAATGTGTAGTTACTGTAAATTACGTGATTGCAGGAAAATCAGATGGGAGGAACTCCATGGTGACAGCGAAGGTGGTCATCTTCGTGACTGAGACAGCCAAGGATGGGGAGCCCAGACAGAAAGGCCTGAGCAACAGACACCCAAGGATGCTGATGAGACCTGTCTTCATCAGGTGGGAAGTCAAGGCAATAGGCCTGAAGTGCTTAGGCTCCTTGGGGCGCGGCACCTTCGGTACGGGGACCACGCAGGAGGTCTTCCACAGGGCTGGAACTTTGTTCAGGCTCAGGTTCAGGTTGAACAGGTACATGACCACGCCACTCAGCTGGTCCGCACAGTCCCTGAGTAGTCTCGGACAGATGCCTTCCCTGTTTTGATCTTTCTGAGGTGACTCCTCACCTGAAGATCTGTAAAGGTGAGGGGGGTGTTGGAAGACTGGGGTGATGGAGTGAAGACTGAGGAGTGGGGTGGGAGGCGGTTGTTGAGCCGGCAGGAGGGCTGGAGTGTCGAAGGTGGCAGGCTGAGGTGCGGAGCGGGGTGAAGGGGCGGGGGGAGGTGGAATCAAATCTGTTGAAGAACAGATTGAGTTCATCCGCCCAGTCCTTGTCCCCATCAGCTGGTTTCCGATCAACCCCTTTACCATGGCCCGAGATGGATTGCAGACCCCTCCAGACTTTTCTGCCGTTGTTAAGCCCCATTTGCTTCTCCAGCCTCCTCCCGTAGTTCCCCTTCCGGATCTTCAGCCGGAGTTCCTTCCTACATCGTTGTTATAATTGTAATAAAGTAATCCCTCATTTTTCGCTGGGGTTACGTTCCGAAAAGAACCCGTGATAGGCAAAATCCACGGAGTAGAAACCTTTATTTTTTTACCATTATTATACATGTATAGTATTGAAACCAAACAACAAAACCTGTTTTCAGGCCCAAGCATTTGTTTAACAAAGAGAAGTTTCTTTCTTACAAATAACTACAGTAAGAGTTTTAATCATTTTTGTCCAGATGATTTGCATGAGAAGTGTTTGGCACAGTTTTTACGCCGGATGCCCTTCCTGACGCAACCCTCTGCATTTACCCGGGCTTGGGACAGGCACAGGGGAGACACTGAGGCTGCATATGGTTCCCTGACCGGGAATCAAACCCAGGCCGCGGCGGTGAAAGCTCCGCATCATAACCACTGGACCATCAGGGAAATTGAATTTTACTGTGTATTCTTATGGAAATATTTGATCCAACATATGACTATTTCAACATACGAAGTAGGTCCCGGAACGAATTAAATTCATATGTAGAGGTTTGACTGTACTGGAAAATCTCCCCCAGAGTTGGTCACTGGCTCCCAAACATTACAAGACATTGTTCTTGACCCAAGATGACGATGAAGGTGGTGAGGAAGAAATCCAGGCTCCCTTCATTTTCAGTTTTGAGGAAAAAGAAGACGGATTTGCTCATGAGCGAGATCAGAGACAAAGGGACGTCTCTGCAATGTACAACCCTGACCTCTGACAGTAATACTGACACTAATAGTCACCAGTAGTACAGCTAGTCAATGTGACTATTAGTACTTGGTGTTTCCATGTAGCCTCTCCTTCGTTTGATTTTATTTAGTGTTGTTTACTTCTTGTTTTTAGTTGTTGTTATTGTATGTTTATTCTGTTAAGTTTACTAATTAGTTTACTCAATGTAAAATAAAGATATCAATATTGATGTTTATCTCAAACATTCATCCATCCATCCATTTTCAGAACCGCTTAGTCCCCACGGGGGTCGCGGGTGTGCTGGAGCCTATCCCAGCCGTCATCGGGCAGTAGGCGGGGGACACCCTGAACCGGTTGCCAGCCAATCACAGGGCACACAGAGACAAACAACCATTTGCACTCGCACTCACACCTAGGGGCAATTTGGAGTGCTCAATCGGTCTACCAAGCATGTTTTTGGGATGTGGGAGGAAACCGGAGTATCCTTATAATCCATGCAGATATTTATTGCCATGAGACAAGATTACAAAATAACTTGTCATTTTTAATTAAAAAAGGAATGGTTTTACCAGAACAAGACTGGTACCCCAAACTAATCAATAATGCATACTAAGAAAATAATGAATATAGTTATTAGTTCATTAATAGTATTGACAGCCTAAAACTGTTTTGGCACCGGAGCCTACTGAGACTATGATAGTTTTTTCCTGACAGCAGAAACAGACCACGGGAAGGGTGATTAAGGTCTCTGACATCAACTCTGTGAGGATGAATACTTTATTAATCCCAAGCACGGAAATTACAGTGCATCAGAAGAATTACAGTGACAAAATCGAGTATAAACTACCGGTTCAAAATAGCAATATATAATGTAATATGTGATGGCATGGGGCATGAAAGATCTTATAGCCTGCGAGGAATTCGTTGTAGACATCTGAAGGGGAGGGGACAGGGGCATTAATAATTTTGCTGGTGATGTTGATGCGAATATTCATTTTTGATGAACATTCTAAGGCTTATTTATCAATGAAATCTCTTCATCCATCTACCCTAGTGTGGTTATAGAAATTAAATAGAAAATGCAAAAGGAAAACTACCTGGCCGCCCGCTACTGTGCGCAGGTAACGTGTCTACTAAGCTACCTATTCACAATGATTGGTTAATGCGTAAAGAAATGTACTGAACATGAAAACTACTTGTCTGCTTCATATATCAACATGTTTACTAAATTAATATGATTTGTAAGCTTATTTTGAACGTGAAACGCAATTCTAAATATATAGTAATTTAGAAAAATAGTATTTAATAAAAACAACTTATAACTGTTAAACCCTTGTGTGTTTTAAATTATTAAAAGTATTTTCAATAAAGCTAAACTAATATTAAAAAAATGATTATTTGCTCGACTAGATTGTAAATCCATTCGTTTGCAATAAAGTAAAATAAATGAATTGGAAAAATAAAAAAAGAAGTCGACGGTGCTGTCTTTGGTGGAAAGTGGGCGGGATTGATTCTGGTGGGCTGGACTGTTTCTGGAGCAGCTCCAACCAGTGGCTCTGCAGCAAGCTGCCACTCAAAAATGTTGTGAAAGCTCTCATGCATTTTAACAACAGTCTCTCCAAACTTCACCTTATAGCCATAAATTACCATAGCAAAATATTATTGTAAAACACATTTTCCATCCATCCAATTCCTGAACCGCTTCATCCTCACAAGGGTTGCGGGTGTGCAGTAGTCTTTGGGTGGTAGGCGGGGTACACCTTGAACGAGTTGCGAGCCAATCACAGGACACATAGACAACTAACCTAAGGACAAGTTAGAGTGCCCAATTGAGTCTTAGTAATGTGTGAAGAAACCAGATTCCCCAGAGGAAAGCCACGCAGGCAGGGGGGGAGAACGTGCAAACTCCATGCAGGAAGGCCCGAGCCGGAATCGAACGACAGGCGTGCTAACCCGTGCACCACGTACCACCTTGTAAAACACAATATAAATATATAAATACTGTAATAGTAAAAGCTCTGCTGCAACTGGCTGGCTCTCGTTTCAAATTCACAAACATTGTGAAGCTCATGTGTTACAAAATTTGTGATTGGCTGTTAGTACATCAGCAACATTTCAATGCCACAAATTTCAAATAGCAGCGAAACTAGTGGCCAATGATCAGCCACTCAGGAAAACTAGTTATAGAACACTACACACGACAATTCCGTTGCCTTTGGCCGAGTCTCCAAGAGATTGCACGAAATTATGGTCATGTTATTAGCACTCAATGCACCACACAAGTGATTGATTGTCTGTATAAATATGTGCAATGCAATGAACGGTTTCACAAACTGTTGACAATAGAGGATGAAAACATTTAACTGTACATTTTGGTATAATTTGTCAATAACATTTGTGAATGTCTGAATGTCAATCAAGAGGAATGAATCAGTTGCCTTTTTTATGTGACATTTGGAGTGTGAATTTTCCTTGAGCTTCCGGGGTCAAATTTTGTGATTTAAGACAGCCAGACAGGAAGTGTAATGAGTCACAAGTAGGATGTAATCCAGGTTCACCATGTGGGAGGCATACATACTTGACTTGTCCATGTTCCCCCACCCTCAATCATCTTCACCAGTCAGGTGTTTGTAGCAGCAAGATATTCCAGCTCATCACTCTCCTCCGGTCCCCTGAACTCTTCACAAGGCTGCACACCATCTGGTTGCCCACAAGTCCAGAGCAAAACATGACGTGATATACACTAATGTGAGGCATGTACTTATGGACGTCATTTCAGACAATTTTTGTAATCTTACCTAAGGTATGGGGAGACATTGACTGGAGAAGACCTGGAGGAGAGGAGATTTCTGGTAGACCTGCTCCTGGTCCCGTTCCAAAATGAGGGCCACTTGGGGGCATGTGTGACAAATGAGGTCCCATTCTGTACTCGGTCTCAGAAGTTTCTCTGAAAAGGGACGTTGTGGGCCCAGCTCGATTTTGGTTCTGGTCACCGGTGGGTGGGCATAAAGATAACAGTTCAGAGTTGAACTGGCTCCCAGCAGAAAGGTCATACTGAGAGAAACCTCGACTCTCATCAGTTTCACAAGGACTCTCAAATGAGGAGGAAGCATGGAGAGAGGATGTCAGCGGCGGGAGTGAGGAGAAGGAAGAGTGAGGCTGGAGTGAGGGTGGGTAAGGCGGTAGAGAGGAGTAATGAACAGGGAGGCGGGAAGTAGCTATGGAAGAATGAAAAGAATTCTTAGAGAATGGAGGAGGAGGGGGGAGGGTGGGGAGGGAGCCTATGGGTGGGTGGTAGGTGTTCTCTCGGGGTCCCAGATTGGACAACTGCTGGGTCACAACCTCCACACTGGAGTCTGAAGAGTGAGGATATCCATGGGAAACACAGTGAGGAGAAGGACGGTCGTGCTTTCTGGCCAGGTTACTGATGTCCTGAAGTTTGTTAAACACCTGAAAGGAGGTCAAAAGTCAACAATCAGGACTATGTGCTCAGCATGCCATCTGTCTCCTTTTGAACGTTTTCAGACGCTTTCACTTTGCTCAACAAAGACAGCTTTTTTCCCCATGTCACTGTGTATTTTTTATAAAGTTAAACGTGAAATGAAGGGTCACTCCTGAATTTCCCAGCTTCAAATGAAATGTAACCATATTGTTTTTTTTGTGCTTGCTTTGTTCGTCTTTGCTTAAAGTGTACCTCCAGAGGTCCCATATTGAGGTCTTGCTGGAGAAAGAGAGCAATAATGTAAAGTTTGATCAGAATCTAGTCTTCTTATTTTTGTGTCTAGTCTTGTCTTTGCCAAAATAATCCCCCTCTCTACTGTTTAATGCACGCCGTCATGTTGGGACAGATGACGTCATGACGTTGACACCCACCTACGATTGAGTAATAGCGAGATCGCTTGCCTATGGATGGAAAACTTTTTTTCACGAGGTGACTATTAATAGGAGATCCCTCGCCACTTAGCGCTTCATCTTTTGCAAATGCGTTATTTTGCGAGTTTATAAGTGACGGGAGAACGGCTGTTATGTTCACAAACACGCGGACAACGGCTACGTGCTCACTGTCGTTTATTTTACATCACACACACACTCACCGTTTTTCCGACCAACAAACTGTTTTACGGCAGTCACGTCACACTCTTGTACGTAAAGTCACACACCACATTCACCCCCCCCTTCGCAGAATGCCAACCCACGACAACAAGTTAGTGCAATATAACGTAACAGACTGGAACATAGTCAACCTATCTAGGTAAACCGGGTAGACTACCAGTTTACCTGCATAGCCCTGTGGATTATTGTGCCATGTGACGGGCACGGGTGTTGTGAAGCCATTACATAGTCGTTCAGGTAAGAGGGCCTCTGGCGAACCCGGACAGGGCAGGGCACCCAAGGATGCTGATGAGACCTCAACAATTTTTTTTTAGAGTTGTAACATTGGCAGGTTACTATATAAGTGTGTGGATTGCAGGAGTAGAGTACCGACTTTTTGACTCAACCCGTACAGAGGTGCGAACTTTGGCAGGGTAGAAAAAGCGGTCCAGCTCTGAACACATTCCTGAGCTCAGAGAATCAATAATAATATATTGGATCAAATACAACCCACCCTATGTGAGTATGTTTTTTATTGTGTTGGTGTGAATACCTTCGTTAAGCAGAAGAAAAACCAACAAGCATTGAGTAATTTGGGCATAGACAATCGGTGTTAGTTTATGCCGCGGGGTGCGACTGGCGCACTCCCCATTGAGGAAATCCAACACAAGGAGGTTGGCTTGTTCGAAAGATTGGGCGCACCTTCAGTGAGGAGGCCAATGCTTCAGCTGAGTGTGGCCGTTTAAAGTGTTTCCTTTTTGGATAGGTAGAGGATGTGGTACCCCGTACGTGGGCTTCAGGAGAAATGTAAGTCAAATGGAACCTTACCAATTTCAACCGAATATGTAACAACTATGAACAATTCAGCTTACATATAAAGCCTCTAGGAACACGTCGTGTTGGCCCATGTTGGTGACTGGTGGAAAGAAATAGACATGACAGCTCGGGCACTTCAGCTGCAGGGAGGCTGTTCATTTCTCTTAAATCAGCCACAGAGAGGCTAATCCTTGTAAATTTTGGTGCCAATCTTTTTGGACGTTTTAAGCGATAGACTGTACAATGATTTCCAATAGGGAAATTGTGATCGCTTCCTTCCGTGGCGTAATCAACCAAGCCATGGATGAGAGGGGTCAAGTGTCTATTTTTAATGGCATTCGTTCTTTCATTATTTCTCCAAAATGAATGGACAAAATATAAAATGCTAACTTTTTCATTTTCCTGATAAAACATACATAATCCATACATAAATAAAATTTACTGAAAAATGAACCATCTTTGCTTTTGTGTTCCTTTATGTATTCTTTAATTTTTGTGATTTTTTTTAGAGATATTTTTATGTTTTGTAAATTGAGCATAAGTATGCACAATAACTCACACAGCGAATTATGATTATTTCTATAGAAGTGATAGTCTGGATCAAGAGGTTTTGTGGTGTTTCACCAATCTCTCAATTTGCTGCTCAATTGTATTACTACAACTAAATTAATCATTACAGCTGTAAAGATGTCCCCTCCTACCATTTTTGCAACAAACAGCTTTTATAGTTTCAACCATCTATGAATAATCGATACTTGATAAAATCAACGAGGTGCTTGACAAGGTCTACCACAACTATATATGACGAATTATTTGGCTTTTGTCAAACAACTTGTCAATTCCTGACATTTACCACTTGTTGCCGTTGCACTTTGTTGCTCACCATCACTGGTGGAAACGCTGCAGGAAATGACGACCATACTAAAAATAATTGGTCTTTCGACACTGCAGAGCGCGATCCTCACCCTAACCCACCACACACTGACCACGGTGCAAGACCGCGAAGAATATCTCATTCCTGTCTAGCGCGCGCATGCACGAAACAAGCCACACCCCAGAAATACAGATTGCCCAGTCATACAACTGAACAGCGAGAGAACTAAAATAAAATACAGCTGATAATTTGGCACACTTTTTGTTAATTTTAGCGGGTAGCCCATGTTCTTTTTGGTCCCCCAACCCGATCCCTCAAAACGGACTGGAAAGTTAACATACACTCCCAGCACCAGTTTAGACAGACACAAAATTAGATGGATGGGTCAGAACAGGACATAGGAACGACCCATACATATACATAATGACTCATTTCAACAGGCAGTCAACATTTTTCTTCCATTTTGGGTGACTTCCAAATTTAACTTGGCCAACTACAAGTAGGAAAATTACCCAAATGGTCACCAATCAAAAGCAATTATTTGCTAAACCAGGGGTCGGCAACCCGCGGCTCCAGAGCCGCACGCGGCTCTTTAGCACCCCCCGAGCGGCTCCCTGGAGCTCGTGCGTGAAAATGGAAAAAGATGTTGTTTTGTTTGTTTTGTTTTTTTAAATATGGTTTTTAGATGCATCTAAAAATCATGACACAAACATTCTTATGCTGTAGAAAATGTATGTAGTTGTAAATACAGTGGAGCCTCGGTTTTCGAACGTCCCGGTTCTCGAACAAATCGGTATTCGAACAAAAAATTCGAGATTTTTTTGCTTTGGATGTCGGACGAAATTCGGTTGTCGAACCTCGCGAGATGAGCCGAGAGGACCCGCATGCCAACTGACTCCGTTCGTTGTTACATTCTCGTTAGTCTGAGGATTGCATCAACTCTAATCATGCTTCCAAAGCAGGGGTGTCCAAACTTTTTGCAAGGAGGGCCAGATTTGATAAAGTGGCCCGGGGGCCAATAGTTTTTTCGGACATTTTTTAACTACAAAAATGTCACGCAAATACACACTGTTATAAAACAAAATTCATTGTCACAATTGTCTTTATTTTTCAAATGACAAAATAACCAAATATGTGTCACTCAGGCAGACTCTAAAAACACAAATTCTGCCTTTCATTCATATCTGAAGAGTCAGATAACATTGAACAAACTGTATGAAATACCTTAAATTTACATGAGTTTAAAATTACTTTTGCCTCATGAACATTTTAAACGGGAGTTATAAGTAATGCAAAGTTGTCTGTTATTATTAAAACTTAAAACTAGTGAATTTTGCTCTTGTCATTTACATTATCTTTCAGAAAATAATAGTTTGTGTCAGGTCTACAGGTCCATAACATCAACAGTCTTAACATGGCCACTTTGTAGCTTGCTTTAGTAATATTTATTTTTGACTCACAGTCCCGTGTGAAGAATCGCTGTTGTGATGCCAGTTCAGCTTGGAGCTGCTTCACTTTATCAGCTCCCTGTTAGCTGGTCGTTTGTGTTCGCATGTTTAGTCTGATAGTGTCTCTTTAAGTTGAAATCCTTAAACAAGGCAACCGTCTCTTTACAAATTAGACAAACACAATTGCCTTGATTTTCAGTGATGTACAGTAATCCCTCGCTACATCACGGTTTGTTTATCGCGGTTTAACTACATCGCGGATTTTTTTCCCAAATTGAAAAAAAGAATTAAAAGTCAAAATAAAACTTCTAAATTGAGGAATTATGGCACAAAACTTGCCCACACGCCAGCAGAAGGCAAGGAGTGCCCACACAATTGCAGTGCGTACACTTGTACCTTTTTAAAAAAAAAAAAAAAGTTATTATAATAAGAGTTCTAAAAACATATTTACAGTGTTGTACCTTGTTATAGAAAATTGTTATAATAATAAAAGAGTTCTAAGAACATATTTACAGTATGTACACTTCTACCTTGTTATAAAAAAAATTATAATAATAAAAGTTGTTCTAAAAACATATTTACAGTTTGTGTTAAGAATTCTCCATGTTATTTATGTTATTCAGCCATGCTTTGATTTGAGGTAGGGTGATTTATTTTGAAGGCGGTTTTCAGGCGATACCACTTCCTTTTTTACGTTCTTGTACATATGTCGGTTACAGTGGTACAGGAGTCATTGGCGATGTAAGTGTGTCTCCTAACAAGAGAAATGAATGATCACATGTGTCTAACCTTTAGGACAATGTAGTATTGCTCCAAATGTTCGTTTAATTTCCTTTAGAGGTCCGTTTGCGCATGTTCACACGATCGCGAATTAGCATCTTTCCGCTAACTCGTTAGCCTGCCCAGTACTTCTTCTTTGCTGCGGGCCAATAAAAACTGGCTCGCGGGCCGCAGTTGGCCCGCGGGCCGTAGTTTGGACACCACTGTTCCAAAGGAAGCAAGTGGGAGCAGTAAAGCCATCCTAAAACACAAAGACCTCTTAAAACAATGCGACAGTGAGCGCCCGGCGCGCTGCGGTTGCGCGATCGGAACAAATTAAGCTACTTGCGCACTAGGTCCACTTAAATTTTGAAAAGTACATCAGGACATTAAAAATATTTTCCAAATTTCAGCGACGGCTGTCACAATAATGCGACCAGCGCGGTGTAGTTGCGCGGTCGGCGACGCGCTACGGTTGCGCGTTCGGCGGTGCGCTGCAGTTGCGCGATCGGAAGAAATTAAGCTCCCTGCGCACTGAGGTCCACTTAAATTTTGGAAAGTACATCAGGACTTTTAAAATATTTTCTAAATTTCAGCGACAGCTCTGTCACAATAATGCGACCAGCGCGGTACAGTTGCGCGGTCGGCGACGCGCTACGGTTGCGCGTTCGGCGGTGCGCTGCAGTTGCGAGATCCGACAAAAATGCGCAAATGAAAAAATGCTTAAAAAAGGCGTGTTTTTTTTGTTTGTTTTTTGGGCTTGGAACGGATATATGTTTTCCCATTATTTGTAAACAATTCGAACGATTCACTTCTCGAACAGCCTTCTGGAACGGATTGTGGTCGAAAACCGAGGCTCCACTGTATATTAAAAATACCGAATTTCAGAATGGCGCAAAATTGCGTCATAGCAAGCGACACAGCACAGGCAAGTTGTAAACAAACAGGTGTGTGAGTTACGGGCCATGGATTCAAAAGGCAAAAAGAGAAAGATTGATGATGAGAACAGAGGGTTTAAGAAAGAATGGACTCAACTATTTGCTTTCATTGCCAATGCTGAAGGATTGCCTGAATGTTTGATTTGCAATGAGAAGTTGTCAAATATAACAAGAAGAGCAATTTGGAGCGACATTTTCAGCTAAAGCATGCTAAATTTGCTGCCGATCACCCAGATGGAACTGAGAGGAAGGTTGCAATTTGAGGAACGAAAAAACATTTTCAAGAAGTGGATAGCATCTCCAAACTCTACTACTGCTGCAAGTTTTGTTGCAGCCCGGGAGATAATAAAGCGCAGAAAACCATTCACCGATGGCGAATACATGAAGGATTAATTCGTTCAAATATCAGAGTGCCTATTTTCGGACAAAACCGAGATCATTCAGAAAAACAGTGAAGGAAATGGTAATTTGAATGGCAAACAATATCACCGATCAGCAAATCAAGTACATCAATTCAGCTCCAGCTTTCTCAATTGCCTGTGATGAGTCGTGTGACGTGACCGATATCGAACAGACAGCTCTGCTATGCAGGTACGTGAACTCTAATGGGCCGCAAGAAGAAATTGATACCACTAAAAGGCCAAACACGGGGGGAGGACATCTGCAAGACTGTGCTGCAGTGTTTAAATGACAGAGATGCACACTGGCCACCTGATTTCAGTCACTACAGACGGCGCACCGAGTATGAGAGGGTCACAAAAGTTTGTCCATTGCATATTGCACCAAGAGGCGCTGTGTGCGTAAACATTCCCACCGGAGTGTATGGCGGTAATGAACCTTGTCATCCATATTGTGAACAAAATAATCGCAAAAGCATTAAACCACCGCCAGTTCCGTGAATTGCTAGATGAAGTTGACAGCGAATATGCCGATATCCTGCTGTACAACAAAGTCCGCTGGCTATCCAGCGGCGACGTTTTGCGTCGCTTTGTTGCTTTTTTATTTGTAGCCTACTTAATCATTTTAATAGTAGGCATACAGCTCATGTATTGACAGTTTATGTTGCCTTATAAAAAGCTTTTAGATTTTTGCGGCTCCAGACAGGTTTCTTTTGGGGGGGGGGGGGGGGGGGGTCAATATGGCTCTGAACATTTTGGGTTGCCGACCCCCAGGCTAAACTAAATTGAGAAGCTTAGCCTAATCAGTTAAATGTGGGCAGTACAATGGTGATTATGTTGAGGGCTCGACATTAAATGGGTGGAAGGGCCCATTCATATCTGCTTCCAGCTTTAAATTGTCCTTGGATGTTTACTGATACTATAAGATGTACAGTATACCACTTGTATATATATTTCCTCTTTTTTTTTCTTTGTATGTGTGTGTGTGTGTGTGTGGAGGGGAGGGCACTCCTCTGCCACTCCAGGTAAACCTTCTTAAAACCGCCACTGTCCAACAAACATAGTACAACAAAATATTTCACAAGGATCATGGTTGGTGTGTTTTCGATGGCTTTAGTGAGAAATGTGTTCCTCTGGTAATATCAAAATATTAAATATTTAATCACAACTTCTCAAATCACGTTTTGATAGATCATTTGGGGCGGTGTTAACTGTGTAGGCTGCAATAATAATAAGAAAGATTATCCAAAGAATAAAAAATATTGTTTACATAATCACATTAATAATAATGGTCTCCTGAAAATGGAGAATTTCTGAAAGCTCATGTGAAATCCAGTGTGGTGGTTTGCATTAAAATAAAATCATGAAACTCACATGAAGGTTGCATTTAAGGATGTGTTATTTCCTCACACCTGGTGCTTTCTAAAAAAGCCAGGCTGAGTTCTGACCACTGACCTGTGGTGGGTGCCACCGTGTTTCCGATCCATCCATAATGAGTGGACGGATCATCTGTGGGAGGTGACTGTGGAACCCCGAATGACATCTGCAGCCTATATAAAGCGATCACCACATTGTATGTCCACTTTCAGAGCTCCTCTCTGGCTTCATGTCCACCAGACAGTGCTGCACTTCACTAAAGGCTGCCCAAGGTGAGTTGCTGTCCTTCTAAAAAAATACCAACAAACAGTGAAGAAAGTGTAAGGAAATGCCAGCATGCTCATATGTTGACCAGGAGATCGGAGGATGATCCTTCTCATGTGGTGCATGCTCGTCCCCATCGTCTTTTCTACCAGTATGGAGGTTGTGCTGGATAAAAGCAGTCACCTAACGAGGTATTTAAATTACTGTAAACATGAGAAGGTAATGGTCTAGAGCTTGTCATCGGTGAACAAAGTTAATCCTGTTGCCCTCCACAGATGGCGTTCGTATGAGATGGAAAAAGAGCAAAACACAATCGAGAACTACAAGAGACATTCCGAAGGAACCTTCACCAATGACCTGACTGGCCACCTGGATAAAATGAAGGCCAAAGACTTTGTGGCGTGGCTGACCACCACGAAGCGAGAAGGGTAAGCTCAAAGCTGTCAAAGGTAGAAATGGAGCAGAGACATAACAGTTTGAGGGAAAACGGACTATTTTTCCAAGTGATTGATTATTTTACTCAATAACACATTTTGCATTTTCATTACAGATGTCACGGAAAGTTCCTCCAAATCACAGCAGAAGTGTGAGAGCATGTTTCATGACGTATGAAGGAATATTCACATGAAGTCATGTATTTTTCCATTAATATTCTAAGTGATAGCAATAGTAGTAGTAGTATTTGTTGATTTATTAAAAGATGTATATTTTGTATTTGTATTCAAATCAGTTTCAAATCACTTTTTTTTAAACTGAATTATATTCTTTCAGATTTCAATTTGAGAATAAAGT
Source organism: Syngnathus acus (assembly GCF_901709675.1). NCBI lineage: Eukaryota > Metazoa > Chordata > Actinopteri > Syngnathiformes > Syngnathidae > Syngnathus > Syngnathus acus. The sequence goes on along the minus strand of NC_051088.1, from coordinate 2,754,704 downwards.
CTTCCCAGTCTGCAATATTTATGCATGTTGCGTTGGTCTAA